>NW_013525135.1:1307105-1632139 GCF_000836215.1 Papilio polytes
GCAAATTCCTATCATACTCAAAACTATTACTATTACTATCCATCAGCCACTAAATTAACCTCTCTATCCTTTATTTAGCACCTTTAAACACCTTCTCAACTTCTCAATGTTAACATCCTTAAGTTCACATCAACATTAATCTCCTACTCAACTATGTGAACTTCTTTAAGTTTATTTTAAACTTAGACACCTCCTCGACTCTTCTATAAACTCCCAACTTTCATCTTTAAACTCCTACTTGACTCCATAAACTTCAAGTTTATTGAAAAACCTACACCTTCTTGACTCACTTTAAACTTCTACATTTCATTAAAC
Source organism: Papilio polytes (assembly GCF_000836215.1). Taxonomy (NCBI): domain Eukaryota; kingdom Metazoa; phylum Arthropoda; class Insecta; order Lepidoptera; family Papilionidae; genus Papilio; species Papilio polytes. The sequence continues at coordinate 1,307,421 of NW_013525135.1, forward strand.
ATCCGTATACCTCCTTGACTACAAATTAAATTCAGTTATTACAGTTTCATTGGCATTTCTGTCATTTGTTTCATTCTATTTTTTTTTCTTTTCCAGTATCTATTTCTTCAAAATTTACAATTCTTCCTATTTCTTCTCGACTTTCATTTCTGTACTCTCTCCCTCTCAATAATCTCTCCCTATACCATCACCTTCTCGAACTTCATAAACTCCGCTACAACTTTTCCTTACTCTCTCTATCTAATATCTAATATCTCTTTCGCGAAGTTCTCTCTATTTTCCATACTTTCTTCATTCTTCAAATTAAATTTTACTGAATCCATCTTGGTTGCCATGCTTATTTTTAATCAACAATCTGGTTGCTATGGTTATTTTCTTATTTCAAATTCTTCGTAAAAATTCATGAATTTTTCAATATCTGGGCCCATAACCTGTTGGACGGTTGCTTATCACCGTCCCGGACTCTGGAGGTGGAGGTCTACTAAAACACTCGTATTCACATATTCAACTGGTATATTTGCAGTATAAAAACAGCCACATATTACATTTGATAAAGTCTTATGTTTATATATGTTGCCCGGTACGTGTCGTGATAAGTCTCTGTTTACAAACATCAAATTCTTTATAAAATTTAAATACACTGTTCCAATATTCAAATCATCCTTCCTGTACAAGGTGTTGCCAAACATATAAAAACCCCAACACGTTCTAGTAATACATCCATGCCTCCAATTATTTTCCGTAAGACCCCTAAAACCTGTGTTTTTGTCTTAAGTGGGCCGTAACTCTCCCCTGGTCCGAAACTGTTTAATCTACCCTTCTCTGGGTTGGTTTTTAACAAAGTAACGTTTTCAAAAGATCCTTGACATTTTTCAGAACAAATAAATTTAACATCTTTCCGTAAAAAGGATACTGTCAACAAATACATAGTATTTATTAAAGCATCTTAAAATCATATCTATTAAATCAGGTATTTATTACATTTTGTTTTTTATGTTTATCGTTATAGTGGCAAGAATTACATTTAATAATTTTAATCTAAACGAGGCACAAACCATAAATAACAGTTAAACCTTTTTGACCAATGAGAGACGAGTTGAATTGACCAATAGGAAGAATCTGTCATCTGATGTACACGGAATATCGGGTCGTACATTATCGGGGCGTACCAATAATGTACGGCCCAATAATTCGTGTACATGTATTGTACGTCCCGATATTCCGTGTCCAATGGCTCCCAATTATCGGGCCGTACAATACGTGGCCGTACATTATTTGTACGGGCCAATAATTCACGACCCGATAATGTACGACCCAATAATGCACGGCCCAATAATCCGTGTACAAACAAAGGGATTTGTTTGTACACGGATTATTGGGCCGTGCATTATCGGGTCGTACATTATAGGGACCCCTGTTTCCGAGAGTAAAAAAAAGTCTGCGTTCGTTTGACAACGTTCCTCTGTAATGGATGGAACGGAAATACTTTATTTTTACTTCGTTCTACACATTGAAGCTTTTATTAACAGACTTATGAAGCTGTAGGAACTCGAACCCGAACTTAGATAAACAAATAGCGTGATCGTCTTCCGTTTGTGTTTTAATTTGGTGGTTCGGATCGGTAAGCTGTAGAAAGTTCAATAAACTTGGAATGTCAAGTCTGTATCGAGAAGGCCTGTTGGTGTTAGAAATGTCATTTGAGTTTTCGTATCGGTATTATTTTTATTGAACATTTTTGTGATTTTTCTTAAGTAATTCAGTATTTTTATCGCAATTTTTTATTAATATTGACATGGAAAATCAAAACACACAAGAAAGAACAGCACCTATACAGTATGTTCGAGGTTCACGTGCGTTTCGACAATTCAAAAATCCTCCACAACCTCATATGTGTATTCAAGATTCAATAAGAGACACTTCGGAGAAGTTATATATTAATGTTTTGGGATGGCAGAAAATAGCGAATCCGAAACAGTATTCGGATCCCATACCATTATATGGAGGGATGCAGGTACGTATTTTCATCGTTATAAACTTGCTCATAATAATCGCTAAATATGTCAGTTAACGGTGTAAATAAAAGTTTAAACATATGGAAAACTCTATGTTCGAATGAAAAATAATAGTAAAACTGCTTTTGCTATAAAAAAAAAACTTTGTAATTTGAAAGAGATAACAATTATGTTACATCAACAAATCGATATGTGTTATTTTTTTTTATTGCTTTTAAAGAAATAAACTAGTAATATTTATATTTTGTTTACAGGTCCATCAGGGGTGTGCTCCTAACAGCAACAGACCACCTCTTCTTGTGTTTGCTGTAATGGTCAATCCGGACATCTTGAAAGCTAATGGAAAGAATGCATCTAATCCTACAGTAAATATGATTTTTTTTACTTAAGTGTTACTGTACAATTAATAAACTTAAATCTTAATGATTGTCAACATATTATTTTATTAATATTAATTGATTTTACAATAAATGATCCATAGATAAATAATTTTAAATCAAATAAATGACTTTACTCTGAGCCTTTTTAGACAGTACTTTAAAATACCAAGATTTAATTATTAAGGGTTAATATTCTATCATATATTGCATCATTTCTATGTAAAGTTCATTTTATAATTCAATGATTTCAGGACCGAGAAGCATTGGTTAGCCTTCTCTGTGACTTTGTGGAGGCTATGAACCCAGGACTAATACTTGCTAGAAACCCTGTGATACTGAGAGACAGGGATCTTGCTGGAGAATTAAAAGATGTCTGGCTTGCTGTACAGAATAAAAGAGAACGGGAGAAAGGAATGAATCAAGATGTTATGTATAAGGTAAACAATTGTTATTATCCAAGTAAATTGTTTATTTTAAACAGTGGTAGAGTCCGCTTTAACATCTTCGCACGAATGGGCCGCTCGCCCGGTGTAATACCATGACCACACAGAAAACAGGTGTGAAGTGGGAGCAATTCCGCGTTTCGTCTGATGAGTGTGGTGCCGGAGGTCTAATTTTATCCCTTTCCCTTTACACCCTTTTCTTGTGAGGAAAGGATGGGAAGGAAAAGTGGATTTGACGGTGGAGGAGACGTATAGAAAGGGAAAATTTCCTCTTTATGTGCGTCTCCTCTTCCATCGATGAAGAGTAGGCAACGCATCTACAATTACGGATGTTTATGGGCAGCGGTCCCTTCAATTTCGGTGGATTTAGGTGGCCGCTAGCTCGTTTGCCACCTTATATTATAAAAAAAAAACAATTTTTTATGACACATTGCATCATGTATTATTTAAGTTGTAGGCTGGTTGTAAAGTATAACCGGTAAGACTTAGAGTTCTAGAAGTGTTTGTTTTTTTCAAAGGCTGTAGACATATTTTACAGTTCCACTGGTTTTGTAGATGTTCATAAACATTGATTAGCAACTTATTTTGCCCTGTATTTGTCTGCCCCTTTCTCCTTTGTAAAAAGGAAAATTGGAGCAGAGATCATTGTCTATATTCTAGTTTACTGCTGTGATTAACACAATTTATAAGAACTTTTTTATACAATAATTGATATACTGTTAAATTCCAGGTATACGATATTGACGGAATAGGCAGTGATGACATTAATGAAGACGATAAATCGAATTCTAGAAGTAACAGGCAGTATGACAGTGGATCTCCGAATAGAAACCATCAGAATGATAAGAAAAGCACAGTGAAATCATCAAAACAAATTTTGCTCAATGCCGGACAGAAATCGGAATTCGACTCCGGAATGAACAACTGTCAGCTCAATCAAAATCAATCGCACAGAGACAATAAAACTGGCAACACTGACTCCGATACCACATATTGTACACCTGTTTATGGGCAAATCGTATCAAGTAGAGAAAACCACAATCAAATCAATGAAATTCAACAAAAATTCGCCTCAAACGAGCCAACTAAACCTTCAAGTTCGTTCAGAAAAGATTGGAACCCATCGCAAGGGAAGACTGAAAATTGGAATGAATCAAAACGTAATATAATAAAACATACAGACGATTTGAAAAAGCAAAAGTGTTCAAAAACGGATAAAGCTAACAAACAAATGAGTAATGGGAAACATTACGATTTCTTTCCTGTATTTGACAATAAAGCCAGCGATTTAGAATTGGAGAAAGAAAGTGCGGTCGGAGAATGTTTAAATAAAAAACTGGATGAAGATAATAATTCTAAAATAATACTAGACCCAATGCAGAAATTAGTTCTGCATTCGACTGATAATATGTGATAATAAAGTGCTCTCGGCTCATTTAGCTAATAATAAAGCTTTTACGAGTTTTGTATGGCAATTGTCGGATTGGTACGTATTTGCTTAATTAAGTTAATTAGTATTTGTACAATATTGAACACTAGACCTAGGAGGATAACAACCTTTTTAAAACTATACACATTCCCAATTTTGTTTGCTTTTTATAAGTATTACTGAAATGTAGACATATTTGAAATATCTGTAACACTTTTTATACAATACCAGCTGTTCCTATGCAGCTGTTTGCATTATTATTATAAAGCCATTATTTCATTTTTACATTTGTAAAACTTTTAATTCCAAATGCCAAATTTAATTGCTCAAATATCAATAAAAGACTCTTGCTTTTGGCTAAGAATTTAAGTAACCATGGTAACCTGGCTTCATTGCTGGCTTGTAGTTTTTGTCCCTTTATCACACAGCATTTTTTTTCAACTTACTCTCCCCGTAAGTTTAATTTTTTTTATTTCAATTTTAGTTACAGATTTTTGATGTCTTGTTTTATCTTGTTGTCTTAATAGTTTTAGTGTTCAATGTGAGGCAATATGTAATATATTAAAAGAGTGAATAATTACGACTAGTCAAATTAATCTGGACATAGTTTAAACAATAGAATTATTTTTGAATGTTGGTATTGAAGTCTCGCGGCCGGTAGTCATAGTGGAGAGGTAAACTCATTTTGACCAAGTTTGTAAAACTTTTCGATAGTAACTTAGCATAAGAGCAATGCCACACGAATGTTCCGGACAGAAGTATCTTTGTGTAGATTACTATAAAGAAGAATGTCCAATGAATGATGTCATTAAAGCCAACTCAGGAATGTTTATTGGAGTATTGTGTTAATGGATTTTTTTTGTGTTTTGACACTCACTCCTTGATTGTTGAAATCGCTGCGATTACGTAACACTCGTATGGCATCACTCTTTAATGCGGTTTGTTTCACCATGTTTAAAATATAAAGTGTGTTTTTTATGCAAAATACTTGATGAATTTGTGTGTAGTGTGAATGAATATATTATATATGGTTGTGTAATTTTTTCCTAATGTTTTATAGTGAGTTTGTCCTAATATCAGGACACGTCAACTCCCTTTTGCATTTGTTGATGAATGTAGTATTGATAACTTTTGTATATTGCTATATTTTTCATTGTTGCCAATTTAAATTCAAATATTAAAAGAAAATGTTCATTGCTCATATTAAATTCTAAAATTAACAAAATGTTTAGTATTTTAAGAGCTTTCTTGTGTAATGGCTGCATTCTAAAAAGGTGCTATTTATTTTATTTTGTTTTTGTCTTCAATTTTTTAACATTCAACGGTCATAAATCTCTAAATTACAAAAACTATCCTAAAGACCAATTTTTCTGGTCATAAATTATTAAAGAATGCAGCCATATAATAAAATGAGCAACTATTCGAAAATGTTACAAAAAAAATTAATTTAAATCTAACTCCAAAATCACCTCAACAAAATGTCTCAACACTGCCATGAGATGCTATAAACCTCATACTCACTTTAAATGATTTTATTGCACTTAAGTTACATATAAATACATAGACAAGCCAGTAGACATGTGGCAACCAGCTCTGAGCAGTTGAACTGCAGCTCAACGACTACTTTAGCAGCTCACGGCTCAACATAAAGTATAACTATGCGAGTTGATGACCCGTGAACTGTAGTGATTCGTAACTCAAACATCCATGTACAAATTGAGCTGATCTGTGATCTGGTTTACTGATTCACTCATACAAACTGTGAGCTGAGTTAAAGGTTGTCAATTTTACAAGTCAGACATAATTGTTTAGTTGTTTGAAATTCAGATGCGGTCTCAAGGTTATGATTTGAACTATAAAGAAGAAGGCATGAATTGTATTAAATTTTACTTTTTAAATGTATGTTAAAGACAAATCTAATCGTTTGGAATGATATTTCTTGTTCAATATAGAAAATATGTTAATGTTATACAAAATAGTATGTTCGTGGAGCTTGTCTATGTATAATTATCGTAACTAATGTAAGAAGTTTTTAACTCTATATGTACGTAACTTATAAAGTGATACCGTTATATAAATTTTTATAATGTTAAATACCCGGTCTTTTATATATCTTTATGTTAATACTCTTTGTGCAATCTTGGTTCTTATTGTTAACAATATTTGCTAGAGCTACATTTTAATAGATTTATTATTAGATTACTTTGTATAGCATGCGTTAGAAACCTCGAATAAATAACGGAACAATTCTGAACCATTTTATTGATGTATAAGAGTTTTTAAGTTATTTACAACACTTATTTGTTATACAATTATTCCATTAGTATTGCATTTATTTTAAAATCGTGTATATTTTTTGAAGTTATATGATTTTAATTATTTTTAAACTTATGGTATTTTTTAAAAGAATAGTATTTATAAGTTTTAGATTTTACCAGTTTTGTATTCGCTATGATGCTTATGCTATCTGTAATGTTCCTTTGCCGTTTAATACTTTAGTTATAGACGTTCTAGGTAGATATAGTTTGTACAATTTGATTACTTTTCTGTTTAAATTGTTCATATGGAAAAGTTGATGTTAGACCGAATCTTTTATAACTGTTAGTCGTAAATTTAGACAGTCTGTTAAATTTCATACATTGTACTATAAAATAAAATGAAAATCAACTATCGGATCTCTTGTTTACAGTATTTAAAATTACATGTAATTTACAAGACTGGTTTCTGTTGTTTTATTAAGAAATAATGAACCATATGCAGTGACCATGTGTCACCATTACGTTGAGTAATTCAGAAGAAAGCTAAAGAAGAGCGAAAATTCAAAAACTTCTCTTTAGAAACTTATCACCCGTAGTAACCGTAACTCTTAGATTTGGGGTCAACAGATTGACATCTTTAGTTAAAGTAATTTTATATTGATTCGAATAAATCATTGAACATTATTTTTTCTTCATGGATTTATAGATTAAAACGAGTTTTTATTAAAAATTTTAAAAACCAAAACGTCTAAAAATTCTTCGACTGTGGCAAAAAGTTTAAAAATGCTTTAACCTTAAAAAGTCACTTGGCTGTTCCCGCCTTTTTTGATGTCAAAGTCAAACTTAACGTTTCAACAAATTAAAGTCAAAGAACATTTTTTATGAATACTGCGTCATTGTGCTTTTACATATTTGAGAATTAAGTGAAGAAAATATACACATTTTACGTCATAGCATTATAAAATTGATTAAGACAAGATAGAAGAAATGTCTGGTCGCAATGCCGAACGTAAGTAAAACACAAAAAAATTGGTAAACTACAAATTTCGTAGCTTCAGTTTAGTATATTTTGTAGTAATTATAAGGAAATAAAGATATAATTGAACCGAAGTTTAGTGTCTTTTATACTTGCAAACAGTTTGTTAGTTCCATTCTACTTTGAACATACAAGTTTGTTTTAGGCATCAAAAAGCGCGCTAAATCAAAATCGCGAAGCGCCCGTGCTGGAGTTAACTTTCCAGTAGGGCGAATTCATAGAATTCTTCGTAAAGGAAATTATGCAAAACGTATAGGATGCGGGTCGGCAGTTTATTTATCAGCAGCTTTGGAATATTTAGCAGCTGAAATATTGGAATTGGCTGGGAAAGCTGCAACTGATAATGGCAAATCAAGGTACTTAAATAAGTAATATGGTATCAAACATACTTTGATTGAATATTGCTATACTAAATTAATAAGTATTTATTAATAGTTCTAAAATTTGTCTTTTGAATAAAACTAACTTAATTAAAACTTAAACCAAGATTAGAAACATTTGCTATGAGCAAAAAGTAACTAAAACTCCATGTTTATGTGCTGTATATCTTTATTGTTAAATGAAAAGAGTCAGCTGTAAACCAGCGCTGGGATGGATGAGTCCCTGCTTCATGAGCTGGCTGTCTTTTGCCAGACTTATATCTGTGTCAATGTTGTGCATTTTTATAGTTTAAAGTGACAAATTAGTAGCCAATGGAATTCTTATTATATGTTATTTGTTTTTTGCAGAATTTTACCTCGCCACATCCTCTTAGCAGTGAAGAATGATGACGAGTTAAATAAAATGTTGGAAGGAGTAACAATATCTCAAGGAGGTGTTATACCGAGAATACATCAACAGTTACTGCCTAAGAAAACTGCTAACAAAACTAAAACATCATCTGGCAATTCACAGGAGTATTGAAAATGAATAATTTATAGTTTTTTAATCATTTATACTATGAGATAAATATTTGCAATGAGTGAAGACTCAAATACCTTAAGAGTCCTTGCAGATGACAGACATTTTATCAGCCGATAGTTTAGTTGGGAGCATGATTAGTGCAAATGTGTGTGGGAGTGCACATTATATTAATTTTGTATATTTAATTAACTGATTTAAAGTCTGTAGGTGCAAGTGCTCTAAGGTAACTCTTTTCATTATATGTGTTCATCATGAGAAGAATTATAATTAATATTTGAAGTATTGTTAAATATGTATTGTAATAAGTTTCTTACTGATCTTTTGGTAGAAAATCATGAAAAATGTTATTTGTTGTAATGTATAATATGTGGGACTGTGAGATAAAATCTTTTATGTTGAAACGCTATGGTCAATGCTGTGTTCATTCATAACAGTTTTAATCTCAACATTTCTTTACTTTTTTATTTAGCTTGATTTCTTAACCTTTTTTCTTCAATTTTATATTTAATTTTTTTCTGTAATTAATTAAATCCAGCCTTTTTTTCTATGTTTTCTATTTCTATGTATAATGCCTGGTGGCAAAGGACTTTTGACTATCTTTTGTCAGTAAAAATACAAAAGTGTTATGTAAATAACTTGAAACCGTAGTCTGCGAATTATATTGTTACTTAAGAAAATTATAATGGTATATTTATTTTTTTATTCTGTAGTTCAAAGAATTTTTGATTAGAATTAAAAAAATGGAAATAAATAAGATTACTTCTATCATTAATCCATAGTCTTAATTTCAAATTACAACGTTACTAAGCATGATTATAACGGCGACTACAGCGCGGTTTAGTTACTGCCGAATTCAAAAGTCTTTCATAATATCGCTTATAAAAGCGTCTCAGATATTTAGTGTTGCCTGAAACACAAATATACCTAAATATCCAGCAAACAATGGAAGACTTGCTTAAGCCTTACATAAAATTAGACTAACAACCATTGCATATTCTTTCTTATACTTATACTAAGCCGATGAGCTGGAATAGGTGTAATACAGCAGATACTATTAAAGAGGTTTTTTCAAAGTAGGTTTAATTGAATTTTATTAAACGAACAAGAACCAAAATGTATTAAAAAAGGGGAGATTTGACTCTTGATCTGGCAATAGCTGCCATCGGCTGTCACTGTCAATGTGTTGTTTTTAATTTTGTACTTAAAATGTAAAAAAACTTAAGATTACTGTTATACTATGAGTATATTTGACTGAATTAATAAACATTTTATTAAGAACAAAAGTTTTTGACGACTTTTATTGCGAAATTGTGTTTGCCGGCTAATTTGAGTTTGAGGTTAACTTGGTATTTGTGGCAACATGAATAACAATTGGAACGTAAATAATAGTGACCGCAGGGGATGGGGACAGAGAGGAAGGGGACGGAGAAGGGGAGCGGGTGGTTCTTGGCCGAGAAATGACTCTCGTGATCAACAACATGGGAATCAAAATCGTGGCTTTCGCGGTGGAAGGGGTGGTTTTGGCAAAACATGGAAAAAGCCATCCAGAGATAGCCCAGGTAAGAGGCTGTCGGAGGATGAGATTGGTGTGACAGAATACATGAGTGATCACAAAGGATTCAATGGTATTATCAAATGTAGGTAAGGTATTTTGAGACTGGTTTTAAATTTTCATTTAAAATCGTAACTTAGAGACTCTTTATTATTATTTGGTTTACACATGTCGCCAATAGTTTAAATAATTGTAAGTCTTTGTGAGATTATTAAAGTATTATCTATTTTTTTTTGGTTAACTCAACTTATGTTATGTCTACATTAATTGTAGATATTCAGACTTTCAAGTGTCAGAGATAAATGAAAATGGAGAGATAGCAAAGCTCACAGATATGACACCACCTGAACCACCTGCGGAAGAGAAAATTGAAGAGGATGAGGAGTTATTCCTTTCGAAATATAACCTGGAGATCCTGCCAATGGAGACTTGGGATCGTATCAATACTCTAATTGTTAATCCACCAACAAATGAGAATGTTGAGGTGGGAATTCATATTAAATTATTTTGTATTAATTTTTACTAAGAACATATAGTTAAAAGTACCAGGGGTGCAGCAAGATAGAAATGTATATCTTATGTATTTCAGGTTGATGTGACAGGTATGTCAAAGGAGGAAAGAACAAAAATTCATGATGCAGTGAAAAAGGCATTTGGAGCCAGCATAGTCAGCAGTACTATTACTATTACCGATAAGAAGATTGTGAGATTTGAGAAGTTTCAGAAAGGAGGTTAGTATTCAGTAAAAAATAAAATGAATAAAGAATCTCTCAGTCCCTTGAACTCCTACTTTACTAGTTTCAATAATATATATATCTCTTTTATTTTGCCATTTTATGATTTTTTCTCCAGTGCGTAGAGACCACAGAGTGAAATGGTTATGGCCAGCGGAATATGTACATTTTATCCTACACAAGGAGAACTGTGATACAATGGAAGCCGCAATGAGGATAGCTGAGAAATTGCAATTAAAGTAAGTGTGCATCAAACATTTCATGATGTTGCGAATTTTATTATGTAAGGTGATTTTGTCAAGCGAATTTTTAGCATTGAATGTGTTACTTATATAAAATTTTGTACTAAACACTTTGCTAATTATAGTTATTAAATTGGTAGTAATGATGTAAACCATGTTTTTTTTTTTAAAATCAATGTTGATCTCAATGTTGCTATTTACGCGATTTGATAACATGTTTTTTTAATTATACTTGGATGGATGGATTAATGTACTTTGTATCTCCAAAACGTATAAATGTAATTTAATAAAATTTGACAGTTGTTTTCTTAATTTAACGTGAAGTCGCGAAAGGCTAATATACCTTGCAAATATTGTCAAATATATTAACCAATTTTCAGTATAAAATCAACAATGTTGGGTTATGCTGGCACAAAAGACCGCCGTGCGAAGACGACGCAATGGTTCAGTCTGCGAAAAGTCGACCCCAAGAAGATAGCAGCGGCCGGGAGAGACCTTAGAGATATGTATCTCGGCAACTATACATTCAAAAACTATAACCTGAAACTCGGCATGCTTAAGGGTAATAGGTGAGTTTGTATTTATATTTTACTTCTTTAATAGATAATTGATGAGAAATATTGAACTATATAACTAAATTTCTGTTAGTGATTTTTTTTAAATTACTTAACGATTCCAATAGCAATAGACAATATGTATTGTTTCAAGGGTGATATGATTTATAACATACGAGCTGTTGCCCGCGACTTCGTCCGCCTGGTATTAGAAACATACGAACTATATAAATAACAAAAAGCTACGTATCCCGGGAACCGGACATTTCTCGGGGATGAACCTTATCCCATGTGTACTCCACACTTTGTTTTATATCTGTGCCAAATTTCAAAAGGATACGTTGAACCGTTGCAGAATGATCGAGTAAACATTAAAAAACTAAATTAATGAATCCCACAGGAACCGTAACTATTCCCGGGATAAAAAGTAGCCTATGTGTTCTTCCAGACTATGCTCTAAACCTGTGCCAAATTTCATGGAGATCCGTTCAGCCGTTTAGGCTACAAACGCTAACAAACATCCATCCATCCATCCATCGAAACTTTCGCATTTATAATATTAGTTAGATTATTAAAAAAAGTAATATTTAGATCAAACTACGGGATCAAATATACAGAAAAAATTAATTCCCTTAATGAAAACAACAACTTAATGGATGAAATATCTTTTGCATTGTTTAAAGGTACATAATTCATCTGAGTATAGTTTGCTTATTTAGGGTAGACTCCGAGCCCTTCATATAGTGAGTTGATGAATGCATCTATCTGAGAAGCAATCAATTCGCTATTTAGGCGAATTTATTTGGCCATATAGATAAGTTTCAATCGGGTACAGGTTCCGTATAGCGTTGCGCAACGTGGTAGCACCCGAGGAGGAGATAGAAGAGGCGTGCTCGCAACTACGTACCCGGGGCTTCATAAACTACTATGGACTACAGCGCTTTGGCACCCGCGCGGACATGCCTACCTACCAGGTTGGCCGCAGCCTGCTGCAGAGCAACTTCAGAGAGGTCACTATGCACTAGTTTTCCTAATATTAGTAGATATTTGTTAATTTACTAATATTTTCTTTAATCGTTTTAACTAAGCTTGTGCAAGGACAGGGGTTGCGAACCTTTATGCATCAAAGTGCCATATTTTGAAGAAATATTTAATGCAGTCTTAATCGGATTATTCCCAACCGTCACCCCGCTCTGTCCCCACGTGGGGATAGATGAGAATAAAAAGTTTCGTCCGTCCCGCCTTTTGCGATGAAGGGTCGGTTGAAACTTATTTTATTTCTTACCATCCCTTATTATTATTTATTCATCCATAATTGTATCATAATAATTTATGTTTCTTTTATAATTAGGCAATAAACTACATAATACAAGAGGGGGAGGGCGCGGGCGGCGCGGGCCGTGTGCAGCGAGCCTTCGCGCACAACCCGCGCGACCTGCTCGGCGCGCTGCACCAGGTTACTGCATCTCTGTCTACCCTACACTGTACTAAATAACTAATAACCTTCAAACTCTCGAAAAGTACACTTAAAAAAATGTGTCTCAATAGCTTTTTCTCTCCATTTATTTCATGCGGAATTAACAGAAAGCGTAGCCTATGTTTTCTTCCAGACTATGTTCTTCATTGAGATCCGTTAAGCTGTTCTCCAGATACATAGGAAACAAGCTTTCCCACTCACAATTACAATATTGTCGACATAGGAGTTTAAAATGCATCGTAGATATAGACAAAGCAGAGCTTCCAATAGAAATTTCAGTTTAAATGATGTTTCGGGAATTTTTAAAAATTTACATTTAAAAATTAGAAAAAAATCTTCATGTGGGAAAGGGACCATAAAGTACAAGCTGCCATCAAGGAAGCAAGGTTGCCATGTTTTGTCATTGTGTCGTCATTTTGACATTTGCAATTGATAATTTTCATAATTTCATGCGAATGAAGTCGCACGGGAACAGGAAATAAATAAATAATTTTTTTCTGTACATTCCAGTTGCCGCGAAACCAGCGTATGCTGTACCTCCACTCGTACCAGTCGCTGGTGTGGAACCGCTGCGTGTCGCGCCGCCTGCAGCAGCTCGGCGCCCGCCCCTCGCCCGGCGACCTCGTGCTGGACACCCTGCATCCTCTGCACACCCTGCACAAGCATCACGGTAATACACACACACTAAAACACTACCATAGGACATCAAAGTCACAAAAAGTGGCAGAGCCCCGGTAGGGCTCCCCCAATACCATAACTATACAGAAGACAGGCGTCAAGTGGGAGCAATTCCGTGTACAGTCTGATTCGTGAAGCCGGAGGCCTAATTTATGTTCCGTATTCATGCATTTCTTAAGAGGAAAGGATGAGAAGGGAAAGTGAATTTGATGGTGGAGGAGTCGCACAGGAAGGGGAAATATTTATTATATATAATATCTTTTTGTGCGATTCCTCTGTCAATTAAAGGTAGGAATCGCATCTACAATTGCAAATATGTATAGACAGCGGTCGCTTCGCTTTTTCGGCGAATTCTGGTGGCTGTTATTTCATTTTCCATCTAAGTAACGGCAAAACAACTCTAAATGTGCCAAAGGACTGTCTAACTAAACGATTGATCAAGTAACTATTTGCTTACAGAAATATGTTAATAACAAGTAATATAAAAAATTATAATTTTTATTCCACAGAAGACGAAGGTGATTTATCAGACGATGAGAAAGAAAGCGACAAAACAACAGAAGAAAGTGACGATACCACAAAAAACAATTCCGTACAAGCTACAGAAATCAAAGAGGATAAAGATAAAAGCAAAGAACATAATTCAGTACAGGCTACAGAAAGTACCGTACAGGCTACAGAATTAGAAAAGAATAAAGATAAAAGCAAAGAACAAGGGAAAAATCAACCAAAACCGAAGATCCCAGTTAAAATTCTAACGGAAGAAGATATAGCGAGTGGTCGATATACAATATTTGATATAGTGATGCCTATACCCGGACACAATGTGGAATATCCTCCCAACATGAAGGAATATTATAAAGAGCTGGTAGAAGAAGACAATTTGAAGTTAGATATGAAACATAAAGTCAAGTAAGTTTTATAATTTATCGATAATATCGATTTAGTTCAATAATGTCTATCATAGTTACAATCGAAATATGTAACCTAAAGTATAATGTATGTTTTAGTTTTCTGATTAATTTTTACTGTATGACTTTGTTAGTATAAAAAATTTAGATGAACATGACGTAAACAAGAATGCATATAAAAATGTCGCAACCGAATGCTGAAACGACATTCAAATATGTGACAGTGTTATGATAAAGCCACTTTGATTATAAGTGCTTACGAAGCGAACTGTAAGATTCTTTGCAATATTCAGTCATTACAATGTGTATTTTATAGGGCATATTCTCTGTCGGGCGCATACCGGCACATAGCAGTACGTCCCGAGCAGTTAGAGTGGCGCTGCGTGCGCTACGACCGCCCCGACTGCGACCTGCTGCTGTCCGATCTGCAGGAGCTACGTGGACATAACGAAACTGGCATCGATGAAGGTCAGTGGTATCACTGTTTGGTGTAATCATCATTTGGTGTAATCATCATTTGGTGTAATCATTAGTTTAGTGTAATCATAGTTTGGTGTAATCATAGTTTGGTGCAATCATTCTTTGGTGCAATCATTCTTTGGTGCAGTCATTGTTTGGTGTAATCATAATTTTGTGTGTTCATTAGTTAGTGTAATCATTGTTTGGTGTGATAACGCATGTTTATTATTTTAGAAAATTTTAAAATGAACTAATAATTTATGTTTTTCAGATGGTAAATTCAAGGCTTGTTTATTGACGATAACATTACCGGCGAGTTCGTACGCCACTATGGCATTACGAGAACTTCTCAAAGTTGACACCTCGAATGACAACCAAGCTTTACAGAACAACTATTTTAAGACCGAGATGGACGTTAAGAGTGAAACAGAAGAGAATAAAGAAGAAGCTGATAGTGTAAGGAAGCAGGATATAGAAGATAAATCTCACGAAAACGATATTAATAGAGGTGAAAAGAGGAAAATAGAAGAAGAGACGGAAGTAGATGTTAAGAAAAAGAAAGAAGAGATTGAGAATGATAAATAAATGACATTACGATTTTATTTAAGAGTTTTATTTTTACATTTACCGAAACAAATATGATAACACTTGAAATAAAATTTGAGTAATTACATATTTGCTATACAAAAACATATTTATATTTTTTACTACATTGCGATTAACACATTTTTACAAAAACTTAATAAAAAACTCTGTTAAATGATAAAAAAAATAAAAGTAAATACATATCTATAGCACGTAACTAGTAATAAATAAAGGTTAAAAAAATAACTAATTTTCCTTTTCATTTATTTTAACAAAAGTTTTACGTAACGGAACGTAACGTACGGAAGACAAATAAGCGAGAAGCTATTTAAAAAGTTTTTTAAACAAATTTAAAATCAATCAAACCTATCATACTATACGTAACGTTATCTTAATGAATACCGAGGAATATTTTTCTGTAAACTAAAGCAAAATGGCCAACTCCCGCCAACGTCGAACATTTGTCCGCCATCTTGATCCAACGTTCCCACACGTTTGGCCGCGTGCGTCGCGACATGCGCGCGCAGCTCGCCCGGTGTGGGGAACGAGCGCGGACACCACGGGCATTTGTGTGGCTTGTTCTGGAAAATAAAAGATTTTATGGTGAAAAAGGCGAAAGGATTGGTTCATTTGAGGATTTTAATGTAGGTTTGAGTTAAACTATTGTAGACTTGTAGGTTTGGTAAGCATTTTTTCTTTGAGAAATAAAATTCGGTCTCTGTTTTGTCTTTGTTCTAAACGAATGTCTGAATAAAAGTAAAAATCATGTTATATAAATGATTAACATTTGCGAGATTTTTTAAGCGAAGGGGGCAAACGATCACTGTTATCAACGAGGTGTTCACATTTGCAATACCAACTTTATTACATAAGGCAAAAGATATAAAAATCTCGGATTAATTGAAAGTGATTTTCATTGCAGTGTTTTCTTTCTGGTACGGACTAAACTCTAACTGAATTGCCAACTCCTATTTCTGACTTCAAAAGTTTAATGCGCGGTTTACATTTGGACAGTACAGTTGGTAGCCCTATAATTGGACCGTCGTTTACTGGCAGAGTGTAAACGCTAACTGGCGCTAAAAGTGTCGTTTGCTGTTGCAACTGGCCAAGTGTGAACCTGGCATAAAGACAGATAGAACTTACCTTAGTATGCGTCATTCGGTGGTAGTAAAGATTTGAGCTGGCTGTGAAACATTTACCGCACTCTGGGCACTTATGCGGTTTCTCACCTGAAAATATTAAGAAGAAAGTTAATAACAAATACTCATATTTATTAGTTATTTTGTTATATAATCAAAGTTAAACAGTAGTCTGTCATTCAAATAAAATCTCAACAATAAATCGAATCTAAGCTTAACAAAGCAATTTTAGGTTTCTTGTTAATATTTACCCGTGTGTATCCTCCTATGTGTGTTGAGGGAACTTGACGTGCTGAACCCTTTGCTGCACACGCTACACACGTGTGGTTTCTCACCTACAACGATAGCTTTATTAGTATTTAGTTATCTCACTAGCTGTGGTGTTTGCCGGCATTTAATTTGGTACAGTAACAAGAATTTATAAAGAAGCTTGTGAGTTACAGTACATAAAATAATTATTTCAGTGATATTGATAAAATTTTGTTACGAAATTATTTAATATAATTCTGACACACGGAATGAAGAATTTAGTAGACAATGTAGACAAATAAAATACCGTGCGGTTTTTAGAATACTTTCTGCTCCACACGGCCACAATGTGGAATAGTGTGTTCTAAGCGATATTTCCAAACAAGTATGACTTAGGGTCCTTTAAGAAACGATCGTATCATTTTCTCAAAGGCCAGTAAAGTAGTAAGGATGTACGGATGACCGAGGGCGTTGTTTACCTTGGTGTTCCCGCTACTATTTCGCCCATATCTATCTTACTAATGTTATGAATACGAAAGTCTAGATGGACGTTAGAGTTTACTTAAACGGCTGAACGGATCTCGATGTCATTTCGCTGTAGAACATAGTTGGAACGAACCCATAGGCTGATAATTAAGTCTTTTTTTTTTAATTCGCGTGGATGGAGTTGTGGTCCAAAGCTAGTAAAAAATGAATGCCTCTCGATCATAACCTAAAATGTAGGTTATCTTACCTGTATGTGTTCGCATGTGCCGTTTCAACAAGGAAGGTCTATCAAACGTCTTCAAACAGACCTGGCAGGGTAATACATTTTTCACATTAAGATTTTTCCGTGGCAGACAATCACTAACCAAGTTCGAACTTTCGTACAAATTTACTAAACGATTATTCAAACCGGTCAAAAATTTTGTATCTACGAGATTTAATTTGTTTTTGCTAGTTTTTATTGATAAATCTAAAGGTTCTGTTTGTATTTCCATTATTTTAACGTTTTACTACGACATGGTTTTGAATTTTAAATTATATTCTTGTAATTTTGTGGATTGGGTAAAGTAGATTTTCTTCCGAATTTCCATATTTAACTGAGGTTAAATCGTTACAGGTATCGTTTAAATAGTGTTGGGGGGTTGTATCCGAGGTGTTTGTGGACAATGTTTCGGGTGGCGACGCGGTTGTTGCTCGTTTGCTTTGTGGTGACATCACAATAGCTTTTTAGATCATCGACCACTAATCGACATGATTTGACATTTTTTTCGCTTGTTACACGGATTATAGAAATTGTGCGATTTGTAAAATAATCTTAGTATTAGTACTTTAAGGATTGGAAAACAGGATTTCTCTTTGTACGTAGTGGGCTGAATATGCCGAATGTAGACTTCAGAAAGATATTGGAAAGTTCTCGAATTCTGAAATTCGTGCTCAAGAGAAAATTATTTCTGAGAATGCGATTACTTCAGTATAATAAAATTTGTCACATCCATTTTTTCTAATCTCCACGTAATGTATTGAAGAAAACGTAATCGCTTATAGAGGTGACGCGGCACTTGGAGTTGTATGGGGTTGTATGGGCGGGCGCGCGCCACCGGCCGGCATTATGTATGTCACAATACAACCAATAAATTTCCGATTGAACGCATTATTATGATGTTTATTCGAGAAAAACTGTCATATCATACTTTTATTGTTGGTTGAAGGTTTGGTAATCATGTTTCAGATCTTATTCAAATTGTTGCGACATTTTCTTTTTGTAAAAGTTTAAAAGATCGTTCGTTAACAATTAAGCAAATGTTTTCTACTTAGGAAAATCTTTTTTTAATCAAATCGATAAATGTAGCGTGTCCTTATGCTTATTCGGTACTGTTAGACGACGAGGGCTAAAGACAAGTAACTTCAAAAGTATTTCTTTGACTTTGTACATGGAATGGTATTCGAAATATGCTGCTACATGAATAACGACACATAGTTTCTGTTTATTTAACTAAAAGTGCTTGTCTTTAACGTTGTGTGGCATCACGCAGTTCATTATAGTAATGTAACTTTGACGTACAATAGGTGTCCCTGATAATATTTCTGCCGCTTTTGTTGTTAAAATTTAGTATTACTTAATGCGATTGATCAGATATTAGGTGTCAAGTAAAGGATATATTAGATTCAAATGCTATCCCTAATGTATTGAAGTAATATAATAATTTAATTGAAGAAGAGGGATATGATACATTGTTCATAATACCTTAGAGCACGCGCACACCTTTGGCCAAACTATCGCACAACCGTTCCTATGAGCTTATATGCGCACACTACTCGATTTTTAGTTGTGCAACTAAACAGTTGAATTGGCTGCGAAACAATCGACAATCGCATAACAGTTGTGCTATAGTTTATAGTGTGTCTAAATAAGATAGATTAGTGTAATAAATGACGCGTATTATTAAGATCAATTTGTATGAAGGCAAATGCCGCACTTAATAGACGGGTATCGTAGTGACGAAACAAACATACATAATGAAAAATTTTGAACTATCGATATTCGGTTTAAATAATTATCAAACTTAACTAAAATTATTATTTTCTTATTCACTAACTTAGAGGACAATTCTAGTATTGATTATAGTGTAGAGAATTTAGCGATGAAAGAAATAATAGCGAAATCCAATACGATTACGTATGTCTGTAGTAGTAATAAACATTTATTTACTCTCATTATTTGTTATAGTCATTATTAATTTGAGAGAACAGTGTTTTTTTTATTTCATAAGTTATAACTAGAAACCTATCTATTCCAACTTCTATAAGAATAAAAATCGAAAATCGTTAAGATACATGACTGATTTTACACAACCCATTCCTACTAAATTTGAAATGAGTTTTCAAACTAATATAAATTATATAGACATACTTAGTCATGCGTGCTCTTAATGTGTTTAATTAAATGTTTTCATCTCCGCCAGCACTAATACGATCTTTATTTATCCAATTTTAGTCACTTGTTTTACAAAAAGTACAAATTTGTAAAGTTGGCAACATTGTGTATTTTCTTGCAACCCAGGGCTCGAAGAAAAAAGTCTTATTCAAATTGCGACGTCTTATTCAAATGTCGCGAGCAAATCCGCTCTGCTACTCAACTTGTTAAAAGCGTCTTGTTTAACTTGGAACCCCCCTTCTTACCCCCTACAAGTTTATTTAGTTCTATTGCCGACGATATAAAAGTTTTAGAACAAAGGCAGAAGGAAAGAACAATGGATGTTTTGGTATGATAATTAAGGGTCATTGTAAACACGAGGGTTTTATCGGAATCTAAAAATGTACCGTGTAGTGTTAGCTCTGCAAGACAAAGGAAAAGAAAATGTTCAAAATAAACAATTGACTGACAAACTGAGCTATCGAAAATGTTTTACAGGGGAACTTAAATGTTCATCGACTTTCCTCTAATTTCACGGTTACAAGCCGTATAGTTTGTAATATTGATTAATAAATAAGACATGTTTGTATAAAAAGATTTTAAAAGTGTATATTGTGATCTTTGATGTGTTACCTAGTTTTATTAAAACATATAAAACAAACATTCCTTGAAGTATCAGATTACAGACAAAATAAATTCTATAAAAGACAGATTTAGACAACCTTTGTACAGTTTTAAGGCATATTTATTAGTATATTAAAGGTAATTTCTATAATATTCGTCTAATTCAGACAGTTACAGAAATAAAATCGATTAATCGTATTGTTTCATTGATCGAATTAATGCGAATTTCTTTAGATAACATTTCGAACAACATATTTGTCGTCCGACATTACCAGCAAAACAAGTCGAGATCGATCGATAATTTAGATTTCGCTAAAAGCGAACGCATCTTCAACAAGAAATAAAAAGCTATCGGAATATTTGTTGAAAATTACGCGCGGCATCGACCGGCCCCGGCCGCGGCTGTTGCATAAATGCATTACGCTGAAGATAGGCGGTAGGCGCCTCGCACTATCCGCCAGTTTCAAGACAAAAGCGAAAAGCGGAATACATCTGATCGAAAACAATTTTTTTATCAATAAAAACTCAAATACTCATTTATTAATTCACTAGCTTTCGCCCGCGAATCCGTCCGCGTGAAATTAAAAACAAAAGCAAATAGCTAAAGTGTTCTTCCAGATAATCCTATACATCGATGTCAAATTTCATGGATATCAGCTGTTTAGGATACACACTTTAACAAATCCTCCATCCATCTAAACTTTCGCATTTATATTATAAGTATGATTTACTTCCATTACACTCAATGATTCTATAAATTCAATTTAGTGCGGACGAAAGCGAGTTACATTATGCAACGAAGATAGATAAATTGAATGTGATACTGTTACATAGCTATATCTAAATAGAAATGTACTTCATGTTTAATTACAATTAAGGTATTAGACAATACGATAGCAGTGATAGTTTAGAGATCATCCAATTGATTTTTGACTTTATTGAAGATTATTTTGTTTTTATTTGTTTTACGTAAATGTAGTCGCTTTCATCTATAAATTGAGCTGTGCTGGTCGTCGTAAATTTATTCTTAATAAAGCGTCGCGAGCCCGGTCGGATGTATTTTTTTGATATCTCTCGCTTTGAGGATGAACCTGGCAATAGAGGGCTCTATTCTTTGGGGATTTGAGCGATGCTGTTGAATTGCGTCTTATTGCGATTTAGGAAGCTCGTTTGAGGGTCAATTTGCGACCGATATTGAGTCCACTTGCTTTTGAAAACTGTTCTTATCTTGTCTTTAAAATCGCAGGAACCATTGTCTGAGTTAAATATGTCTTTTGCTAGATTTGATCTTTGGTAGAAATATTCGTATAGATCGCTTCACAAATCATTTATTCGTAATTATTGGACATGTATAGTACGTAATGATCGATTTATTTATTCCCTTAGAGTAATGTACCGTAAAATTAGTCTGGACTTTATATGAGGTGAAAATTGAAAAGTTAATTAAAAGAATATTGAAAATACTAGAGATGACATTTAAAATACTCCGGCTCCAAAGAACCAGACGAAATGAAACTAAATTGTATCAATGCTGGACCCAATTTAAATATTCTCATCTACTTCTTTACACTAAGGGTCGTATTAAATATTTAAATGCCAGATTTAAATATATTGCATCGTGGAACGCGGATGTACTAAGTACTCACTTAGTGCATCCAACAAAGAAAGTCCATTAGCGTAGCTGACGTCGAAATAATTCACAGTCTGAAACTTATTCTAAGTTGCAAAGTAATACCACAAACATGGAGCAGGGTGAGTGGGCGTGGCTTACGGTGTAGGCGTGGTCAACGGCTGGGCGGAGCTTAGCCCAGAAATTAGGTCGAGTGTGTCCTTATCGTTTCGATTTATTCCCGTTTTAATTAAGATATAACTTAATGGAATTGCTCGTGTTTTTGTAGAAACTAATATTATCTTTTGCATTACCTGGAATAAATGATAGCATTGGTTTTAACTCTGTAGGGCTGTTTAATTTTCTCTTATTATAAAGTAACTAGCTGTTCCCATGCGGCTTCATCCGCAGGAAATTATAAAAACTTTATTTTATAGTTTAAGTTTGTCAAATTCTCAATTGCAATAATGTGTTTCTTTAATGTTGGCAGCTTGTAGTTTATGGTCCCTTTCCCACATGGAGGTTTTTTCAATTTAATTACCTCCTAAGTTTAATAGTTGGAAAATATAAAGCCTAAAGCGTGTCGTAAGTGTAGGACATTTGATTAATAAAATAATCATTTAATAGTATGCTGTGATTGCTGACATCCTACGCCACTAAGTAGTGTGTGTTTACGCTTTATTATATTAGTATAGATTGTAAACTAACCTGCAACAATGCTAATAGTTTAGTGTCCTAAGGGATCTTCACTTTGCAATATTACAGTTTCTACTATGAATAGTAAGTAATACAAGTGTTATAATACTAGTGAGAACTAAGGCACCAACCGGGCACCGGGCACCACCGGGGCACCAACTTGAGAGAGAGTGTTATAGGGCTATCTTTGCGGTTGCGTCGCGCCTAGCATTGCACTCAGTAGACGTGAGTGCTGGCCTTTTAATGATTAGTTATAATAACGTATTACGAAACTTTAAACAATTTATTACAACTATTATTAAGTCTGAGTGTACCGAAGACTTAGAAGTCTATAAACGTAATGTATTACGTATACAAACCTATGTTTCCGCGTAAATAAAAAACCATAGTTCCGCACAGGTAAAAGCTAAGTCAATAATAAAAGGGAACATTTTTTTAATCTATCAAAGCGTATATGTTTTTAAACGAACACAGAATATATGATGTTATTTTGTTGAGACGGGGAGTTGAGGCCTCGCACGCGGTAATTCTTTCAATTTGATCATGTTTATTTAAATGGGGTTTGTTACAGTGTAGCGACGGAGACGTTTTAATATGTACCGAGACACTGTTATTATCTTGTCGGATATACTGTCTCCAATGACACACGTCATTTTTGTTAGGCATTTGAGACAATTGATTTTCAAGATAAGCATACATGATGGTAGTATAAAATACTTAATTCGTACTAGTTTAAAAAGATATTCTATATTGGTTTTGTTTAACCGACTTCAAAAAGGAGGAGTAAAATTATTTATATTTTCTATTTCTATTTCTATCTCCAACTCACTGCTTGATGGATTACTTATAAAGTATGTCTCGAAGTTTTATTATGGTACATTCTGGCAGAGTTTTCGAGCAAACGGATATTGGAATTCGCTAAAGTAGTGACGCGACCGCTGCCCATAGACATTTGCAGATGCGTGGCCTACCTTTAATCAACAGAGACGCTCAGAAAGAGTATACTGTCCCTACCTATGAGACATCACCCGCCAAATCTAATTCCCATTGTTACTTTCCATGTACCTTGCCCTTGGTGGAAAGGGAAACAGTACAAATTAAGCCTCCGGCGTCTTTGTTCATCAACAATCCTTGAATTCATACAACTAGAAGGTATCATTTACTTTTTTTAGTTTTAAATATTGTTCTTTTTTACCGCAATTAGGTGCAATGGATACAGTATCGTTATAGCGTCGCGTTATATTTTTTCCAATTTCGCGGCGGCGACGCGTCGAGAAAATCCTCTTTTGATTTATTTTTTAATTCACCGACTCATTTCAATTTATGAAAGCGAGGCTTCGGTCGCCATTTGTACCTGTCGAGAGACGAGGCTTTCTTAAGTTAGACTACTTACAGATGTATTAAGTTATTCGATGAAAATGTTGAGTTTTTTCAATTTATAAGAAGTATGTGTTGAAAATTTTCTTACAATGAAACTAATAATCATACTAATATTATAAATGCGAAAGTTTAGATGGATGGATGTTTGTTACGAGTTTGAAACCTAAACGTGTGAACGGATTTTGATGAAACTTGGTATAAATGTAGAGGATAGTCTGGAAGAACACATAGGATACTCACTTTTGTTTTTAATACCACGCGTACAGAGTCGCGGGCGAAAGCTGGTTATTAATAACTACAACACTCACTTGTTAAGGGATCACTAAGCTGTATACAAATAACTCTGAGTACGGAAGTAAATAGAGGTCCTTTATTCACTTGGTTCATAAATAATAAATTTTGATCCATACATAGATAATAAGTTGGTATTAATGTAATTGTTTTTACTTTAAATAAAACGGTTTTAAAAGATTTATTTTCCTTAAAAGCTAGGAAAGTTTTTCATAGAACAATATAGGTGGGAGTTTGTCGGGACGGTCGCAAGATGGCGCTCGCAAAAAGCGCAAAGTAACAGATGATCCTCATTTAAATATCTGCGAGGGACATTGGGGAGGCGTTTAGAACTTTACTCTGCAAATACACGGCATGTTTTTCATTTTTTAAATTAAAAGTTACATCTTAAAGTTTCTTTCATTCTATTTTTACCTTTACGGAATTTTACTGACTTCCAATAATTATAGTGTAAGGTTATGCCATTTCCTTTTAATTATGAAAAAAAAAATACATTAACTAATCCTGTTAATTTTATGTTAAAGCTACTTGTATCCAAACATTTACATAGAAAGCAATACTAAGCATACCTTGGAAGTCGGCAAATGAATATCGCAAACGAAAAATCGTCAATTGTTTTTGAATAAAATAATTACACAACCTCGTGTTTAGGGTTTAATAAAAGTATTTATTAAAATAAAAAAAGAAAATGAAAAAACATACAGTGTGTTTAAAATGAGATGCAGGTCGGAGTCAATATCGTGAGATCAAAGTGCGCCGGGCTTTCAGCGCCGCTACTGTCCCTTACCACGTCATTGACACGTTCTAACTATTAATAAAACTTCACCAATATATTTTAATGTAACTAGAAGTAACAATATATCTAAATATAAAAATATGAGTTTAATAGACAGTGTTATGTTCTAGCTGTTCCCGTGCGACTTCATCCGCATGAAATTATGAAAAAATTATTTTATTATTTATATTTGTCAAATTATTAATTGCAAAGGTCAAAATGACATGACATGATGACAAACTTGCTTCCTTGATGTTGGC
The DNA here is from genome assembly GCF_000836215.1 of Papilio polytes. NCBI lineage: Eukaryota > Metazoa > Arthropoda > Insecta > Lepidoptera > Papilionidae > Papilio > Papilio polytes. The sequence goes on from NW_013525135.1 coordinate 1,332,996, forward strand.
AGCAACTTATGATCTCTTTCCCACATTAGGGTTTTTATCCAAAATATTTACTCCCTTAGTTTAATGGCGTTAAAATATATAGCCTAAAGCGTGACGCAAGTATAGGGCTTTATGTTAAAAAAGAGTTATTCAAAAATATTTTGTAATTGCTGACATCTTAGGCAGCAAAGTGTGTGTTTACGCTTTATTATAATAGTATAGTATAGATACAATGTTTTATTTCAAAAGGAAAAGAAAATTATAGTTACTTTTACTACCACATAGGGTTTAATGGTTATTTGAACTGCGATTGTTTAAATAACCAGTATCGATTTTTCTAAAAGCTATTCTCAGGGATGTATTAAATCACTTTTAACGGGATAGGTAAAGACCAATAAACAATATATAGCTACCCTACTAGATTTAAAAGAATCCCCACAACAAAATCACTAAAAAAACCATAGATGACTTGAAAGGTATAAAGATTTTATATCGACAAGTTTCCATCAAAAGTTTTCGTCATCAATTAATAAACTATTCTGCATAGTTTGCTTCCTTATCTTTAGCTACGTTAAGTAGAATTAAGTTAGGATTAAGTAAATAAAACACATTTATTAATTCAAAAAGTAATGTAATAAGTTCATTAAAACTTAACTTATCCATGTCTAAAAAGTACAAATAAAATATGTTAAAAACATCTGTACTACTGACTGGTTAACAAAAACATAAAACTTATTTGGCACGTGTACTCGTCACTTAGTGGATTTTAATTCATTATCGCTATATAAGACTAAAATAAGTAATGGAAAAGCTTATGGTGTTATACTACATAATCTACTTTTATTTTTTAACTCTATGTCCTTTTGGATAATCTGAAACAAAGTAATTATTACATTAATGCATGAAATGATAAATTTTGTACCTTCGATCATAAACTATACTATTATAATAAAGCGTAAACACACACTTCTTTGTTGCCTAAGATGTCAGCAATTACAGCATATTTTTGAATAATTCTTTTTTAAATAAAAAGCCTTACACTTACGTCACGCTTTAGGTTATATATTTTTACGCCATTAAAATTAGGGGGTAAATATTTGGATAAAATCCCTAAAGTGGGAAAGAGACCATAAGTTGCTGCCAACATCAAGGAAGCAAGATTGCCAAGTTTTGTGATGTCATATCATTTCGACATTTGCAATTGACAATTTGACACATGTAAACAATAAAATAATGCTGATGAAATCGCACGGGAACAGCTAGTTTTTAATAAAATTAAATTTTATTTATGTACAAAGCAAATGTCGATAAGCAGTATTAATTTGTAAATTATCCAAAGTACGACATACGTGTCGTGTGTAGGTAAAACTTTGACTGAACAGTCCGACTTTTTAGTAAAATCTGCAGGTCAGAACTGAGAATAATTAGCTGGCTTAACTGATGTAATATATATTTTTTATAACATAAGGTGCCATCGAGCAAGCGGTCACCTGAATTACTGAATCCATCGAAATGGAAAGCGACCGCTGCACGTAAACAACCGCAATTGCAGATGCGTTGCCTACCCTTAATTGACGGAGGACGAGACGCACATAAAGACGACACTTCGTATCCATTCATCTTAAGAAAAGGGTAAAAAGGGAAAGGGACTAAAATTAGGCCTCCTGCAACACATTCATCAGACGAAACGCGGAATTGCATCTACTTCACGCCTGTTTTCTGTGTGGTCGTGATATTGCACCGGGCGAGCCGGCCAATTCGTGCGAAGATGTTAAAGCGTCTACCACTGTTATATATTAATTATCACATTAACTTACCTTATTAAGACTAAACTTGCGTATAAGTTGCTCGATACAACAGGCCTATTGTTACGTGCAACCATCGTGTTTTACTGTCCGGTACACTGGAATGTGGAAATTTTATATTAATACAAAAATTAGAACTATTTTGGTATAAAAATTGGTAATAAACGATATCATAGATTGAACAATCCTTTGTCATGTTTGCATAAAGTGGTAAACGAAAGTTATTGTAAATAGCATGTTTTTATATTAAAAAGGTATTAAACGCTGATGCAGGTCCATGTTGCTTAAAGACATCTCCAACATGCACACTCCGTTACAACTGTGTTTTGTTTTTTTTTATCGAACAGCAAAGAAGATAAAGTTTTTAAGGAATTCCTATTAAGTTTTATTGTCTGCTACGTCCTGTTTACCTCGTAGCCAATTCTTCTCTAATAGAAACGAATGGTGAAAGAATTGAAATCAGCCCAGTAGTAAAAATACAAACTCTCCTCTTTATAATATTAGTATAGATGTGTGCAAGAATTAAGTCAGAAATTGGGATATTCTAGGATGGGAGGTCTTCAAAGAGCGATTGGACAGTACCTTAACAACAGTGGTCATAGCAGGGCGCGGTGACTGCGTGCGGCTCGCGGGGAGCGGTGGCAGTGGCGCTGCGGGCTCCGGCGGTGCTACCACTGGGCCCTGCCGCCGGGCACTCGGGACTGACAAGACACATAGCTTAAATTTCTAAAATTAAGACTCACTGACGGTATTTTTACAATACTTTGGGGGGAAATCTAATGATATCTAATTCAAAATACATCAAGCTTCGCTTGAACGCCTCTGTAATGTTTTTGAAATAGTTAAAATGGTAAGTTAAAACTTAGATGAATCAATCGTCTTCTAATTTAGCGAAAGGAAAAATGAGTAACTTTTAGTGAAAGGTTTCTGATCCAATAATGTTGAAAAAATTCAAAAGGAGGTAGATGAAGATTATGGATGTCTATCAAAAGCTGGCAAATTTTTCCCTTTTACTGCATTATTTAACCATATTATGTTATGCTTAAAGATTAAAAAGTAAATAAAGTAATACTTACAGCCCGGCGGCAGAGCCTCGTAGGCTCAGAAACTGAGTCACTGTGAAAAAAAAATTGATTTCATTAACATTTCAATAGGAGAATTATTTCAATCAAGTTCCTATATCGATATATTACTTCACTTTATTTGAAATAAGATTAATAAACGTTTGCAATAAATAACGTAAAAAGTAACCAAAAGCACAAAAAATAATTGAAAAATTACATCTACCTACACCATCACGACATGGCAATATTTGAACTATCTTAATTTATACACTTATTACTTTTAATATATTTATGCTACACTAGCTTTCGCCCGCGACTCCATCCGCGTGGAATAAAAAAAAACAAAAGTGAGTAGCCTATGTGTTCTTCAAGACTATCCTCTACACCTATACCAAATTTCATCGAAATCCGTCCAACAGTTTAGGATACAAACTCTAACAAACATCCATCCATCCATCTAAACTTTCGCATTTATAATATTAGTATGATTACTTTTAAACTATCAAGTAATTTAATATATCTATGCTTCATTTATCAAGCGTTGAAGGTAGGTAACACATTAATTAGTGCGTCAAAGCGCGTGACTACACAAATGCCTTAAGAAAACGTAAATAAGATAATTAGTTAAGAATATTCACAATAAAATGGATCAACCAAATAAAATAAGAACAAATATTAAGAAAATAGATGGTATTAAAATGTAATACTCACGCGTGCACACTCTCTGCCGAAAGCATGCGACGCGTGCGATTCTGCGAATATATACCCAGTCAAGAGACAATTAATATGCAGATGGACGTAACGTAAAAATCTCAGAATGTTTTAGTCACAAAATTATTCCTGTTTTTTTTTGTTGTTTATCAATGCTTTTGTTTTTTTAAATTTATGTAAGTGTGAATGTATCACTAGCTGCTCACCACTTCATCTGTGTATAATTGAAAAAAAAATTAATAAAAACAAAGCCTGTTCTCACTGATAATGTAGCTTTTTAATAGGGAAAGAATTTTTGGAATAGCTTCAGTTGTTTTCGACTTATTCCAATACATAAGATAAGATAAGATAAGCCTTTATTCTCTGACAATTTTTTTTACATAGATTTAACTACTATTCCAATACATACAAAAATACAAATCTTTCTCTTTATATTATTAATATTATAGATAAGATGTGATATAAATTACTTGATTTTATAAAGATACGTTTTAATAATTTGGCAGTGATCGCAAACTTTTTTTTGTGTTAAACATAATATTTGCCTGTAATCATTGCAGCTTTTTTAACAGTGGTAGTGCCCGCTTTAACATCTTCGCACGGATGGGCCGGCTCGTCCGGTGTAATACCACGACCACACAGAGGACAGGCGTGAAGTGGAAGCAATTCCGCGTTTCGTCTGATGAGTGTGGTGCCGGAGGCCTAACTTTAGTCCCTTTTCCTTTCCACCCTTTTCTTAAGGGGAAAGGATGGGAGGGAAAAGTGGATTTGACGGTGGAGGAGACGCATAGGAAGGGGAAATGTCCTCTTTATGTGCGTCTCCTCCTTCGTCAATTAGGGTAGGCAACGCATCTGCAACTTCGGATGTTTATGGGCAGCGGTCGCTTTCCATTTCGGTGGATTTAGGTGGCCGCTTGCTCGTTTGTCACCTCGTGTTATAAAAAAAAAAAAAAGCTATTTCGACATTCAACAGTAAATTTTCAGTTAAGTTATTTTTCAAATTAATCATAAAAGATATGTCAGGCAGGAAGTGCATAGAAGCGTCTAGAATTTACGTTTATACCTTCCTAAAATATTTTTTTCTAACAGAGATTTTTATCACTGTACCTACTTTAATTTGAATATGAATACCACAGATAGATGTTTAAATTTTTTTTATAATTTCTCTACACATTTCTTCTGACATCTCAATATTATCTTAGTGCCTTAATATTATGTTATGTTGTTATCCATATTGATTTGATCTTACTAAAATGATAAAATTCTTTGTTAGCTTTATTCGATGACTTTTTAAAAACTTAATTATGGCAGGATAAGTATGTTATCTCGCTAATCTCACTAATATTATAAATGCGAAAGTTTAGACGGATGGATGGATGTTTGTTAGAGTTTGTAGACTAAACGGCTGAATGGATCTCGATGAAATTTGGTGTAGATGTAGAGGATACTCTGGAAGAACACGTAGGCTACTCACTTTTGTTTTTTTTTTAATACCACGCGGACGGAGTCACAGGCGAAAGCTAGTCTAAAATAAAAAATACATTAAATCGGGTAAAGATTAATTTTTAACCTTAATTGAATAGCTTAAGTTTAAATTAGAACAAAATTCTATGTAACTCATCTATAACATTGGCCTACCCAACAGACAAATCATTACTTTTATAACCACGTAAATAAATAGATAAATGATAAAAAAGAAATAGAATTGCTAACTCCCCTCGTGGAGACGGTTAGTGCCAATAAACTTACACCCAACGTATAAAAACTTGAGAGTCCTCCATACCAACCTACGCAGACCCACTGTAACATAGTGCGCCATCTTGCGGCATGGCTACCTCGATAAATTCAATAAGCCTGGCATCCCACTGGAATGTCCACCCACCACCCGTTGGAAAAATATTATATAACCAGCGGAAAATTTCCAAATGGGCGGTACTACTGGGCGTGTTTAAACCACGCCTTCCGGAGTGTGAGGGAGGGGTTTGGCCAGTTTTATGTGGGGACATAAATCGCTTCTAAGAACGTTCTCCGGTCAGTAAATCGTTGTGATGTCCACTTCAATTAAGTGCCATATCTTAGCAAACGTAACATATCTACTTTATACCTAAGTATAAACCTGACTTGAAGCGTTTCTTTACTTTATTAAATCTATAACTTCAAATTCATTTTCAACATATAAATTTTTAACGTTAAAAATAATAAAACCGAAACAATTAATACGTATAATGGCATCACGTATTGATGTACTGAACTATTATGAATTTATAGTAAAAATAGGCTTACGATTTTATTAAGGGATTAATCCAAATGGGTTAAAATCTTAAATGAGATTTTTTCTTCGAACATAATCCGAATTATATTAACTAGCATTCCATGCAACACTAATTAAAAATCAAAATAAATCCTGAGTAAAAATGTTAACATAAATGCATTTTTTTCTATAAGGGTTTTTTTTCAAAAACCCATCCAGGCATTCCTAAAACAACACAAAACTTGACAAACTGATCTATCTTGCAGAATCAAACAAACATTTTTTTGCATCTTTCATCTGTTTTTAGAGGAATTTCTTTATAGAAAAAAAAAGAATCACCTGTAATTTGAAACTATAAGTAATCATTTCTAATTAGGTTTTTAGGTACTAGATATTGCAACTACCTCACTGAGCATTCTAAATATCCAATGTCCATAAGAAGTGTTTTGTAATTACGCTCTGGAAGTAAACGTCCACATTTTATAGATTACTGAACTAATTCTTATATGGTAATATCTAATGAGATTGATTTACGACGACATTAATTGAAACGACGAAAAACAATTAATTGGTAGATTTCTTGCACGTACGTAACTGTGTTAAGTAGTTTAGTTTTTAAGGTTTTTTTTTATAACATAAGGTGGCATACGAGCGAGCGGCCACCTGAATTCACCGAAATGGAAACATCCGCAATTGCAGATGCGGTGCCTAACCTTAATTGACAGAGGAGACGCACATAAAGAGGATATTTCCCCTTCCTTTGCGTGTCCTCCACCGTCAAATCCAATTTATCTTCCCATCCTTTCCTCTGAAAAACGGATGGCAAAGGAAAGAGACTAAAATTAGGCTTTTTTTCTTATATTATCGTATTTGTATGATTTGTTGCAATCGATGAAGGACGGCTACGTTTAGCTGTGGAGGACCTAAGGCTGATAATTATGATGATGATGATGATGATGGTGATAATAATGATGCTGATTGAAGATACAAATTGTATTTTTATTCTTAACAATCGTATAAATATATGTGAAAGAAGGCCTACGAAGTAATTTTCCGTGAAAACTAAGTATTTTTTATCGTGTCCTTAAATCCTGATATTATATTTTAATAATGGTAACGTATTGAATTATAATATAACTATTTAGTGATAATTAAGCAAATATATAAAAACGGACATTAAAAATCTATTGCCAAGGTAACTCTAGCGTTGAAAATATAAAACAATAGCTTTCGGAACGACTTCGTCCGCGTGGAATTAAAAAAAACAAAAGTGAGTAGCCTATGTGTTCTTCCAGGCTATCCTCTACATCTATACCAAATTTCATCGAAATCCGTTCAGCAGTTTAGGCTACAAACTCTAACAAACATCCATCCATCTAAACTTTCACATTCATAATTTTAGGTAGATAAAACTCAATTCCGAATTCAAATTTTTAAGAGCTTTAGCAACTAATCTTATTCAAGTTAAACAAATAAAAATAATGAAAACCAACTGAACGTAAAATTAATTAGTTACCGAGTGAGAGAAGCACCGCTAACCAGAAACGGGGCCCAAACAAATGCTAATTCTTTTACAACTAAACATTTTTTCGGTGCCATTATCAATAGATGTACACTTCAGGCCAATTTAAATATCCTCAAAAAATTGTGGGAAAATATTAATTTAATTTGACTGTAAATATTAATTTCATCTTTTTAATAAAAAAGGATTGTGAAATCATGTAACATTTTTTAAATGTTTATTAAACACTGTCCTAATCCTAAATTCGACGGAGATTTGTGTAGTAAAAAATATTATACGTCGCCAACACACTAAAATTAAAATCTTACGTATTTTTCTTTAAACTAGTTCAGTAGATTTTTAAAGTTGGTAGTGTAGTATTATAATAATTTTACGATGCAATACATTTCAAATATAAATTAAAAAAATGTGTCTATATCTAATATGCGATTTGTTTTTCAGTTATTTTGCTCTTAAGTGTACTTCATTTGTCCTACTAGCCTCTCGCATCTGGCGGTACATAAACTTTGGGACAAAAAACACAATACAAAAAAGAGGAAATACAGGAAACGAGGAAAAGGGACTCCGGTCCGTCCCTCCCGAGCGCTGTTCATTGTTTCCTACGGAGGACATATTTTATTTACTAAGTGGCTACTTTGAATAAAAACGCTGTTTCCTGAGGCCCGTACCGTTAAAAAGTACAAAATGCTAAAGTAGCGCAAATGTCTGCTAGATTTATGCCCTTTATCTCTGAGATAGCGTATCTCTTTACAGAATTTACTCGCAACAAATTGTTCTCGGTTCGTTTTTGTTATAAATTCGTTTCATGGCATTGTATTGTAATAAGTGGTGTGGATTCTGATATAATATAAACAATAGCATCTTCATGAATGTAAACCATGAGTAAATAAAATGTATTCTTAAGGCTAGTTTATTTCTATTCGTTTTTTTCTGTTTAAATATAACTAAACTAGCTTTTGCCAGCGACTCTGTCCGCGCGGAATAAAAAAAAAACAAAAGCAAGTAGCTTATGTGATCTTCCAGACTATCCTCTACATCTACGCCAAATTTCATTGAGATTCCTTCAGCCGTTTAGGCTACAAACTCTAACAAACATCCATCTATCCATCCATCCATCTAAACTTTCGCATTTATAATATTAGTAGGATATGTCCATTAAAATCATAGGTTCTCTACTAAGTTTGTTGAGTTGACAGACTTTAGGTCCAAGTTAGAATTATTGGATCATGGAGTATAGAATATTAGGCATATGTACAGCCATGGTCTTCGTCTATGCAAAAACGTTCGAGGTTTCGAAATTTATAATCTTACTAATATTATAAATGCGAAAGTTAGATGGATGAATGTTTATTGGAGTTTGTACTCTAAACTGCTAAACAGAACTCGATGAAATGTGGCATAGAGGCTAGTCTGAAACAACGCATAAGCTAGCTCCTCTTGTTTTTAAGTTCTATGCGGAAGGAAGGAGTCGCGATCGAAAGCTAGTACATTATAAATCTGCAGCAATTAATTTACTAGTGGAAAGATCTATGTATAATTTTAGAGAACACTTACTTCTACCTTCTATTAAAATGTATAAATCCAAATTTAATCTACAATCATAATAATTTTCAAGAAGATTAATTCATCACCATTTACGTAATGTCTGCACAACGCCTGTTCCGGCTGGTAATATTTGGAATTGGCCGGTGAAGGGTCAGGTATGGGATGCGATCCGCGGTGTTATTATGGTGCCTCACCGCTACCGACGGCCGCGGAGCGAGATCACGATCTGTTAGCACGTTGTGGTACAAGTTAAGAGCTGAAGCAACGCCGATTGAATGATAAATTATCGTTTAAAAAACTTCAAACACTGGAAATATATATCTACGTGTTTGTAGGGGTGCTGAAATTGTTTTCAAATATCACTTTACAGCAGGCCGGCATTTATTAATATATGAGGACTGTATCATTAGTGATCGGAGCAGCTGCTGTGATTGTCTCTTAAGCCCGCAAAAAGGTCAAAGGGTGTATAATTTTATGTAAAAACGCCGACCGTAATCACAAGTATCCTTAAATTATTACTTTCTACTAAAAACGTAGTTAGTGACTGGGTTGTCAGTTGTTATAACGATAATATAAAAGCTGCATAGTTAATAAAAGAAAACGACATAGTACACTAGAATACATTTTTCATAGTTTCAGTAACGTATTTCAACCTTTTATAAGGTTTTTAGAATATTCGGAGTCTAAATGTAAGTTAGTTTATGGTTTACACCATCACCTAGAGCTCCCGATAATCTTTCGCTGAGCAAACAAACTCGCGCTGACGATGCGCACGAGTTTTGCAAACAATCGATCTTAATACAGCATGATATAAATTGTTAAAGTATTTTTTTCATTATTTTTTGCATATTTATTTCCCTTTTAATGTAAAATATGTGTTCAAAATAAGTTGTTATACCCCTTTCTTTCAGGTTTAATAGTTTGATAAAAGCCATATATCAACGCCATAAACCAAGTAATAATAGAAGTATTTTACTAATAATTGAGTACGTTTTTTGTATGACAGTTGAGCGTCTATCATTTCATTACGTTTTAATTTTAATGAATTGATATGAAATGCAATAAATCTGTTTATTATACTAACATGGTGTCGGTGAATTATTATTGCGATATTCATGCAGTTTATGATCGTTAAAATAGTAAGTAATTGTTCATTACATGTTTCTATGACTAATGTATATGCGTGTTTAATTTTCTATTGCTTTATACTTCTGTATTGCTACTTCTTGTCATAGATTAGACAAACATTGATGTTTAGCTAAGTAAATTATAAACATGCTAACACACTAAAACGATCTGAATTTTATTCAGTTAATATTTGCAAAGTATAATAGTAAAATACGAAAGAGAAGCAGTACAAATAATTAAACTGGAATACATTTGTTTATCTTTGTAATTACAAGGGTCATTACTTATTTTTGTTATTTTATACGAGCTGTTGCCCGCGACTTCGTCCGCGTAGTATTAGAAAACATACAAACTATATAAATTACAAAAAGTTACGTATCCCTCAGGAACCGGACATTTCTCGGGGATGAAGCTTATCCCATGTGTACTCCAGACTTTGTTTTATATCTGTGCCAAATTTCAATAAGATATGTTGAACCGTTGCAGAATGATCGAGTAAACATTAAAAAACTAAATTAACGAATCCCACGGGAACCGTAACTATTCCCGGGAAAAAAAGTAGTCTATGTGTTCTTCCAGACTATGCTCTAAACCTGTGCCAAATTTCATAGAGATTTAGGCTACAAACGCTAACAAACATCCATCCATCCATCCAACTAAACTTTCGCAATTATAATATTAGTAAGATTAGTAAGATGTAAAGGGGATTAGCAATGTAAAAATCTTTTAATTTAATTTTTGATTGGCGTTATGATTTCATACTTCAATTAGCAAATCATAAATGTATGACTATCAATTTAAAAACACGCTATATATGTTGCACCGTGGGAGAGATGCAGCGTGGCTCGCCGTGGCTGGGCGCGGACGCCTCGGGCCAGGCCGGGTATTACGCGCCGCAGACGCCGCTCGTGATCTTACCTACACTACGTAAACTATACCATGTCACAATTCTACATATTAGGTGACAAAGACTATGCATTGAGAAAACTAAAGAGAAATCAGCGGTAAAACAAACGATGGACGTTATAACATAAAAATGATGGCTTCTATAAGTGTCGGCTGTAAAGTAGCGCGGTTGGATGATTGTCCAAGGCGGTGGACAGTAAAGGGCGCTACAGGTTTGCGAACATAGTATCAGGTAACCCTGGTATGGAAAAAAATGGGGCGCTGTAGACATCTCGCTCAAGGCGCTATTTTTGAACAACGTGCAATAGAATTTAGTGAGGACCAACATAGAACTCCTAAAAGTCTATTTCATGGAATTCATATTAATTGCTCTTGTCTATATAGTAAGTAAACTTGGTCAGCAAATGCAACACTTCCATCTCATCTCATCATGTAAATTTTATATGGAAACTGCATACCGTCTGACGCTTTTTGGAATGTCCATCAATGTTGTCACAATACCCCAACATTAAGTTCCAATCCGCGTATAAAGAATATATTTTCTAACAAATCGGTAAAAGAAAAATTACTTTCCAATTCATAGTTATACGTAGCATAACTTCTGCAACATTCATGCTTCACTTTATTAACCGTTGATTTTACATACAGGTTCGTTTCTAACTTTAACAGTTACTCAAGTTTTATTTTTTTCGTGCCATTTTAGTTTTGCATATTCATAATTACAAAACATTGCACATTACAACAGCATCGCAATCCAACTTTCTCAATGCATCAATTTCACGCTTAGTATATATGCAAAGGAGATTGGAAACGCCCACATAACATTACTTGTGTAATTACAAAACTAAAAAACGTAATCACTGAAATGTAACCAGAGGTATCTAAAGTGATCCATGAAGACCTGGTGGTTGGAAACTCGGGGGTGTAATATTTTATAGTGAAAAATCAAACAAAAAAACGGGACCCACCTGCAAGCATTACCTTTCGGATAAAAGAATTATCAAAATCGGTCCACTAGCGGCGGAGTTATGCCGTAACACACATAAAAAAGTAAATAAAAAAACATACAGACGGATTGAGTACCTCCTTCTTTTGGGAAGTCGGTCAAAAAAGGTGACAAATGACAAACGGTAATCTAAATCGCGACATTAGCAAAGCAACGCATTTGCAGATGCTTTGCTAACCTTTTGACGCAGAAAAGGGGAACCGACAGATAAAGGATGAAACATCCTTATACGACCATTTCGCGTCAAATCTACTTCTCTTTCCCATCCTCTCCTTGTAATAAAGGATGGAAAGGAAAGTAAAATTGGGCTACATGAACTACACTTTTGGGTTAGTAAGTTCAAAAGAATTGTAGAAACATCCATCGAAAACATTAAAATATTAAAACTACAAAAACATAAAAACGAATTTAGACCAAGTTTTTTCGTTCAATCATCCATCGTGTCTTTGGATAGAACAGTTTGGGTAAAATTTATCACGAAAGCATTGCTATATTGTACCGAAGTTCACGGTTACCCAAAAATTTAAATAAAATAATGTAAACAACGTATTTATAAGAAGAAAATTAATATTTGAATAATTTTACATACCGTTTATTAACTACACACTTTATAATTTAAATGGCAACATAAAGAAATGAAGAAAATCGCATTGTTACGCGTAAACAAAGGGTTTCATGGCACTTAATTTCACACATAAATCGTTATTTTTACCGACGGCGTTGTTGTTCATAAATTGCATTTGATTTATTTAATGTTCATTCTACAAGTTGCATTAAAAAGACTTTTTGTAACAAAAATGGCAATAAATCATTCAGCTAAAGTTTTTTTCTTTAAATTGAAAGTTACAGTTAAGTTCTAAGTTTAGATTACATGGTATAATTTTAAGTTATTAGGAAATATTAAATTATCACTTTTATGTTATTTATAGCTTATTTATTGGAGTACTTTGTAATTTTTTTATATTACTCGTTAAAACTAATAACAGTTAATTTTATTATTTCTCATCATTGTCAGCCATAGTTCTTCCACTGCTGAACGTAGGCCTCCCCCATTGATTGCCACAATGCCCGGTCCTGTGCCACCCGCATGCAGTGACTCGCGCAACCTTGACCAGGTCATCAGTCCATCTTGCGGGAGGATTACCTACGCTGTGACGACCTATCCCTACATCCATATAACTAGGAATCCTATAATAGTTAAGTCGCCAAGGCAACACTGATTGTAGTTATATTTAGTGTGCAATAAAGATATTTTCATTCTTAATTTTATTTCATTTCAAAGGTTAAAATGCTATAAAATATACACGTGCGATACGGCTTGAACGTTTGAAGGGTTCCGGAAAACATTTTGCACCTGTTTATAAGATTTAAAACATTAAGGTCTTAATAGGTATGTTAAAGATAAACGAAGGATTTAATAGGTATGTATGTAAACGCAAGACGTTAATCTTTTGATTCATACAAATTCTCGCAGGCGACTACATCCGCGTGGAATCAAAATAAAAGTAAGTAGCCTATGTGCTACTCCAGACTTTGTTTTATTTCTGCCAGATGTCACTAAGATATGTTGAACCATTGCAGTTACGGAGTAAATAAGAAAAAACAAATCAAGGTATCCCACGGGAACAGTTACTATTTTCGGGATCAAAAGTAGCCTATGTGTCCTTCCAGACTATTCTCTACATCTGAGCCAAATTTCATCGAGTTTTGTTTGGTCGTTTAGGCTACAAACTCTAACAAACTGTCCAATCCATATATAATCCACTTATCTAAACTTTTGTATTTACAATATTAGTCAGATGTACAAATTGTAAAAGATGCGTTCCTTTTTAGGCCTCTCTTGACTAATCCCTTTGTGTCTTAAGAATTGTTACCACTGGACAGACTTAACCTTTGGCGTTTCTGACTATAGTATTTTTTATGATTTATTTAATATATTTTACATCTAGTCTGAATCCCAGTTGCAACGAAAATAAATCCGAATTTTTACGTATGTATTAATTCAGAATCAACGCTCCGTACACCTGGGATTGGATAACCCATCGTGACCTGACATGGACTAACTGGTTTCCAATTCAGTCAGATAAACGTAAACATTTAAATTTGAATCTTAACCCGTTGTGATAAGGTTTGCGATTGGATGGTTGATGTAAAATTAAATTTGTCAAATATTGGAAGCTGACATATCCAAATTTAGGGTGGCGACGCACTAGAGCGGAAAATCACGTGTCAAGAGCGTATTCGCACCTCCGCAGCCAGTCGTCGCTGTGAAATGGGAATTTTTGAGCTGGAGTGCCCTGATGGTCGCGACAGATTTTTAATATGGACGTGGTAAGTTCCGATATCGTTTGTACACACTTCACAGTATTCTTCCAGTTCAAAATATGCTTATAAACAAGAAATGGTTTCATTAAATTATTGTAAAGGTAAAAGATAAGACTATATCGCATACGCATTACATGCGTAATCATTTTTTATGCATGTAAGTTATAAAAGCAAGAAGTGTTTATCTATAATTGTAATTACATGATGCCAAGTGTGTCTGGATTACTAAGACAAGAAAGAAATCGATGTAAAATCATGTAATTATGTTGATAAGCCTAATATAAATAAATAAAAAAATACTAAATAAAGTGTCAACATTTTGACTGTTTAAATTCATGTAACTAATGCCTTATATAAAACAAAAGGATTTATTCATTATATGAGGTTGAGCTTCTCTACTAGTATACCTATGTAGATCAACAAAAATTCTAAAGTAAATAGAAATAGTCTGTACAAAATAAAAGTAAATATTAAATAACATCAACAAACTCCTATTTCAACTAAATTAAAATTATAATTAAGTATACTTAATGTTGGTAAAGTGTATTTTTAATATTTAAAACGACGCGACAGCAAAAAAAAAAAACTTTAAAACATCAAAAGAAGGTCCGTCGCAATAAAAATGCTCTAATGTCTTGTAAAATCATTAATAAATTTCATGTAAAAATATTCAAAACAGGGCAGTTCACGCCGCCATATTATTTCGACAGTGTAAAGCGACACGCACGCCGCCTAGCGGTGGCACAATACTCACACGTTTGACAGCGACCGCAAGATGGCCGCTCCACTTCCCGCCATCGCAGTCGTCGACGAAGAACACGCTTCATTACACAGTAAACCATCGCAATGGCCACAATACTAACTTATTACCATAAATTAAAAACTCATTTACATATCCTCACTTGTACTTGCACTTGTAACAATAAAAGCTCAACTCAAGTCACAATAATAAACACAGATAACAATACACTAACACCATAGACAAAAAACACATAGGCAATAGACAACATATCACTAATTAGTTTGTAATTAGCATAACGGAGCTATGTCTCCATCGGCAGCGGCCCGTCGAATGAAAACCTCGACCATGTTGTTACTGAATTTTATACTCCATCCCAGCCAGCAGAGCCTCCAAGTTTGCCTCCTTCAAATTCGTTATGCATACAGCACCAAGGGCTGTTGAATACCGTTCGCGTTTATTTATGAACAGGCAAACTTCTGGTGGCTGGTGGGACGTACGAAACACGATATAGGCTCGCCTCCCCGGACGCCTCCGCAGCCGGCCGCTCGCCCCGACAATGCATGCGATCGCTGAAAAGGGCTTTTTATGTATTCAACTTCACAACTCTGTAGCTCATCTGCAAGTCGTATTATGGACCTAATTAACAAGTTAATATGGGCGATCCGGGGGTGCCGCGTCTGCGCACAGCCGCCGGAACATTTCAATTTTAATCCCGGACTGAAACCGTTTGATGCGCTGCCATGGGAATCAGTTTAGTTCAATATTTGATATCGTATTTATCTATTGGAAATCTTGAAAAAAAAAATTGTATTGCTATAAGAGGAGGTCTGGCAAGCGCGATTGCGACTTTGCAATGGTAAGGAGCGTTCAGAAATTCCGCCCCGCCCGACACCCCCCATCACAAAGTATAATGATATCGTCGCCGACGTTATTATGGAAGTTGTCATAAATATTTCATAGAGGAGGGCAGTAATGACCGAGTGACCGGCGATCGCCCGAGCGGCGGGCGGTCTTTACGTCATCAATATTATCTACCAAATCCGCGAGACGTTTTGCTCAAAATTTATTCGCTTCAACAACGAGAAACTCGATATATCAGCGAGCGCAAGAAGCGGCGATATCTGTCGAGTATCTTTGAAGTTGAAGCGACGATTTGATTGTACAAGTTTCCCTTTTGTAACGAGTATTTAACCTGCTGTATAATTCAATAGCAATTATTGTGATTACGTCCCCCTATAGGAGCATCTTCGTATCGAGAAAACAATCTGAGTATCGATATCTTTTTGTTGTTGCGAATTTAATTTTGTTTTAATTAACTGGATGCCTTTTGGCCACCACCAGATAAAAATGTAGCCAATTACAGTGGGGCTGTTAATAATTTTAATTTATGTCATAAGGTTTTACTTACGTATAATTTTTATATGATGTTTTGTAATGAAGTATAATATAGTAAATACAAATTCAACACAAAAAAATATTGCATTTAAAACACGTCTACTATTTACAAGTGTGTTACAAAAGTAGTAAAAACCAGCTTTTGCCCATGATATCTCCTGCGCAAAATAAAAAAGCAAGTAGCATATATGTTCTTTCACACAATGTTATAATCTGTAAACGAGATCGGTTAATCAGCTCTGGAAATAGATAGTAACAAACATCCATTCATCTAAATATTCGCATTTATAACAGTACAATTCAAAAAGATTTTCAAAATTTTCACTTTGGTTTTATAAAAGGGAAACTGTAAAAGCTTTAGTAAAAAACGTAAAAGTAATAAATGTAGACCTTATGTAACACTATAAATTATTACATAATTCTTAATAGTTACTAGTCTCGAGGAGATGCCGTGGAGGTAGGTAATTACCAAGTCCCGACTGGACACTACGTCCTTTGATCACGCTGCTTTGATCGTCTGCTAACAAACTATCGAGCAAACAGGACATTACAATAAGTTGGATGATTTAAATGTTTCTCATGTTTTAAATATTCGTAATAATGATGACATTTTATTGCAATCTTACCAATACATTTTGATTTTATTGTAATACAAATATAATTGTTTTATTAAAAAAAACTATAATAAATTAAAAAATAAACTTGAAAGTTGGTTGCTGCTATTAAAATACTTGATAAAACCATGGTTTTCTCTCCTTATGAAATAACATTTGTTTTTATAACGTTATTAACCATATGCAAGTGCCATGTCCACTTTGCTCCTAAGTACACGGCCGTTGAGACGCACCGATCTCCTTTGACAACTCGAAACTTGTTAGACTCCGTATTAAAATTCAAAAACGACTCCATGGAACTCTCCCGATTTCTGAAAACATTATTCAGAGGATTTGAATAATGATTTTGTTTAAGTCCCTGCTCACACCTCTCTTAATGTATGCGTGAAGATTATAGCGGAGGCGTCGCAAACTTCGTAATGTGATTTTTGGTCCGAGATAAATGGTTTTAAAGTTAATTTCGTGGACGTGAGAGTAACGTTTGAAATCTCTTCTTCCATTATTTTCCTACGTTGAGAAAAAAGAAACTTCATTCCCTACATATTTATATAATTAGCAATAGTTTTATGATTATCTGGATACTTAGTAGTGAGTTGGTTCGTCTGTCAAAAAGCAGTCGTTAATTGATCTCTCTTAGGTAGTTCTGTTATAAGAAATCTGTTTAAAAGTACTGTCTATTATTTTTGTGTCAAATTGTGTAAACAAGAATGATCATCGACAGTCGCCGCCATTTTGATATTTTCCTGCCATTTGGCAAGTTCGTTGTCGCGTGCATTGTCTGTATTCTGCAAGCGGCAAGTGATTCCTCTCAGTTTTAGTCATAAAAATGTTAATGTCGCAAAGCAAATAGCGTCTAATGTATGCGAGAGGGGAGCTGAATTAGACGGGACGTTGTTTGTGCACGTTTTTACATCTACAGATGAAGATAAAAGTTGCTAAATTGAATTGCCGACGGAATTGATTTTGTCTCTTAATTGAAGAGAAGTACGAAGAGCTTTATGTTTTACTAAATTTCGCCTGCGGCTTCCTTTGCACGGAATTAAAAAAACCTAAGTAAGCCATACTTTTAGATAAAGTTCTATATCTAAAGAGAATCCATGAAAATGTTCTGGAGACACGTTCTAACAAATATCCATACAAACTTTCTAATCTAACTGCCTTAAGAGTCGTCTTAGCATCATAAGATCAGGTCTTAATTGTTAACACGAACCTTAACTTAAGGTCGTCATTAGTGACAAATGACTGACTAAATGCAAAAGTAACGTTATATGTTTTTATAAGAGTTCTTCAAAGTCGTTATTGCATTGACAATTTCGGTATGAAAATGAGATAGTCATGTAAAAATACAGAAGAAACTTAATGATTAACTGTAGTAATTTAACCAATATATCATCAAGATAAATACTAACATATAAGAGGGAAAAATAAATAAAGTCGACCTTTATCAACCCTTGCGTTATCGGATAGGGAGGCAGGTGGTCTAAGACAAGGGCTCTCTATCCGATACCTTCCACATGATTGATGTAGAGGAAAAATGTTGCAGTTAAATCAAGCGCAACTAAGTTTCCCCAAGCCTACCTAAGTTATACTTTATACAGACATGTACGTTAGTGGTTAATCACTCAGTGAATCGATTAGTATATTTGGTAGACTGTTAACAATGAAATTATACGTAAAATACGCCAATGACGGTTGTAGAATCAACCTTACTTACTAATGTTATAAATGGGAATGTTTAGAAGGATAGATGGATATTTATTACTACAGTTTATCGGATCTCGATGAAATTTAGCACAGACGTAGATAGTCTGGAAGAACATAGGGTTCTTACTAAGTTTTTTTTTTAATTCTATAGGGACTGAGCATCGGGCAAAAGCTAGTCATTTATAATGTTTATTTATTTATTTTAAATTCTATCTTTATGTTATCTACTTATCTAGTTACTATATCTGTTTTGTTTGTTGGTAAGGTTTTTTTATAAAACAATTTAAACGCCACAATCGCTACTATTAAATGTCCTGCATAAATTTACAATAATTTTAAGTTGTGTTTGTGTATTAGAATATAAAACGGGGCGCGGAAATGATGGATTTCCGTCTGAAAATATTCGTAAATATTCAAATATGCGTCGCAGGCGGCGAGCACGAGCGGTGTTTTGTCCAACTGAGATTGTTAGGAATAATCTAGAAATATAAACATTTTATTATTGTATTTTGACCGCAGTTGACAATATAACACAGAAAATTAAAAAAAAATTTAGACAACGTAGTTAAATACAATATTAATAATGCTCCATAACTATCAATTAAACGTATTTTTATTCAGTTTTTAAATGATAAGGAAAAGTGAAAGAGTTAAAAATGTATTACGTAAATAATTAAAGAGTAAATTTTTAAATTGTGAAATTGTTGAAAATTAACATAATCTTAACGATTTCTTAATTATTACAATTCCAATAACATGTTACAATCGGAATCCAAGAGCATTCACTTTTTATATTTTGAATAAAGAAATTTCTCCGTCTTTTTTTTCCCCGCTCTTTAGAGCTTCAAAACAATGTTTTTGTAAAGCATCTGTGAGACACAGTTTCAGTTCATTTGGCCGCTAAAATGTATATAAAAAGTTAAGAAGCCTCCCCCTCTCGGCTCTTTAAGAAAAATTTGAATAAAACCTCCCATACCATGCAAAACTTACAACATACGTTTTCAAAGAAACTCATAATGATTTTTTGTTATTGAAGAATATTGTAGTTGTTAACATTCGCAAGTTAAACTTTTTATTTTAAATATTTTTCAAGTAGTGCTTAAGTGGGTGATCAAATCTTCTAGCTTTATTATAAGCAACCTACACCATAACATTGGAAATAAAGTTATGAAACACAAAGTTTTAGTTAGCATTGAACATCCGATTATAAAAATCAAGGAAAATTAATTATTAAAACAATTGAATCATCCGTGTATAGCTAGCTTTATCAAGTTTTGTGAATAATGCGGATGTTATGGGCGGAATATGCTTCATTTGGCGCGGAAAGTTCCGCGGAACGCGACCAAAACGTATTCATATTTTTTTCCGCCTCAACTGCTCGAGACGGGCATTTGAATAAACGAAACTGTTGCCACTTTGATTACTGTAATGGATGTATTACATTGGATATCTGTAAATAACTTACTCGGAACGGAAATGTATAACGTAGAATTGATATTGCGCGTCCCTTAGTCAAACTATTTAAACTATTTTATAGTCGAATTCAACAGAAATGACAAATAATGCTGTAATCACTGATTTATTGAAAACAAATGTTCATATCACATAGACAATAAATGATATTGTCAAATAATAAAAGGTGTAAATGTCTAGTTTCGTAAAAAAAAGTATGTGACTTGTTTTGACTGTTTTTGTTAAATGTTCACATTTAAGTCAGCAAGCAATAAATACATTATATGTCAAATAATGTAGCCTTTTATGTAATTCAAGAGACAAATTTAGTCATAAATATTCCCAGTTGAATATGTTAACAAAACATTTTTAGTGTAAAAATTTAAATACAGAACGAACGAGTTTTCAGTTCCACTATTGAGTCGGTACCTTCGCAAACATTTTTGCAATAAAATTCTCAATGGGAAATTCAGTATTTTCCAACGGAGCATATTTTGTGTAAAGCCGGCGAAAGGCGGCGAGTATTTATGCCAGACCAAACTTAATTTCGCCCTCGCCGAGACCGCAAAGAAAACTTACCTCAAAATTAATATTTCTTTCATTAAAATCTTGTAATATTTTCGCTGCTGCATGCATAAGTAATGTCTATGAATAAGTAAAGTGCAAAAACTCGAGCGGTCTCCGGTCTCGCGATCGAAGCAGGATATTGTTTCAATTTGATTTGGACGGCGTCTGCTTGTTTGTACCTCGTTGGCTTCTAATTGTGATTGTTTGAGTAAATCTTTGATTTAAAACTTTCTTGATTTAGTTTATGAAACGAGTTTGCAGTACTGATTTGATGATAAAGTTTTTAATTTCCTTAATATTTTTCTTTTACTGTCAGAGATTGTTTTTAGGTTATTTCATAAAATTTGGCGACCACTTTTTCTTCTTACCAAAATTGAGAGAAAAGAATAAACATCATTAATTTTTTTTGAAAAAGTTTAGTAAATCATACTCATATTAATATTATAAATGTGAAAGTTTAAATGGATGGATGTTTGTTACAGTTTGTAGCCTAAACTGCTGAACGGTTTTGATGAAATTTGGTATATATGTAGAGATAATATGGAAGAACACTTCGGCTACTCATTGGTTTTTTTTATATCACGCGAACGAAGTCGCGGGGAACAGCTAGTCTTTTATGAATTTGCGTTAATAACTTAATTTTAACTAGATGATTTCATTTTTCGTTACTTTACATCGTTGATTTGCTAAGTAAAAGACTAAGTATTACATTATTATGATTAGGGTTAGGTACACTATGAATGTGTATATGTCAGAGGGGACATGTCCCAATGCATGACACGTCGTCAGACTGATCCGTCTCGCCTTTGCCTTCGACATCATATTATAGACAGATTATTGACGTGTTATTGTTGGCTTTTCGGCTTTTAACTGATACTGACTTGAATATTAAAAAAAGCTGTAAATTTACCTGTTTTATAAATAATTGGACACAGAATTCATTATGATACATAACTGGCGATGTTCATTACCTATGTACACTGATATTATTTTGTTGACAAAATTACGAGCAGAACATACATAATTAAATGTAGAATATGAGATAACTTCAATAACAGTTAAAAAAATCTAAATGAATACTTAGGGTCCTTCAAGAAGCGAGGCCTTCTTAAAGGCCAGCAACGCATCTGCAGTTCCTCTCGTATTACGAAGGTCTATTTGCATCGATGATGACTTCGGTGTTCCGTTTCTCTTTTATCTGACACAAAATCACACATTTACTTTTTTTTTTAATTGAATAGAATGCATAGTCCAAATTGATTTAAGAAATTCATCTATTTAGGACAATTTTAATCTTGTTTACATGCAATAAGAACGATATTCGAATGATATAGGTATAAAAAACGTCAGTACAATAGTGTTGTGATTTTTCACGCTCGCGTTCTGTTGCCAGGCTGTGACGAAGTGCCCTCGTGCTGTAAACTATGTGCATAAATTTCCCCAAGAGTTGGGAGACAAGTCAACGCTTTGACGCGCTCGTCGAGGACCTTTGTATAGTGACATTGTGGAGCGGGATTAATCTAGATAGATGAAAAAACATCGTTAGTTGCATAAAGATATTTTCTGAAGTATCTACATAAAGTATTACATACACAATATTACTAATATGTTATACGTTTTTTATTTACTTTTAAAGTTAAAAAATAATCATGGACAATATGCGCATATTGGCGAAGAAATTCTGAGATATGTGAAGTCAACCAGCACTGTCCAGCGTGGTTGATTCTGGCCTAGTCATCCCTAACTTAGGTAAGGCTTCGAGCTTAGTGGGGACGTAGCCAGTTGATGATGATTATGTGATGAATTTTTTTGTTCTTTATAAGACATTTTCGTTATGATATCAGAGATCAAAGCTCGGTTCTTCTCTAGTGAATATTGTCACAGCCGTCTCTTAAAAATAATTTTTCAATATTAACCAAATTCGTCTTGAACCATTGTACGTTTATGACGTACTTGAAAAGAATTTTATTTTTCTTTAAATGTCAAACATGTCGTTTATAAAATGGAGTTTTGCAGAACATCTTTTACTGAAAAAAAAGTTTCTCAAATAATCGTAAATATACTTTATGGCGTATTTAGTGATTGTCGAAAATGTATCGAGATAAATATAACGAGATTTTTGTTTTTAATCGACTCCTTTAACTAAGAAAATGAAAAACGAATCGAAAAAAAAAGAAACGAAACAAATGATTTAATTCCTTATTATTTAGAAAATGCTTACGTAAGACAGCAGTCTACTTTAAATATAATTTGACTCACATCTATTAAAAACCAGTAACCAAAAACTATGGTTTTATTATCACAGTTAACTTTATGGTTAAAAGAACGTTTTGTTTCTTTTACTATTTGTACAAATAGACAATATCGATATATCAAAAAGGTTAGTCAAGCACATCACTATCTTCAGTAACGGGTTTAAGAGCACATCAAATTTAACTTTTGGGCGGCTTTTATGGCGTGAGAAAAAAGACCAGGTGAGGGTTAGACGGGCCGATATTAAAATGTTTCATGTAAATTTCAGCCATTCCGCGGGATATATTTCAGGAAGAACTGTGTCTGTCTGAATTTGGTATTCATGGACGCTTTAATATTGGGGTTAAAGATGCTTCTTACTGAAGTACTTTATTTTCATTTAAAAGAAAAGTGTCCAAGGTATATTTGCAACGAAGTAAAAGTATTTTTTTTTTCATCTTAGCAAATTTACTAAGACGAACGGAAAATCTGATATCTGAATTAAGCTCATAACTTCACATAACGTGCTGACTTTCGACCATAAAATAACCACAAATTTAAACATAACAATCAGTTCATATGGCTTTGAACCTTTGAGCTGCAGCTCAACGACTAGATTATGAGCACACCGCGATGTACAAGAACTATGGGGACTGACGCACCACGATCTTGCCCATTAGACTCAAATCACGAAATAATATCTCTATAAAGGTATAAATTGTGCAGATCTGTGAGCCCGTTCACTGATCTGTCACCCATTAGTACCGTGAGCTGCAGATCATAGTTGAGTTACGCATCATTAGCACCCACGGTTAATAATACTAAGCCAGTAGTTTACAGTTTACATTTTTTCTAATCTTTTAAGGGAGTATATGAATCAGAAGCCAGTAAAATAAAGTTACAAAGATTGCCTGTACAGAACGTTTTTCTTACCTTTTACTGAAGTTATTAAAAGAAATAATATTTATGTTGATAAAACTCGAAGGCGGTAAGTATGAAAATGAGTTTACGGAAGGGATTAATAGATGTGTTTTTTGATAAAATTCCGCGGTTAATGAAAATCTCAAGGGTCGTCCCTTACTACACAGGGCCATATTTAAAATATTTTTATTTAATAAAATAAATATTCTATAACTTTTACAATTATGAAACAAAAATGTTGAATAAGGATGTTACTAAGATTTTTAACGGACTTAAAAAGGAGAAGGTTTTCAATTTGATAATTTATTTTAATAAATTTCTCGTAGGTACATCAATATCCTCTTTATGTGCGTCTCCTCCTCCGTCGGATAGGGGTAGGCAACGTATCTGCATTTGCGGATGTCTATGGGCAGCGGTCATTTCGCCATTTTGGCGATTTCAGGTGGCTGATTGCTCGTTTGCCACCCTATGTTATAAAAAAAGTGAGTAGCCTTTGTTTTCTCGGATAATTTAAAGTTATTAATAAATTGTTTAATCTTTCGTGAAACATTATAACTAATTATTTAGCTGCTAGTGCTCACGTCTATTTTTCCGGTGGCGGCACGAAATTGCTAGCCGTTTAATAATTAGTTCTTATTAAGTATGAATACGTCCCTGTGCGATATAAGCCGTTGAGCGGCCCCGCTGTTTGTTTTGATTGTATTAATTAAAAGTGGGATCCCTCAAGTTCCGGTAAGATTAACACCTCTCTTTTCTTTCATTAAGAGAACACTCCATATTCATGTAAACGCCCGCCATCTTTTAACTTTGTTCAGAAATTTCTACAGGTGCTTAATATTGTTTACCTGGAGTTTAACTTTGGGAGAATTATGAAAAAACGACTTTAATTCAATAACAATTTTATTTCTTCTATAGCAATATAATAACGAGGAATGATTTGTACTTTGTATTGAAATAACTCAAAAACTATTAGGTCGATTTTAAAAATTCTTTCACCATTAAAAAGCTACGTTATCGCTGACTACAGTCTATATTTTAAAATTTCACATGAACAATGACGTGAGCAACAGCTGGTAAGATTTTTTTATAGAAAAAGCGGATAAACGAGCGGCGAATCGCTTGGTATCAGTGATCAGACGCCCATGAACATCCGCAACGCCAGGAACTGCGTTTTACAGTTGTAAAAGGCTTGGCCAATTTATAAAATAATAATTGACTGAACTTAACTACATATCCTATTAAAGTTTTATGTTAACATTATTTAAGGTACAGTTAGTACAATTTGGCAAAGTATCATTTTCTGCGTAAAATGTTTATACAAACAATCAATAGAAGTGTCTGTACTTAATCAAATTCACTCGCACCTACGAATAAAATGATAATTCAGCGAAGCGCGCACTGAACTGAATTACCATATCGCTATACGGCGTGAATATAAGGTACCAATTTAATTGGATACAAAAGATGTGTAATAAGGCTTTATTGCGTACCCAATGGGGTTTATATCTTCATCCTGTTTTGTTTTGTGGGTAGATTGAATGAAACCGCCGACCGTATTCAGATTTGCATATCAATTTGTATGTATGCTTGTGGACAGATTTTATATTTTCCAGCTTTATAAGTGGACGTGATATGGACCCTACGTTTTTTTAATATTTAAAATTTCCGAATTGACAATACAAAATACGTTTTTGAATTTAATTTATTTAAAAAGGTTAGTTTTTATAAGTCTGTGATTTTTATATCTAAACAAAAAATAAATTATTTTGAAGATAGTAAAGATTATGAGCGGGCGCACACCTTTGACAAAACTATCGCACAACAGGCGTGCGATTGTCAATTGTATCGCAGCCAATTCAACTGTTTTGTTTCAACTAAAAATCGAGTAGTGTACGGTGTAGCGCACCTTCATATAGGTGACTAAACAGTTATGCGACAGTTTAGTCTAAGGTGTGCGCGCACTCTAAAAATAACAAAGGTATTTCCTTCAAAGCGGTTCATTAAAGATTGAGGACATTAGAAATCGAAACAAAGAAACATCGCAACTGTCAACGTTTGACGGACGTCAGCCGTCAAACTGAGGGAAAAGGTCGCTGGCGTTTTTTTTAATCTGTCGCAAAAATCGCAAGCTCGATCTTCGGACAGTCGTCTATTTTTACATCCGCCCTTTATTTTCGCAAGGTAAGAAATAAAAAGGATCCCACTTTAGCGTAGGAATATCACTCAATGCTCGGGATATTTCTCAAAGCTTTCTCCCGCGTCCCGTTTTTATCCTACTTGACTCCTAATGTGGTGAATTCATACATGAACAATTGCGGAGTGTTCTCCGGGAGAGGGGGATGGGGAGAGGGGATAGGGGACGAGTCGTTCTTTCTTTTAACATTGTTCTTGAGGGAGGCGTCCGCTTCAGTTTCCTCCTTTCCAGGGTTACCGCATTAAGTGGAGGGGAATATGTATGAAGGCTTATTTCAGGTGCTTATTTGCTTCAGACGATTGTACAGACGTGTTCACAAAGATTACATTCAGTGAATTAGGTTACGACAAACGTTAACACTTTAGTCTTCAGTAATTATGTTTTTGTGATACTTTGAGGAGAGAATTTTGTTCGACAATTTCGGCTTTATTTGACTAAGTGTAAGTCTAAGAAAGTATACTAACATTAGTTAAAAGAAATTATTACAATATACTTGGAAGTTAAAACAAAATTTGATTGAAAGACATTTGTCGTATCAACATACTAACAAACGCAATTGGTTAAAAATTCAGATGTGAACACAGACCCTCGAAAACAACTCAAGTATCTAGTCCCAAAAAGATTTACCTTTAGTAGTGGTATCTTATGAAGATTAACTAACATAGTATTAAGAAAAATAAGCGGAATAGAATGTTTGTGGCGGCCCTACAACGTAAGACAGTAAAGTACATAGGATGAATGCCAGCGCCCGCCCCGCGTCTGTCCGCCGTTTTATATACTTTTATTGGATATTACATAGCTTTAAGGAAGTAAATACATGAACTAAACTCAGACATTATCTTCATGTATTGGACTTTCTTAATATCTAAAGATGAATGTAAGTTTTATTCTTTTAACTCTGTCTTTTACAACTTCAAGTATTGTATGAAGATATTGTATTCATGTTTGCTCTCGTAGGCAGTATACACAAGTTTTTTAGAGCACTGTTTGGTTATTTATTAAGGTCTGCAGTTCAAAATGTACATTAATTACACATTACAGAATTGTGTACTACCATTAAATGTAAGTGTACTATCAAAGAAAGCATAGACATTGGTCTTTTGTCTACGCACAATGACAATTATAGTGACAACTTTCTGCAATTAACTAAATCTAAAAGATACTCAAAAACATTTAAAAAAAGATTTATAATTGAAATAAAAAATACCACAAGTGAACTTCGAACTCGGTCTATTGGTTATTTTTTAAAATTTCACTTCTCACAAAAAAAAAAAAACTTTTAAGTCTCGCTTTGATTTCCATAAGCTTATATGTATGCACACTACTCGATTTTTATATGTGCAACTAAACAGTGCAATTGGCTGAAAAACAATCGACAATCGCAAAACAATTCTGCTTTTATTCGACAAAATCGGTTCAGTTGTTGTCTCAAGGCCGTTACAATGTAATTTACATACATACAAACTGATATAAATGAAAAAAAAAACAACACTGTGCCATTCGGGTAAAATTCCTCAAGTAGAAGTTACGTAAACAATACTGCTAGTAACTATTCAGAGAGCTTTATCTCTAGTATCTCTTAGCCTTATTGAATTGGGAAGCGTTTCCAGTAGATTTGCCACGATAAAGTTAATGAAGAAGACAGTGTGTGACCGCGTCTAGAGCAATTACATTAATGTGGTGGTGGCAATATAAAAGTGGCATAATAATGTGGGTGGAGTCTACGATTTTCGTGAGGTCACCGCATCTCAATGAGACCGCGTCCCTCCGACGGGATACTGACGAGAAGAATAAGTCGGTAACTGAAAATTTACAGGTTTAATTGTGTTAGGTTAACTTCTTTAATTGAATAAAGGTACTTGAATATAAGGAAATGAAGTTCCTTTTTAAATAACAAATTATTACGTTATGTGCGAGATTTATTTAGATGTCACTAATATTATAAATGCGAAAGTTTGGATGGATTGATGTTTGTAAGAGTTTCTAACCTAAACTACTAACTACACGCAGACGGAGTGGGGGGCGAAAGCTAGTACTTCTAACATAAAAATTAACAACTAATTAATGTAATTCTTAAAATTTAAATCTACACTTTTAAATTTCACTACAAATCATTTAATTTTATGTTTCCTGTTGACATTTGCTTATAATTTAGTTCCACACTTCTGTGCATACAGCTTCATTATTTATCTATCGAACTGCTTCTTAGAAGGAAATCTATTAATGTTTCCATTTTATGTAACCATCATTGATGAGCAGGTGATCCCATTTTCTTTTTTTTCTTCCTGTTAAAAGTATTTGCCAGTTTAGATCAGTTACCTAGTTTTACAGTAACGGCGTAGTATTTTCAGCGAGAGTTGCTGTCGACTCGAGTTGGTAAGCTGGAGGTATCTAAGTGGCATGAATAATCAAGGAAAACCACGGACTTTCATTAGAGCGACTGCCGTGTCGCGGTCGAGAATTTTATTTGTGTACCCGCTTGTTCGCTTCTGTACACTTTCCTTTATTTTACTTCGTTTTAAAGTTACCTTTGTCGGGAATAAATGTTTTTTAATCGTACCGAGGACTTTGCGTAGTAAAAGATACTGTCGAAGTGCTGTGAAAGTGGGTAACAAACGTATTATAGTAACTTAAATATTTTAACAAAGTATCCAGTGATTTATGCTGGGTTTCTGAAGTTTTTGATTACTTTATTATTACCTAGTGATTCATTAGTGTTACGTTGACCTAAGTTACAAAGGAGTAAAACTCAAGTTACGTAGTTCGGCACCAAAAAAACTAAAAATGATTAAATGTAAATAGGAAACCGGCATTTAGAGAGAGATTGATATGTTTAACTTAGATAAAAATGCAACTTTGTACACTTAATTAATTAGATTTTATTACAACAAAGTAAAATACTTTCAAAAGTAGAAAAAAAAGTTTTTTACTTAGCTACAAAGTTAGAGGAAGACCGAAGAAAGTATGGATGGATTGTGTGAAAGAGGATATGCTTAATAAAGGAGTGGATTCAGATATGACGGCTGATAGAGTTGTATGGAAGAGCAGCACATACTGTGCCGACCCTCCATAAGGGATAAGGGCAAGTTGATGATGAAAGTAAAATACTTTCATACACTTAGATTTAAGCCAGCATAATAAGAACGTCGAGAGAAATTATTCTCAGATATCTGTTTTCCATAACTTTTGTTTGCAGTAAAGCATAACTAAGTCAAACTATTGCTAGAATTAAGCAAACGGCAATCGGCGACTGATACTGATATTCAAATGGCGCGGAATAAAGGACAAGTGGCAAAAAGCACGCGCCCCTCATTACCATACTGCGACTTTTGGGGAAACTGTCTAAGATTTATGGTATTTTTGATATGGTACTTTTAGCTTAAAAGTTACCAGTAAGTTACGGATAAGGCCACATGCAGCTGACCCAACGGCCGATCATGGGGGTCATGACCATCCCCTGAGCTGGTTAGTCAAGAGCTTGACAAAATTTGCATATTTTGTCAAGTTCTTGACTTGACCACGACTATGTGACCCCCCTGGCGTCAAAGCTGAATCCGCCCTTGAGCTGTCCTCAACTAGATTAAGTGTAAAACATCTGCTGCTCGTGTCACTTAAACGTTGGTATTTGTTGTGAAAACATTTCCACAAAAACACCTTATTACTGTGTTTCAAAGGAATTTCTTAAACACAGATTTTTACAATAATCAGTAACTTTTGTCATCTCGTCTTAACTAATATTAAATAACCAAAAGGATTTTTTATATTTTTAACTATAATTAAAAAAGAAGTATTATCATAAAATGATATCAAATGCCTCATCCATTTTGATTCAATCTTAGGAGTTCCTCACATCAATGTAGGTGGACAGTAAAAAGCATCTTCGCGTCTGGCGCGGACGGGCCACTTGTCATAAGTAACTCTGTGATAAATCGACTGCCTCCAGTCTGTTACTTATTGTCCCCTTATGTACACAACTACCAAGATACTCCATCATTACTACGAAATAAATACATTAGAAATTGAACCTTGAACCTATGACAATAGAGCTGAATGTATTATGGTAAGAGATGAAAATTTTGGAATGTTATACCTTGAGGAAAGTTCAAGGGAGACTGTAGCAGGTCGGATAATGGCGGTTATGACGTCGTTATGATAAATTTGTGATTTAATTACGTCTGTTCCGGAACACACTAACATTTTATGGCAACATTTATGTTTTTATATGAGTCATTTTTTTGTTATTGCCCCGCTAAATTTATTGTTCAAATATCACAGTTTAAGCCAGTTTCAAAAGAAATCTTTCGATATATGTTAATACACATGCAATTATGGAATGCTGGCATGCCAGCTAATGGCGCAATGCGTACAAAAATTTCGGTAAATTCGTGAGATCGTACGAAACGAGACGTGTGCAAATCAAACTTACATCCCTTGATCCCTCCCAATATATGCAACAAAACCATTAACAAAATCAAACGTTGCTCTAGCTATGATCATGTGTGACTGGCTTGCCAGTTTGCATTTACACAAGCCTGAAGCTAGCATGTGTCTAGTGAAAGCAACTGGTATATATATTTCCATCTTTGCATAATACTGATTATGTACCATGTATATGATAAAGGGAAATATTGAGTGTATGTATCTGTCAACATTATCAATTTGAATAATGTTATAATAAAAGTTAAATGTCAGCGTAACAAAATGCGATATTAATAGAAATAAAACAAATGTAGCGGAATCTCCGAACCACTGCACCGATCATTCTTCACGGTACTCGAGGCTATCAATCTTGAGTTTGCTACGCATTCATTTAGTTCCGCCGCCGATCGCTAGGTGGCGCTGATCTCATTTATTATGCATACTGATGACCCTCGCTAATGAGGCAGCTCCGTTACGCTACGTTTTCTTAACGAAATTTTGGCAACAGCCTGCCCGAGATTACGCGAAAGAATGGCTTGATAAAGCGACTGACTATAGAAATGGGTTTTGGCTAAGCGGATTGTACGAATCTTTCCCACTTTCTTTGCTAAATACTTTTATATCTTTTGTTTGTTTTATAATTCAATCTCAATGCATTTATCAAGTTATTATGGGAGATTTTTCTTAACGTAATATAATTAAGGTCCAAACTACATGAATAGAGAACTACTTAATCTACATAGTTCGTCACACCATCTAGTGGAGGGTTCACAAAACTACTTGCACATATGTGATATTTTTTTGAATATATTTACATCTATTTAATAAATAACATTGGGTTTTTTAACTGTTAATTTTATTGCAAATTAAGGATGTATCACGATTTAAGGTTTAAAGATTTCCAAACGTAAATATTTTATGATTTAACGATTTGAAGGTGAAAGCTATTTTTGTATCATAAAACGTATCTCGTTTTTTATTCAGTATAAAAATGTAAATAAATATCGCATCCGATCGCGAAGGCCCTTTGACGGACGCCGGAAAATATTACCAAGGAAAAACATATCGGACGGTGGACGAATGCCGGTTTAAAAAAAAATACACTAAACATACCTTACAAACCATTGGTTCCGTATATTTATTTTATACTCAAGGGATTTTTATACTTTTTTTGCAATTTATTGTATTGTGTTTACGTTGCTTTCTCTCCTTCCACTAACGGTATCTTTCGACTCTTTCATGTCACGGAATATCTAATAAAAAATACCATTTTCTTCGATTAAAATGATTACTATTTTAAAGATAAAAGTAAAGTAGAAACGCATCTAGTTTTTGATTTAATTACTAGCATTTAAAACCATAAACATTTAAGGATTTTTTTCCGAAGGTTATGGATCTCTGCAACAAAAAACACAGGTGCGCCCTCCCCGGGGGAAATCGGTCCGATGATCAAAGCTGCTTTGTACAGACATACACATCGTCAGTTGTTAATAATAATATGATTTGATGTTATTAAATTAAATAAATATTTCATACATAACCTTAATTCTTAGCCATGCAGTTCCAGAAATCTCCATTTACAAACGAGAAAGATTTGATTGTTTTTGTTAAATAGATTCCGAAACCAATAAACCAATTTTTAAATTGGTAAAATTGCAATTAAAAACGAGGTTTGCGTTATAAGATTTATACGCCTAAAATCCTAGTTGTTTTTTTTTTTATTCAAATTACGTCTGTTGCGTTCTTCGCGGCCAGCACGATTTAACATTCATTGGCAATATTTTTGTAAATTAAACAATTGTAATTATAATTAACTTTCTTATAAAACATTACAATATTTAATCTAAATACGCTTGTACTTTTTAATTAATGCAAATATATTTACAACTGTTGTCAGCGCCATCTATTATAAATTATTGGTAAACCAATAATTAAATGAAGTTATTGCTCATAACTTCTAGCTTACTGGGTTCAAAAATATATAAGGTACAATTCCAGTACCTTGATAATCCAAAACTTAATGATTTTACATTTCCTTTCCCCCATTCCAGCAAATCATCCTCACAACCGCACATCCATTACAAGATCTATTCAATAAACAAAAAGAGAAAAATATCCTCGGGAAGTCAATAAGTGATAAATTACAACCGGCCGCGGCCCGATCCATCTTGTTTCCAAATTAGACAGAAACACTCTCTCCCCAACTTTATATGCACCCTGGACCTTGTCCAGGGAAAGGAAAATAAAAGGAGAATTTATAGATTCGAACGGCCCGTTATGTTTTATTGTTATAGCCCTGCTTTTATTTTATCTCCGACCATTTCTTTGGCTACTGGTTATTGATTATGTTAAGAATGTTATTGCTTTTATCAAATATTTTTTCCCTTTTTCAAATGCTTTGTTAAGTAGGAGGTTGTGTTCTGAATTTCAAAATATTTCGTAAAACAATATTGGTTAGCTTTCAATTTCTTCTTATATGTATACTTCCATACTGATATCATCAAGAGGAAAGATTTGTATTTTAGTACGTATTGAAATACCTCAAAAACTACTTTACCGATTTAAAAAAAATCTTGCATTATTAAAGAGCTATGTTATCACTGAGTAATATAGGCTACGTTTATTTTATTATTTTTAATTTCACGCGGTCAAAGCCGTATGCAACAGCAAGTTCTTAGATATTTACGTTATATATGTATGGACTTAATTTGCCTTTGCTAGTAGCTTCGGTTATATTTTAAAATATTATATCGCAGTAGACGTCAACTAGAAAAATTGTATTATTTTTATGTGATAAAATATTTTTTTACAGACTCTTAATATAAAAGCTGTTCATATTTTCATGAACGAGGTTGAAAGATGTATGTATGTCTGTTATGGTGCCTTAAAAATCTAATTGCATTTACCCTTAAGTATACAGTATAAGATAAAGAAGTCGAATTCAAATACCGCAGCTAACGAGATGTCTGCAACTAATTACTTTCCGCAAATTAACATGCGCGGGAACCGAACCCCAAACGCCGGCCCCGAACCCCAAACCCCGGTCTCGAACCCCCAGACCAACGTAAGACGTTTTAATCCCATTTCTTATCATTCGTGCTAATGTCTTCGAATTTGCATGATTTCTAATTCTTACAGAAAGATAAATTTAGAGTCTTTACAGTAATTTGTATTATGTTTGTTTTGTAAATGTAATTTTTATAGGTAGATGTTACTGTAAAAAAATATTCCAAATTGGCGACACAAACAACTGAAATTCGTAAATTTTAAACACTACTTCATAATAACAGGCGTTAAAATGATAATGGAATTTGGGAGTGCCTTATCATTTAAGGTGCTGTTATAACGTCGTTTCAGTGTTCAGCCGATAGAATGACAAATATATTTTAAAACCGGAAATTGAATTGATAATGTGAATAGATTTATAATCAAGAGAATGTTTGTTATAAAACTATACAAAATAGAAACCATTTTCTTCTACGTATTTGATGTATTATTTATTTTATTTTCTCGCAAAAATATAAATATGTACTTATGTTTTTTTATTCATTATTATTCCAAGTTCTTGTGTTTTGACAAAAAAAACATAGAATGTTGTGTAGAAAGCGATATCGTGAATAAGAATTAAAGAGATTAAAGGAAAAAGCTCTCTTGATTCAGAATCAAAGGGTATGCTAATTCTGAGGGAGTCTTGATATGTTAATAAAAGCGCCCTCTGTTGTTGAGAGGATCAACCAGTCGTTTTGTTTTGTTTGGTGAAAAGAAAGAATAAATGTGAAAATGGTTTCTATATATTTTATTTCGATACTTTATTAAAATGACAATAAATTTTATATTTCATTTTTAACTAGAATAATGTTAAAATTAATTTCTCACAAGAAAAGTTTACTTTTAAAAGTCCCAAAATGTAATTATTGACAAACAATTTTACTTGAACTTAACATATTTGATATTTAACAATAAAGAAATAAAACAAGCTTGTTTTTTAAACAGTTTCTACAACCTGAAATCGGTCTAATTTATCCTCATCTCGCCAACTTTTTAAATTGGCTGCCAGACGTTCCCTTTTAGCAATTTTTAATTTTGAATATATTAATGTAATTTTTTAAAAGTTTTGTTTGTAAATCCATCGGCTCTTCATTTTGGATAATATTTAGGGATCCTTCTTTGTTTTTTTGAATGCTCATGAAATACAATACTATACACCTCTTATCTTTTTTTTCTTTACAGTGTGTTATTAATAAAAACGCTTAAATTAGAAAAAAAGGAAAGTAATATTTTTTCTTAAACATCTGTATTAATTCAAACATATTTTTCAATATTACGAACATGTTATTACTAGTTTTATAAAATTTTATAAAACGCCTTTGAGATAGTTAATTATCAGTAGTTTATTTACCTTATATAAAATACAATCTTCTTATTTCCAACGAAAATTATGGTGGAGAGAATTTTCAAATCATCTTCATACGAATAAAATGTTAAGATAAAAATTGTACGGGACTGAAAATAATTCATGATATGAGTGATTTTAAATAAGCATTTATTAATTCTCATCTTGACGCTTCGATAATATATTCCGTGGTTAGCGACCAAATTGAAAAGTTTGTGGAGTGTCCGCACTGAGATTGAATGCGGTACTCGTCCACATTTAAATGAGAGGGGCCTATCAACTGCTAATTTAGGAAGTTGGAAATTAAGGTTTTTTTGCTCAAATAATGCATATTACAAATACACAAGAGAAGGTGGATATCCCTTTGTTTTTCGATATTAATTATTTATGGAATAATACTTACGGTATTTTAAAAATCCGAAAATAATGATGTGGTTATAAAAAATATTTTTCCATTGGAACGTTATATTATCCTTAAGTAACACAGCTACTTATTTTTTTTATTCCGTGAGGACAAAATCGCGAAAAATTTGTCCACAATTATAAAAAAAGCGGTTTTTTAGTTAATTTTTTTCTCTAATTCTCTTCAAACACAGGTTAATTTTAGTTGTGTTGGCAAATTTCTGGATAATTAGCAAACATTGAACAACAAAACGCATCTTAAACTTTTGGAAGTGAAGATACATTTAAACCATGTTTCCCGAACATCTCATCCATCAATATCCTAATTAAATTATAGTTTTCAATTGCTTGTTTCTTTATCACTGACACGGGGAAGCCTGGCGTTTTTTTTTTTGTTGAAAAAAGCGTTATCGTCCCACATCGACGATTGTTTCCGATAAGCGAACGCACGGATCGACGGCAGCGCATAAATTTGCATGTATTTCATAACCAGTGAACGGGGGAATAAAATTAGACGCACATGGGTCGCTTTTAAAACCGTTGTTTTTACTTTTTTTCAATACTATTTCGGTTGCAACGGCCGCGCCGGGAAGCGGGAACAGCCGGCTGCCTCTTGGATGAGGGCAAGGGGCTTTGATCAATTTTATTTTAATGGAAGGAGGTTTTATAAATATTTACATGTGTTCTAAGATATCAAGTTTAATAACTTACATTTAATCAATGATTATTGTATAAATAAATTATTTACTATTATTGAATCTTGTTATTTTTCCTTTTATGGCGTACAAGTACTACGGATGTGTAAAACGGAAAAGAACTTTTCTTGTATCGCCAAAAACTTTTGGCCTTAATATAATCATGTAAAAAAATATCCTTACGAATAATGAAACTCAACAAATTCATAAAAAAGGGAAAGTCCATTTTCTCTCCATTTTTCAAATGTCGCTATCCGACAACAGATGGCGCTCTATGTATGAAATACAAAAGTTAAAAAGTTTCATTCATCATTGATGTAATCTTTTCAAAATCATGAGCAGTTTAAATGAAATAGGAAAAAAAAAATCACGTCATTTATTTAAATTGTACAAAACAGTGAAATTTTTATTTAAAACTAACATTTAGAAAGATAGTGAATTTTCAAAAATGATCTCATTATAAATTGAGACATGATTTTACTTTGACATTTTCCTCATTATACAGCGACTTTATAACTTTAAACATTGGTTAAAAAAATAAATACTTATCGTTAATACTAAGTGTACACAGGATGTTACATTTTACCGTCAAGTAACTAACTACACCGATACTTAACCGGCGATTAAGTGAGCAAACGTTGAATGTTTTCACTTAAGTATAAAAACATATTTGTTTTCTTCCACTCATTAATCTTATTTGCAATTAGCATAAAAACAATTTCTGCTCTAACACGCATCACCAACATCGCATGTCGGATTAAAGTCGAGCCGTCTAAATATTGTATATGTCCGACATTGTACAAAGGTAATGCTAGCTTCACACGACGGTAGAATTGTAGAGGACAGTATTAATATTATTTGAATACCCGCTTAAGAATTTGACTGCCTTGGACCCAGCATTGATATTTTGTTCAAGTCTTCCAATTGTAAAAGTATAGAAATTTAAAAATAACCCCACTACATATAAATAGACAAATATTTTTAAAAGAATTTCAAATATTTACTTCGTAAGCGTCGATTACGATCTGTCAAGAGTCAAAATTTTAATGGTTGGCTCAAAGAGATTAAAAAATACAATCTTCAAGAGTCAAAATTTTAATGATTGGTCAAAGAGATTAAAAAATACAATCTTCAAGAATCAAAAGTTTAATGATTAGCCCAAAGAGATTAAAAAATACATTCTTCAAGGGTCAAAATTTTAATGATTGGTCAAAGAGATTAAAAAATGTCTGGCCTTATTATATATAATTTCAGTGTTTGGTCAAAAGTTTCCTGTATGTATAGATTAAGACATTCACGTAGCTAATGAAAGCATATTTGCACAAATTCAATGATGCATGACAATACAATGCAACCGTTATGTCTTTCCTACCGCGCCCAAACTGGTTACATTAGTAATCACGCTGTATATGATTACAATTAATTTTCGTAAGTGACTAGAAGCAAAGATAGAATTATAACAGACAAAATTTATACTTTTTAAGCAGTACAATGGTATAAGCTTATTTATTTAGCTATCATAGTTGGCTATGAAATACCCAAAAAAACATAGTAATCACAAAATGCCAATTGTAATTAAAACAAAAGAAGTATAACATAAAAGAAAAAAACAAAAGACAGTAACAGGGATCTTGTTATACTATTTCTCATGAATAGGTGGCGCTAGTGAGCTATAATTTAGTTTGATTTAGCCCACCGGGTCAATAAATTTTGAGGGTCTAATTGAATACCGCGCGCGCTTATAAAACTGGACTGTACTGGTAGACTTAGACATATCTAAAATAATTAACAAAGTATAGATTAATATAAAAATAATTGCGTAAATTCAATAAAAATGCGTTTGTTATCTACTAATGAGGACATTGTATATTATATGTTTTATATGTATTGAAAAAACTCAAAAACTACAGGACCAATTTCAAAAATTCTTTCACCATTAAAAGCTACGTTATCAGTAACATAGGTTATATTTTTTAAATTCACGCGGGCGGAGTCGTATTATTTATATTGTTTAGGATATTTAAGTTACATTGACAGGCTTTTATATGATTTGCAATATTCAATTAAAATTGGTTAAAATTATTTATTTGTAAAATTAAACTAATTATTAATTAGCGGAATTAAAAAAAAAAACAGATTTTTTTAATTCCACGCGGACGGAATCGCTTGCGAAAACTAGTATGACCAATAAATTTAACCCAACTATAGTTATTTTGTACATATTTGAAGTCAGTCATAAGTAATGAGAAACAAACTGGAAATTCGTTCAGCCGTTTAGGCTATAAACTCTAACAAATATCCATCCATCTAAACATTCGCATTTATAATATTAGTATGATTGACAACAATTTACACGAAGTTACCTAATGTAATCTGTGGCGGACTGGTCTGACAGCGATCGGAACACTATCACTAACAAAAGTCAACGTTTGTTCATTTGTCCGTTCGTTACGCGCACGGAGTTATTGCGGCGAGGGGTCGACAGAGCCTATAAATATGCATGAGCAAACGAAATGTCCATATGCCGGTGCGCGGGCCGTGACTTCGGATAACATTTTTCTTGTGACGTGGGAACTGAGAACCGAAGTTACTTGCCTTTTAGCGGTTGTTACAATGTTCTTAAACAAAGTAATGTTTAGTTAAGTATAACATAATTTTAATAATTCGCTTTATTTGCTTATTATTAGCAAGGGGCTATTGGAATTCGCCAAGAAAGCGAATCGACCACACCAGACATTTGCGTTTGCAGATGTTTTGCCCACCTTTAATCAACAGAGGGGTCACAGAATGATGGCATTTCCTCTATCTATAGGTCTCATCCTTTGACAAATCTACTTCGTCTCTTTTTATACAAAAAGGGTGGAAAGGAGAAGAGGACTTATTTAGGCCTCCAGCTCACATTCATCAGACGAAATTCGGAAACGTGAAAATAAAATGTTATATTTCTTTTAAGGCAACAGTTAGAACAAACTAAACTGCAGCCTTTTCTTGAAAAAAGATAAAACAATGTAACCGAAGAACATTTATTGAAAAGCGAATGTGATCGATTGTTTTAAAAATATTATATCGTGATGTAACATTATACCAGAGACATCTATTGGTGGCTTTTTAAAATTAAGAAAAAGAGGAAATAAAATTGCCAAAAGGGGAAATTAATAAAGATTATTGTAATGCGACTTTAATATAAAACTACCGCTATATTTTTTTTTTGTTAAAAAAATCTTAGTTTAGTAATAAAAATATTTACATCCTAATTAAATGAGTAATAACTTTATTTATTTATTTAGCTGCTTCACTATTTATTAACTAATAATCAAATTATTTAATAATATTAAAAGCAAACATGACTTACGGCCCGATTTATTAATAAATGCGTAATAAATATTAAATAGTCAATAATAAAACAATAATAGTAATCGGCAATAAATTCATTATGCGGTAAGTTCGGAGGCGCGTGTATACTTTATCATTGATTTATTTCTTTGTATCGATTTAAAATTATAATCAAATCGTTTAAGTGGCGGCTAATATTTGTATTAACAAGTTTGTTTCTCATTAGTTATGACTCACTACAAATGTACAAAATACTATCGTTATCGAGACTACGTCCACGTGGAATAAAAAAAAAACAAAAGTGAGTAGCCTATGTGTTATTCCAGACTACCCTTTACATTTATATAAAATTTCAGTGAAATTCATTTAGCCGTTTAGGCTATAAACTCAACAAACATCAATCCATCAATCTAAACTTTCGCATTTATACTATTATAGTATATTAGCATTCGCCCGCGACTCCGTCCACGTGGAATAAAAAAAACAAAAGTAAGTAGCCTATGTGTTCTTCCAGACTATCCTCTACATCAATACCAAATTTCATCGAAATCCGTTCAGCCGTTTAGGCTACAAACTCTCACAAACATCTATCCATCCATCTAAACTTTCGCATTTATAATATTATAGTATATAGTATATAGTATAGTATCATTAGACAATTGATTAAATCCAACAACGTAACCTTGTAATGTCGGGCAAAAATTATTGTTTATTACCTAAGTTTTAGATTACAAGCTTATGGCAATAATGAACATTGAAAGTCGCGTTTTTACAAGATTGTGTCAGCAAACCCTTTTTGTTTTCGAACGCAAGGGTTCCAATAAAATCGAATTAAAAAAATTGATTTTTAATGACAACTGAATTCGATTCTCATATGTCTGATGACCGTATCGATACATTTTAATCGATGTTTTTATAGTCATCTCAATATGAAGCTTAAAATTGATATCACATGTGACCCATCTTATAATTTTTTAAATTAAATTTTAAATTACTATAGTATATTATAATGTTTAGACATTTTCATTAATTATTTTGACGGATTTTTTTCAGCAAAAAATGTTGTCGTTAGACAATAAAATATTATGTAACATTTAATACTTAGTTAGTCTTCTAAATTTCATTAAAATATGTCACAACAAAAGCGTTAAGTGACCACTAAAATCCATTTAGTTATCACTTACAGACTTTACATAGCTTTTATGTTATTACATAATCTTATATTTAAGTGATTTTCTGTCTA
This sequence comes from Papilio polytes, assembly GCF_000836215.1. Classification (NCBI taxonomy): domain Eukaryota; kingdom Metazoa; phylum Arthropoda; class Insecta; order Lepidoptera; family Papilionidae; genus Papilio; species Papilio polytes. Next base: position 1,373,544 of record NW_013525135.1, read on the forward strand.
ACGATACTAATTCCCACGGACATTACAGGTGGAACGCTTAGATTATCAGAATGATCTTTGCAAATGTTTCCTACTGACAGATATATGATAATATTAGTATAATTAAATATTGTACACAAAAACTAAACATCGGGCGAAGCCATTTGTATGTTAATTATGTTAAAACCTCGATATATTAAGAATTCCCGATACGTCGGCCTTGAGGTCGGCCATTACGGTCTTAAAGTTGCTCTAAACGATCTGTCAAAATGCCAGGAATGTAGCAATCTGTGACATATAGAATTACTTAAGAAAACAATTTAGAAAAGGCAATATAACTATTTAAACGACAGGAATGAACATTTCTGTACTTCTAAGTACCGGCTATAGACAGGGAACTGTGACATACGTTGCGTTGCACCTAAATAAATCTGTATATCTATACTTACTATGATAATAAAGCGTAAACACACACTTTGTTACCTAAGATGTTAGCAATTACAGCACATTTTTGAATGATTCTTTTTTTAGTAAAAAGCCCTACACTTACGTCACGTTTTAGGCTATATATTTTCACGCCATTAAACTTAGGGGTAAATAAATTGGAAAACTTCATGTCGGAAGAGGACCATAAAATACAAGCTACCAAGATTAAGGGAATAAGGTTGTCACATTTGACAAACGTAAATAATAAAATAAACTAATTATAATTTCATGCGGATGAAGCCGCACGAGAAAAGCTAGTTAATGTTATAAAGTAGAAAGATTTTTTTGTATGTATAGAAATAACTCAAAAACTACAAGTCCGATATCAAAAATTCTTTCTAAATTAAAAAGCTACGTTATCACAGTGCAACAAGGGCTATTTTTTTAGAGAAAGAAGTCGCAAGCAATAGCTTGTGTAAGTTACCTATACTTCAATATACAGCAAATACCTTTCTATTTTTATTAAAGCCCTAACGAATATCCTATCACCAATGAACAAAACACTATCAATGAAGATAGTCATTTGTTACAAAGTAACCGAGATAAAATCAGTTGTTCATAGAAAACATGTGGCAAGTCCCCAGTCGTTTTCGTACTCGGATAATCCGGCCCCCGACTGGTTCTATGATAGTAATTACTGTCTGCTACTGGTTACAGGTTTTTGCAGCCGCGGCACACCCGGTGTAGACCTCGCCTATAAATTTGCACGCCCAGTGTGCAACTGACCTTTTATAGGGACTCGCTTGTGGTGTCAAAGTTGATCAACTGTACAATGTTGAACTGTAAATTGAGACTAGTCTTAAAGTCCACGACCACACAGAAAACAGGCGTGAAGTGGAAGCAATTCCGCGTTTCGTCTGATGAATGTGGTGCCGGAAGTCTAATTTGAGTCCCTTTCCCTTTCCACACTTTTCTTAAGAGAAAAGGATGGGAAGGAAAAGTGGATTTGACGGTGGAGGAGACGCATAGGAAGTGGAAGTGTCCTCTTTATGTGCGTCTCCTCCTCCTTCAATTAAGGGTAGGCAACGCATCTGCAATTGCGGATGTTTAAGGGCATCGGTCGCTTTACATTTCGGTAGATTCAGGTGGCCGCTTGTTTTTTTGCCACCTTATATTATATAAAAAAAAAACACACACGTCATTGAAGGCACATATTTAGAAGTCTGGAATAACACATGACGTATATATGCCTTTTATCAATTCTACGCAGTCGAAGTTACGGTCAAAAGCTGTTTTACTAATATATTTTTATACAAGAAGATCAATTATCCCTTAATCGCGGCATAAGCTAGCTAGTAATCTATTTTTAGTGTTCCTTGAGACATCTAGTGTTGTTTAAAGCAGTAAAATCAAGGGCCTCCGTGTCGTGACCCCGGCGGCCCACATTCGACGCACGCATAATTAAGGACGGAAGGAAGTGCCCCCTTCCCCGCACCCCCGCGATCTTAAGATACATTGCATTTGCATTTATTAACATAAACACGGTGCAACGGCGCCTACACCGTATTCTTTCCCCTTTTACTTTTGATCCAACCTTTTAAAATAATATTTCTATGACACTGTCTAAGATTGCGACAGTTATTTCGATATCATCTAAATAAAAATGCCTAAATTACAGTGTAATTGATACAGTTAAGGCATTAAAGTTTTAATAATTTAATGGATTGGTGACAGTTTGAAAAAATATAATACTTGGTCCGCTCACCAGGTGCAATGCCATGACCTCATAGAAGACAGGAGAGAAGTGGAGGCATTACTAAGTTTCGTTTGACGAGTGTGCTTGTCTGAAGTGATTAGATCTCCCTCTTTCTATTTTTGTCACATAAGGAAAGAATGGGAAGCAGAAATTAATTTGGCAGGGGAGAGGATGCATAGGTAGGGGTAATATATTTCTGTATAAGTATGGCTGGGAATGTCTATGGACAGCGGTCTTGTCGCTATTTTGGTGAATTCCGCTGGCCGCTAACTAGTTTGTTGACTTGTACTAGAAAATATAATGCGTTGACTAAACTACGGATAATTAAAATTAGCTTCTTCGCCCCCTGAGGTGCAATTTCATCGTTTGTGAAGGAACTGGATTTCTCCTTTGATATATCGTTGTCCAATCACGCGGAACATTCTAACGTGTTACCAATTAAGCCACAGTGTATTACAGAGCTACCATATTGTTTAGAATGAACAATATTAGTTGATTTTTTAGTGTAATATTTTTAAATACCTTATAATAAGTTTTCTTTTTCATTAGATACCTACTTACTTTTATTTCATTCATGTGGATGACGTCGTGGGCAAAAGCTTGTAATAAATAATTGTTAAAAACAGAAGTAGCTTACCCAGGGTACATTCATTACAATTTTAGACTCCATTATTATTAAATTTATTATTTCTATCTAAAGTGAAATGAGATAGCTGTGTTATTCACTCTGTGATCATAACTAAGCAATCACACTGAATAACCAATACGCAGTTAAAACACTTGAAGACAGCGTTTTTATTCTGTTTTTTATGACACTAATTATGTGTTTGATGTTCAGTAGTCCAACGGTATCTGACGGTCGTGGGTTGATTTCCAGCCAGTATTTTTATTACAAGGTATACTTATACCAATGTTATAAAGAGGAATGATTTGTATTTTAGTCTTGAAATAACTCAATACCTATTAGACTAATTTGAAAAAAATCTTCCACCATTAAAAAGCTACGTTATCAATGAGTAATATAAAAGATAAAGATAAAGATAGCTTTATTTCCCTTATTATTACATTTTTTGTTTACATATTTACACTTATACTGAAAACACTAACAAAATATACTAAAAATCCAAAATAATTATCTAACAAGAAAAATGTGGAAACAAAAATGTATATATTTGTTAGTACGGTTAGTGTTCTTAAACAATTTCATGCAAAAAATATATTAGTATTGTTAGTCTGTTAACTCATCTTCTGTATAAGGGCCGACTGTTGCGGTAAAAGCCAATGAGTAGTATAGGCTACATTTATTAAGTATTTTTTATTTTCACACAAAGTCGCGAGCAACAGCTAGTGTCTAATATTAACGCGGGAAAACCATACTTCCGAGACTTGAGTTATTTCGTAGTTAATTAAATTATTTTCCATTTAATTAAAATAAAATATAATAATATCTATCGATAAGTGTACATCACTAATAGCGTGTGTAACGCAAAATCTGCGCAGGCGCAAGCGTGAAAAAACCGCTTCTATAATATGAATATGTATAGGAATCGTAATAGTCGCTGACGGGATTTGGTGGTATAAAAACATCTGAAGAAAAAAGTTCTTGCTCTAAGACTCGTTTGGTAAAACTGTAAGCCCATATATGTCCAGGCGGTAATAACTTTACAACCTCGTAAGCCTGAAAGAATCCAGTCTGAATTTACTAGAGTGGTACGCTTACGAAATTAGTACGTAAGGCTGTCGAATACTTAATTTTTTTTAATTCAAATAAGCTATAGGTTAGGATAAATCACTCAACGTATTTTGTGGTCGTAAAATATGTATGGAAAGAATAGTGGAGTGGACCGAGGAGAAGCATAAGAACATCCTCTTTATGTGCCTCCTGCGTTAGTGGGGTAGGCAACACATTTGCAATTGCGTATATCTATAGGTTACGGTTGATTTTTAGAGGCTGTTTGTTCGTAGCCACCGTATATATTTTAAAAAAAATATTTAAACTAATAATTCTTTCGTATCTTGTAATGTTTTAAGTCAATTTTGTACCTTATTATTAAGAAATCTCATGGACTCAAACCTTGCCGTGGTTTCCGGGTGTAGAGGGTCGGCCATTGGCCGGTCTCGCCTGACCGCACATCCTGACATATAATGTAAGGGTTGTAAAGGAGGGCTTAATTTACGTAACTACACATATGTTTAAGGTGAATGGACTGTTTAACTAATATATTATTTTTTGTTAACGAAAGCGTTAAATATGAAGCAGAAAGAGGCTTTTACAAAAGACATTTGTTAGCCATCTACGACGTTTTCTGTTTAAGAAACACTAATTATTAAAGAACATTCATTTATTTAGCTGTAGGTTATCTGAAAATCCTGACATGTTTTTTTTTATATTCATTTAATATAAATAAATAACAGTAGAAAACAAACTTCTGCTATTTTACTAAACTAGAAGAGGGCTTTGACTTCTGCTAAGCCTTTTTCTAAGCGGTAACCTAAAGAAATATAATATGAAGGGCGAGCAGTGCCCTGAGCAAACTAGAAAAACAATAGAATGGCGATACGAGCAGCGATATCTGAACGATGTTATTTCACGTGGCTCAGAGCTGCGCGGCCACCGCCGCAATTATACACCCCGGTCATAGACTAACTAGTATAGAGGCGACAGTATGATTACGGTTTCCAGACACAGATTATCGACTATCAAAGCCCTTAGTTTCAATTCAAAGATGCATTATCTCATAAAAGATAATGTTTCTATCTATTTGGTCGCTTTCTTAAAAAAAAGATTGAAAGAAAGCCAGATATCGTCGGAAATATTAGATGAATTTTAAGCTCGTTTCCAGCCTCCACTATGAAATTTTCAAAATAGGTTTCAAGTAAGGGTTCTTCGTTATATAATCTAGGTAATAATGTTGGTTGGTTTGATTCGTCTGGCCGTGTAGCCGCGGCGACACCTGTACGCTTCCCACGGAGTTTATACCCGGCACCCCCCGCGCACCCCTCGCAAACCCCCCGCGACCCCCGGATTGTCGGTATCCCGTTAATTGTATTCACGAAACAGACGGATTTGTAGCGGCGCGACCGCTCCATCTACCGACGGACTTGAATAAATATCATTTGACTATTTGCTGTGTTTGTGTTTCAATTGATTTTCGTACGTTGGTTACTCTGTTATTAGATGCTCTGTTACCGAGGAATTGTTATAGGTAACGATTTATATTGTAAACGCGTACATAAGCGACAAGATTGACTTCAGCTGGGTGCAATTAAAAAGCGGTTATTAAAAAAAAAACATCATAATTAAATTAGTATTAAAGGATGTTGCCAGTTTCTAAAATAGTCTACATTATGATAGTCAAAATTTTTTGTCGCATTTGTTACAGCGACATCTATCGGTGGATTTAAAAATTCCGAGTTACTGTTCTGGTCTTGAGGTAAACTTGAAAAATCTAACATTTTCTTTCTTTTCTGTAGATTTTTATAGGATATCGTGAGTAATATTACTAAATAGTTTATCTAAAACTACTTACAAATATAATCCGTAACTATCGGCTTCATCTAACATGTAAAAACATTTACAACTACGACCCTCGGTAATTAGCCACCACATCGTTAGTAATATTACTTCAGACATTTCAACTGCGACATTTTCCATAAAACACTTTTGTTAACCATAATTGTAGACAATTATTTATTTTATTACAAGGGTACTAACGATCAAAGTTCCTTGTACCAACTGATTTAATCTTCGACCCTTAAATTGCCGTTTCTAATTACGGTTTATTTCGTCCATTTTTTGAGTAATTGACAAACGAACCATCATTATGGGGCACTAATGACAATTTTAATTACATTTATGATACTAAGTAGGAATTGTACATAGTCTTACAAACATGAATTACAAACATTACAAAGGCAACATGTTTCAACTGGTGAGCCTTCTTGGTCTGTTTTATTTTAGATTTTTGTTAAAACTTCTTTGTATTATTGCTTATTGGTACACATTTATTTAGGAGAGCGTCGGTGGCTCAGAGGTTTAAGCACTTGACTTGTAATCTACAGGTCTTAGGTTCGAATCCCGCCATATACCAATGTGATTTGCGATTTTACGATATGTACATAATTTACCCGACGCTCTTGCGGTGAAGGAAAACATCGTGATGCAACCTACACTTATCGGCGAAGAAATTCAAAGATATGTGTGCAGTCAACCAACCCGCATTGGACCAGAGTTGTTGACTATGGCCTAGTCACCCTAATTTAGGGTAGGCTCCGAGCCCCTCGGTGGGGACATATAGTGAGCTGATGATGACACATTTATTTGCACGTTGTAGCTACATGTTTTAACTGGTCTGTTAGGTAGCAAGCAAATAGCAAGATAAATAATTATTAACACTTACTGTTATACTATTTGAGGGATGGGCATTAATTTGTACTATTTCTTCCAGTGGCATGCAAGATACGATGCCATTTTATTGGCATTTGAATTACCTAAGGTGAAGTTAGCTACAGGCCCAGGCCCACCCGCGGCTGTAGTGCCCCAGAAGAAGAAGAAGAAGTTAGCTACAAATTATATTGTTGCGGATTTTAATTCAAGAAATAAATACTTTTGGAATAGATGTAGAGGATAGCCAGGAAAAACACATAGGCTACTTACTTTTTTAATTCCACGCTGACGGCATCGCGGACGAAAGCTAGTAGTTTAAAATTTTAGTCTTTGTTGCTTATGATGTCAGGAGTTACAGCATATTTTTGAATAATTATTTTCTTAATAAGAATGCCTACACTTAAGTCACGTTTTAGGCTATATATTTTCACGCCATTAAACTTAGGGGCTAAATATTTTGGATAAAAACCCTAATGTGGGAAAGAGACCGTAAGTTGCTGCCAACAACAAGGAAGCAAGGTTGTCATCATGTCATGTTATTTTGACATTTGTAATTGATAGTTTGACAAATGTAAACAATAAAATTAAATTTTCATAATTTCATGCGGATGAAGTCGCACGGGAACAGCTAGTATGTTATACAGTCTGTATTGACTACGCCGTTCGGCATGTCTTGTTATCAAAGATCATTTCACGCATCAGGCTTTCAGTAAATAGGTCGATCAGAGCGCTGTCTACCGAATATACCATTACTGTGCCTCTTGCACTTAATTACGTTCCATCTGTATACCATTCCCCTTCCCTTCCCCGCTCCCCTACCCTGACTTCAAATGTTATAGTATTAATACACGATTATATAATATTCATGTCTCTGTCTTTTCAGCGTAACTGTCCCATTTAATGTTAAATATTAAAGGTACATTTATGATATCCTAAGGGTATCCCTTAGCGATCAATAACAAATGCGTGCGGCAGTGAAGCCAGCTAAAATACCCTTTAAACTAATTAAATGGACAGAAAGAAAGTTGTGTTTATGTTTGTACCAAAATTTATATAGAAACGATATTGTTTCTATGTCTAAGGATTGTGAATAAAAATGTGTTGCTATACAAGTGATTTGACAATGTAAACGCACATTTAACTCGATCACTCATCCATGTGATTGTTTATACGGATGTTGGTTATGATAAGAACTGACAACTTTGCATTGAAGAAATGCAATTTATAATTAGACTAGCATTTAATTGGTGTCGGAATTACGAATGTAATGTGATTCAAAGTCTGTTATTTAAAGCGTGCCTACCTTTGACTAAATTATCGCACAACTTTTTAGTCTCGCTTAATTACTATACGCTTGTATAGATATGCACACTACACTATTTTTAGATGTGCGACTAAACAGTTGATTGGCTCAGAAACAATTGACAATCGCACAACTGAACAAATGAACCAAATAATAAAAACGATTGGAAAGCTTTATTTTAACAACAACAAAATTTATGCTTGTACTGAAATGTAGTTGAAAATCAACTCTTTTTTTGCAATCCATACCCGTAGACTTTTAAACTGTAGTAGCTAAGTTTAGTGAACTTTTAAGGTTATGTTTTCTTTACATACAGTTAGGTCGGCCAGTTGTTAGTTAATGGTCGACGCATGTAGGTTGTTTGTCTGTCCAGGTGTGTGTGCGGTAGGTGGGTATTTTTGTTCATTTCACGCTTGGCTCCGCTCACAAATCGATGCCCGGACAATGGCTGGCACGGTGACTAATGTTTTAACTGTACTATGTACTGCAATCCCGGAATATTAGTAGGAACATTTTAAAATAACTCTCCTTCTCTTGAAACTGACAGTATGGTTTTCCTGGTTTCGTATTTGGTTCAAATCTATACTAATATAATAAAGCGTAAACACACACTACTTTGTGGCGTAAGATGTCAGAAATAACAGCACATTTTTGAATAATTATTTCTTTCTTTTAAAAAAAAGCTCTATAGTTATGTCACGCTTTAGGCTATATATTTTCACGCTATTACACTTAGGAGGTAAATAAATTAGATAAAAACCCTGATGTGAGAAAGGGACTATAAGCTACAAGCTGCCAACATCAAGGAAGTAAGATTGCCGTGGTTTGACATCTTGTCATAACATTTTCAATTGATAATTTGACAAATGTAAACAATGAAATACTTTTTTTATAAATTCATGCGGATGAAGTCGCACGGGAACAGCTAGTGTTATATAAAGACCGTTACACACGCCCAGTTTTATCTGAACACTCTGTGTGTAACAGGATTAACCCAGTGCATGAATTGTATGTTAAGTAATATTAGACACTGGGAATCCTGAATTTTGGTTATAGTTACGTTCTCTTCAACAAATGTAATCAAGTACTAAGGGCCTGTACCACCAAATATGTGATAGAAATATCGGATTTTGTTCCCTTATCTGACAGGGACGTCATTTTAAAGCTATCTTAACCTCTATTAGACAGTGGTAGGACAGGCCCTATTAGTAGTAAAGGTACTAGCAAAATAAGTCTGTTAAGAATGAAAATATGTACAGATTTTATACCTCTTGTAATAACTTCAGTTGTATACTTATTTTACTTAAGCGACTTAAGTTACACGAGCTCCACACTCACGGAAAGAGATCACTTACTTGTGGAGTTCATGTGTTCTAAATCCTCTCGAAGTTTCTAAGAAGTTTGTTTTATATTATGGAAAACATGAACATAAATATTACAATAAAAAAATCAAAATCAAAGAATTGATAAATAAATGGAAACATTATTCTATTAAAGACAACAAGATAATTTTCTTAGCGTTAACAAAAAGTTAATGAATAATGACGAATAGCGACGTCGGAGACGACGTCAGACGAGAATCCGAGCGATTTCTGTACACGAGGCGCTGTGAAAAAGCCGTTAAAACCTCAAACAATAATGCCTCTCATGTTTAATTCACAACGCGCCGCATTAATGGGGCAAGGTCACCGGAATTCATTTCCTCTAACAACTTACACTAAAACTTCAATAATTTACTTGTATTTTAAACAATAAAATGTATATTAAGTTTATTTAATTATCTAAAATTAAAATTCATATGTTAAATAAGATTGTATGACGGAGTTAGTCTCGCTACTCGTTGATAGATGGCGCTAGTAGTATCAAAAAGCTTGACTAGCTACACGTGGTAGCGTTTTAATAAAAGTTTGTTTCGTGTTTATTTCAGACGCCGCTAGTCTGTGGCGCTGCCGCTGTCGATTTTATTAATGGTAATGAGACCATTATACGTAATTGTGATGCAATCTCCGGTCTTCAAGCGCATAACTTTAATACAAATATGTTTATAGTACGACATGCGTAAACAATGTTTAATTCATTCAATATTTACGTGTAATATATTCTGTGAGAGAATATTTTGTTTGGTCGTTTTATAAATCCGATTGGACGTTTTAAATTCATTGATTGGGTTTAATGTATGAATGAGTTTGTTTTTAATATTTATTTATATCTTGACTCTTACTATAAGACCATATTCTTATGTGTTCATGTACATATTATTATTTGTAATTAATAAATTAAAGGATTTTTTTTTAAATTAACCATAAACATCGGAACAATTTTACATTCACTATAAAACCTTTGAAAACTTTAACAAAAAAACATTCAAACAGGAGTCCAATAAGTTTCGCGATATCAAATTACAAAAGCGAAAACAAACAGCCAGAGTTCAAATACCGCAGCAAATTATCGCTCCGTTCGGGTCCTTAATTAATATTTTCCATTATCCGATTGCGAAATGTAAACGGGAATCACAACCCTTTTCTAACCCGCACTACATATATATATATACGGTAGTTCGCATGTCTCCTCCATTACAAACGTTATCAAGTTGTCTTCGTGGTAAATACCTACATTCCGAGTGCTACGTTTGTGTGCGTGCCTCCCCCCCTGTGCGTGCAAGGGGGGATCCTCCGTCCTCCTCACACCAGCTTTCTCCCTCGCACACTTACATAGATATATTTGTCGCTTTGAGACCATTATTGTATACTTAGAGACGTTTTGTGAATGTCCTCGTTCTGTTATTGGGCTTTCATAACAAATTGTGTCTGTTGTTTCTACATGTAAACACAATAGTTATGTGAAAACCTAAAAATAACATCTCGAATTTTTACAACAATAGTAGGCAGTATGAAGATTGTCTATGACCACCATATTTTTTGAATTTCGAAAACGCTTAACAAATGTGTATAACAATCTTTTTGTAATTCAAAAATCATTGCTTTTGAATTTCGAATGTATTCTAATTCGTTTTTTAAAAGAAAAGCTTAACGGATCTCGATGAAATTTGGCACAGATGATAAAACAGACTAACAATTTTTTTTGCGCAGACAGAGTCGTTAGTTAGTTTTGAATAATTTCAATTAAAATTACATATCAAATTAAGGAATGGGTATAAAAATAAAACACTTGTGAGAGTTTTATTTAATGAATATTTATTTTTCACGCCACCATCGATAAATTGTTGTTTAATTGACTTGTAAAAGGTGTAAGTTACGTCGCCGCTACGTGGCGTGTCGGATGCAAATCAGAAAGAATGAACAACCTTGACGTGTAACATTGTAACGTGGATACTTTTTAAACACTTTCGATGTGTTTGTTTTGGTTTATTTAAACGTATACCGTTTGTCTATGTTTTTTTATTTAAAATTACAGGTTTATTACCTTTACAATATTGTACCTTTTTTTTAAATAGAATAAGTTAAGTGTACGGGAATTGATCTCTTCCGGAAGTAGCATAAGGAGGAAGAAGAAGTAGATGATGATGATGATGAATAAGTTAATCGTATTGTCTTTGTTTACTCAATTGTTAATCATAAAACTCACTTTTTTTTTTAATTTTTTTCATCATTTACAGGATTTGGTTGATTTTTGAACCCAAGTTTAGTCGAAATAAAGACATGCAATATATTATTAGGTGCTAACAGATGTACAAAGCGAAGACAGTATTACAGTGATCTGTGAACATCCAAAACACTTAAGGCACTGCAACGCTTCTCTCAAATCACTATGGAAGTGGTTGTTTGACCAACATTGGATGAACACTGATATAATTAACACGTATGACCAATATTGGGTAGACCAACACTAGATGTAATGACCAACATTGGACAGATAAACGGTATGACCAGCTCGTACTGGGGACATGCTCGCTGTGACCAATACAGCGTGGCAGTGGCGGAGTGCGCTGGGCGGTGGGCGTTCCGCGCAGGCGCCGCGTTGCCAAGGCGACGGCACGTAGGCGGCGCTCTGTGTGCCAGTACTGCGTCTGTGTGCGTGGGGTTGAATAAACTGCATGGTTGTACGGTGCTCGGTCCCAGGTTCGATTTTCAGTTTAAGTTTTTGAATGGGACAAAGACATTTTATAGAAGTATTAGCTTTCACCTGCGACTCCGTCCGCAAATTAAAATAAAAAAACAAAAGTAAGTATGTGTTCTTCCAAACTATCTGTACTAAATTCATCGAGATCCGTTCAGTATTTTACGCTACAAACCCTAACAAACGTCCATTCATCTATCTAAACTTTCGCATTTATAATATTAGTAAGAAGTAAGATTACATTTATTTTCTATGTCACTAAAATCTAGTAAAAACGCTTTTATTATTTTTCGTATATCTCATTAAATATGAACTCATATATTATTTGTAACAATATTTTAAATACAAAATTAAAACTCAAATTAAATTAAGAATCAAATTCAAATCAAAGTTAATTTTCTCTATAAAACAATGTATAATTTGTAACAAGACATTGTTTAAAAATCTACTAAACGATTACAATGACGTCACAATCCGCACACAGGCACATGCAACACACACACGCGTATTCTGCATACACGTAGACACACATACGTAACGCACACAGTTGTAGTCCCACCGCCCAGCGGACCTCTGTGTCACGCACTCTCCTACTCAATTCCTATGAGACCTGAAAAAAAATTTACAAGACGTCTTTCCTTTTGAAAGAAAACCAAGTCTTGTAAAACCTTAGGAACTGCCCTTTGTATTTGCATCTCTGTATCAAAGTTACGCGACTGGCGTTTGTGTTTTTATTGAGGATTTTTTCTTATTTTCAGATGAACTTACATAAGTTTATGACATCACATTTTTAAACTTTTATTGTAAGAATTTAAAACTTTTAGTAAAACTTTTGTAATATTAAATCTTTACTTAGTATCTGTTTGATACATATTTAATGACAAATTTTAATGACTAAATAGACTAGAATCAGATCAGAGGCGACTAACAAAACATCCGACTTGATCCAAAGTTTATAACTCACGTGAACTAAGCCGCGCTATTTCAGATTCACGTGACCTAATGACGCTAAAAGGCCAAAAAAAAAATGCAGGAATCGATTGAGGAGCCGAATAAGAGGCACGAAGGTCACGGCCCCATCGATCCGGCGTAGAAAGTGAGACTGGTGCCACTAACACCGTCCCGTTGGCTATGCAGCCTGAATTAATCGTGCATACATTTGAATACATTTGAAGCGCGTTGCGGCCCGGTGTCGTCGCCCCTTAAGTTTTAGCGATTTTGTTTGCGCTCGCCGCAAGGTCCTACTGACTTTCTTTTACTATCTAACCATCTTGTATAACTCATATCCCAGCTTTAGTTCAGTTTGACAGCTTGCTTGTAGTCTAGCTGTGCTCGCAACTTCATCCACGTGAATTTAAGAAATGTAGCCTATGTAAACTAAGTAATAATCTGAGTACAGGAATAACGTAGCTTTTTAATGATGTAGGAATTTTTAAAATGGGCTCAGTAGTTTTTTTTTATTATTTCAATACATACAAAAATACATTTTTTTTATAAAAAAAGCGGGCAAACGAGCAACGGTTCGCTTGATGCTAAGTTATCCGACGTCCATGAACATCCGCAATGCCAAGGGTACTGCAGATGCGCTGCCGGCCTTCAAGGGAGGAGTACGCTCTTTTCTTGAAGGCCCCTAAGTCGTAACTGTTTGGAAATACCGCTGTGGACTGAGTGTTCCACAACAAATTCTTTCATCTTTATAATGTTGTATATGATATAATATGATGTTAAGGATGTCAAATCGTTCTTTAATTCCAGAATCCTATTTAGTAGGTATTCCTCTATCCTCGTGCTTTTATATCTACTTATACCAAATACTATATACAAAAGCGAACGCTTCTAGCTGTAAGGGTTTTTGAATCTTAGAGCAGCAGCAGTGTAGTCTTTTGTTTTTTATTTCCATCGGAAATGTTCTCCTTTGGGGAAATTTCGAGATAGAATCATAATTCTGCAGCTAATCAAGTGTTGTGTGCGGAGTTGTAAACATTTTTTATGATGTAGGCTCATTTCGGATCAAGGACATTGAAGAACTACGTTATGCAAAACTATTAGTAAATTTGTATTCATGTGAACTATCGACCTTTTTTCTTGACCTCTTTTGAAATAAGCTGAAAGCAATTGCGTGTACACTTGAAAGAAAAAAAAATTTTGGGCTTCGCTTTTTTGCATAAATTGTTATGTAAGTCTTCGTGGCTTTATTCTCTTTATGTTAAAAGAAAATACAGTAATATTTTACACGCTTTAAACAATTACTGTAATAAAAAGATATCGTTTTTCTTCTGTTTACAGGAAAATTCGCTGCCCAAGGATGGATCATCTCCTGAAATTAAAAAATAAACAGTTTTAATTGACAAAATTACTGCATTCCGTTGTACTTACGGTAGCTTAAACCGACAATCAAAAATCCCAAAAAGTGTGGTAAGTACAAATAATAATAACTAACCAATAGAAGAATATGGTGTTTCTGTTACCGGTTACGATAGAATTGAACCTAGAATCAAAGCACGCAGCAACTCAACCCTCGGGGGCGAGGTGGTGCGTCGCATACATAACTAACGTTGGAAAGTCGCAACTCAAATGCTCTCTATGCGTCGCCACACCCGACAACCAGATGTCGCCTACGTATTACTGCGTGTATACCATGTTGCTATGCAGACCTCATGTTACAATGGTTCGAAGTTTAAAATTCATGTATAAAAATCATGCAATAGTAAATTCGGAATAGCCCTGTTAAACTCGACCGAGGAAGAAATACCATCAATAATAGATCTTTGAAAAGTTATACAGATTTTTCAGATTGTCCCATATTGCCGCACTCATTTAAAACAGGCGCATAACAGTTGTTCGATTGTCGATTGTTTCGCAGCCCATTCAACAGTTTAGTTGCACAACTAAAAATCGAATAGTGTGCGTACCTCCATATAAACTCATAGGAATCAAAGTGAGATAAAACAGTTGGGCGATAGCTTAGTTTTAGGGTTGCACCCGCTCTTAGAATCATTTAACGACTACTTAGGCAGTGGCTCATCAGTCCTCAATGAAAATAATTTATCAATAAATTAGATTTATATTTAAGTAGCTTTCACCCGCGACTCCGTCCGCGTGGAATTAAAATAAAAACAATTTAGTAGCCTATGTGTTCTTCCAGGCTATAATCTACATCTATGCTAAACTTCATCGCGATCCGTTCAGCCGTTTAGGCTACAAACTCTAACAAACATCCATCCATCTAAACTTTCGTATTTAAAATATTAGTTAGATTTCCAAGTGATTTACATACTTGTGTCTCCATCTCTTTCTTGCATCAACAAATAGATTGTCCATTTTACCGTCAGAAGAGATAGAAGATGGTTCTGATTAACAATGTCTTTGTACACAACATCCACCTTCTCGTATGACAGTCAGTGTGTCCCGGGAGCATCGACCTTGCCATTGCAATGCATGACACGCGCTATACTTTTGTCGCAACCAGAATAAGGTCACGTGTCACGGGGACTCTGGGAGACGGTTAGCTAACGTATTGTTTATTTAGGAAGAAAGTATAGTATGGGATAAGTACAGAGAATATGTTATGATCAAATAGTAGATAGATTCATGGTCGTCACCACTTGGGGGTGAGTCAAAGGGCACGAATGCTTCAATGAAAAGCTGCACAGGTTTGTAAGATTATAGAAACTTTAGTATATTGAATTAATTTTTAACTTTATTCTACTATTTCACCTGTCTAGTGGATGAGGGATCAGCTTAATAATAAATTTTAATACAAGTGTCAGCACATAACAAAAGTTAAGGAGGAAAATATAATTAAAGTTAAAAAAATAAAACCAATACTAGAAGCTTTTATCAATACAGAAGGTAATTCTAAAAAAATTAAAAAAAAAACTTTTTCGTAGATAAGGCAACGAAATAAAAAAAAACATAAGAATTTAATCTTAATGTAACTAGATTAAATTTATTTATAAGTTCTATTCCAAGTACTAATATCTAAAGTGGGAAAACCTGTACTTAACGTATCAGTTATTTCCGCCCGTATGTTATTGCTAACCTGATATATTTTAAAAAGTGGAAATTTTTTAATTAGATACGTGGATAATGTTTTAAATTTCTACTCCTTGAAGTAAACTGGTCGTGAGATAATAATTTTTGTGCGGAATTTTCCACGCAAACAACACAATTGTAACAGCAATTAATGTCAATATAATGATTATGTTCAATTAATTGTCTTTTTCATATCAATGAATATGCAAATATTTCTTTTTCTATGTTATATATACATACATGAAGAAAAATTAATTTACCTAGAGTATGTAGAAAGTTTGAAGAGAAAACTTAATAAATGTTGCAAAATATTTTTAGATGTAAACCGCAACTTTCGGTTCAAATCTCCAGTTAAAAAAAAATATTCATAAATCTAATAATCTCTCATAAATTATACCGAAACGCCGTAAGCGTAGGTTTTTAGTAATTAGTGTATGAAAAGATTTTTCCTGCTGTTTTCGATGCCCACGATACAGGCATTGCCTAGTGTGCGCACTACCAGATTAATCGTATATTAACCACAATTTGTATTTATCTTTTAATTGGTATAACTGTAATTGTAATTGTTAATCTCTTATTTTTCAATAAAATTATTTCTATTTCGAAAACTATTATTGTTAGTTGGATGAAACGTCGACAAGTACCTTAGCAACAATCCCAATTTATCGGAATACAAGTCAATTCAATTCTAAAAACTAGGTCAATCGAAATAGTGAATATCAAAAAAATTTCAGCGTACCATTTCACGGTCACGCAAAAATCCGCTTTCACCGAACATCTGTTGTTGCCGAGACAAACGGGTGGGATGCGAGTCAGTTTGAGAGCGTATCTTATGCATTTTACATGAGCTATGAGGCCCCTTACCTTAGCCTTACACCCACAGGGTGGGTCACACACACTAATTAGATGTTTGTAAACATATGCTGTTGTGTGCGTATTGCTGGGACAGTAATGTAGTCTTGAAGTGCGATGTCAAGGGCTCCCGTTTTGCATTTGTTTAAAGCCTCGACCTCTAGTATGGGTTCAAGTGATGTTTTTAATTGAACTGGAAGGAGACAAATTAATTTTCACTTTAAACATAACGGGTTTGTTTATCAACATTAAAAAATACGATTTATAAAACAAAATATCATTAGATATTTTATTAGTAGAGTTTATAATTGTAGTATGTTTCCTATTTTTTAATCAGAGTTTATTTAGGCAAAGATATTGTATACTCTAACTATGAGCACTGTGTCATGACGTTTTTTTAATACTTTCGTGTAACTTAAAGCACAAATTACGGAACTTTATTACCCTGCTAGCGTGGATATTTGTCTACCAGGGCGCCAGTCTGCACGAGGCAAGGGTGAGGGGGCTGGGGGGACTTCTGTTCGAGAACATTCACATAATATTAGTTTTACTAAATTGAGGTTCTAATGTCTGTGAATAGTTCATACGATATGAAAGCATTTTCTCTGTTTATATGAACTTGAAATACAAATACATAAAAGCAATTGGAAAATCTATTAGGTTTTGGATACGCGGTATTCAGAGAAGTAATAGTTTATTTGACTGTAATTAATTCTAGTACTTCAAGAACAAAGGCAAGTGAAATTGATAATCAATGAAATGGTGTTATAAAACAAATTACGCGATAGTAAAATTTCATTTTTTATTAACTATGTCGTCTAAAATAGACAAACAGAACCATTCCAGCTTTCACCCGCAACTCCGTCCGCATAGAATTAAGAAAAACCAGAAGTAAGTAGTCTATGTCTTCTTCCAGACTATGTACATCTATACCAAATTACATCAAGATCCGCTCCGTAGTTCAAGCTACAAACGCTAACATACATCCATCCTAAACATACGCATTTCTAATATTAATCAGAAAATATAACTTGAATACTAGCTGTTTCCATGCGATTACATCCGCATGAAATTACAAAACTTTATTGTATTATTTACATTTGTCAAATTCTCAATTGCAAATGTCCAAACCGTTACCATAATAACCTTGCTTCCTTAATGTTGGCAGAATGTATTTTATGATCCCTTTCCCACAGTAAAGTTTTTTTTTTTTAATTTATTTATCCCCAAGTTACGTAAGTGCAGTGTTTTTTATTAAAGAAAAAAATATTCATAATATGTTGTGATTTCTGACATCCTGCGCCACGAAGTGTGTGTTTATGCGTTATTGTATTAGTATAGACATAGATAAAATTCTTGTAGCGATGACCTATACATATAAAATACAGTAGGTAGATGCAGTTGTTTACAAGCCTGTCTCGCCGTCGCTAGACACGAATGAGGCCAACCTCTTCAGTTTGTTAGCGTCAGCGACTTCAAGAGCTCTACCAGCTATAAAAATATATGTCTTGTTGTTTCTATGAGAAAATAATCAATGAGGAATGTAAGAAAATGAGCATCTAATTTGAACATGTCTGTCAACGCTTGCTGGTATAAATTTGTACCAATTAATTACGTAATTGTTAGTACGTATTGCCATGATTCCAATCATCGCTTACTACAGAACTGAGCTTTTAAAAGCTACAATTAAGCTTGTTACACTGATTTCTGGTTGGGAAATAGCAAAGAGAACAGGAGAGCTATCTTACTAATATTATGAATGCGAAAGTTTAGATGGATGGATGGATGTTTGTTAGAGTTTGTAGCTTAAACCGCTAGACGAATCTCGATGAACTTTGTCATAGATGTGGAGGATAGTCTGGAAGAACACGTAAGCTACTTACTTTCCTTTTTTTAATTAGACGAAGACTGAGTCGCGTACGAAAACATATAAATGTAACGATGTTGATCCTTAACAATTTTAGATATCTAATAGCAGAAACAGAAATTCAAGTTACTACCAATAAAGTACCACCGTCCGAAGCGATTGAGACGACGCTAGTCTTTGTCCAACCATCGATATAGCCAGGGTAAGGAATACTTCGCGGTTGGCACGCGATGTCTGCACAATGCAGCGATACTGACGTTTCAATGGCCGGCCATTCTGGAAATTTGTTGGCCATCGTTGGCCAACAAGCGCGCCGTTTTGTCAGCCCTGTCCGTTACTCTACTGTTTAATCAGGGCCCCCATTCAAATGTACCGCCTTTGACGAGTAATTGCTGATCGATTGAAATGTTACTTTTTAGCAATTATTTCTGTTTTTTTGTTTTATTGTTTGTATGAGTATTGTATGGAAAAGTGTTTCATGTTACAAATTGGAAAACATCGAGCTCGATTGAATTGTATTGATAAATTAATGAAGCATTAAAGTTTTTAGTATTGTTGTAACCAAAATATATTGATTTTAATTTTAAAAAACATACACCAGTTTGTTATATTAAAAAATGTAACCTTCTGATGAAATTTCAGTTCCATCTTTGTTTTATTTTTGGTTGTATCTTACAAAGTAAACATGATTGTTTATTCTGTCCACCTCAAATGTACGCGCTACGGCGAGGTCAGCGGACCGAACGTAACACATTCGTACAATACGCCGTATTCGGACAACTTATAAAAATACACCGAAAATATTTTCTCCCGCTGAAAATACATATCCAAAATACACAAACCGTAAGCTCTTCAGTCAACAATCCTCGAGCGAAAACAGAAGCGGAGCCAGCAATTAAAGTCGAAAATATTATTGAGAGCTCCGTCGACGAACAATAACGAAGCTAACCATTAAAATAAGAGCGGAATAATAAATGAGGCCGGGCAGAGATGAGAAAAAAAAGAGAAATACGCGACGTCGCGGCGGATGCATAGAAATATACCGTGTACCCGGACCAATCAAAATTCTTCGTCAATTAAGTGAACGGAGATCGTAGAAAAAGGAAAATTGAAGGAAAAACTGAGGGTGGCTTCAGACGATAGGGATGGGAACTCCCTGCTAGAAATATCGATACAAACAAACATAACATAGAAAACGTTGCATAATAATTACAACTCTAATTATTTTAAAGCTCTTTAATATACTGATACCGGAAATAATATAGCAAGTAAAATTAACTCTTGTAATTAAATAATGTGTCCATAGTGAGGACTTTGTTAACTTTTTAAATTTGGTTTGAATTACAAATTTGTACTACGAACGTAAATAATATTATTATATCGACAAGCTGTTACATCCCTAGAGCGTTTCGAGCACAGCCTCGATATGAAAGCTATGGAAATAAAGTTTGTTCGTCCCGCATTGTAGCGCACTCGTCGTAAATGGATTTTATCACTATATAAATATTCCCCCGTCCTGTCGTGACGCCCTGTTACGTCACGTCACCACGTACATTTACATTTTACGTTACACGAATCTCGCGTTTATCTATCAATGTTAGATCCAATAATGGTAGGTCAATGACCAGATTAAAACACTGTTTAAATTGATTAGAGTAACTTTGACTGGTAACTTTGCCCGCGCAAAAACAAAAAAATATCTAAAAAGTAGCCTTTGTGTTCTTCGAGACTATGTGCTATATCTTTGCCAAATTCGTTTGGCTGTTAAAAAACATCCATCTATCTAAAATTCGCATTATATTTTAAACTGCGTCTATTTTACTAAAGATTTTAGAAGTCCATCGCATTTTTTATGGTTCAGATTTATGAAGATAAATATAAAAACAAAGGGCGATCGTTGTAGACGTTGACGATGTTTCACAGTCCACTTCAATTGATATTATTCCCAATTGATTTGTATTGTCAGCTATAGAAGTACTGCGGGAAACGTTTTATCATTCGGGACTCGTCCAGTCCGGCCGGGGCTGGGCAGCGTGTGAAATTATGCGCAAAATGTCCCACGCCTCATTTACCCTAAACGCTGCATCTTTGATACCCCATTGACCCTTTGGTATCGCGTATTAATAATAAATTGAGATGTCCCTTCCTTGGGGCGAAGAACGATTTCGCGATGAGGACTGTAGATTTACGTTTCCAAAAATTTCTTTCCACCCAGATGCAATATTTATTCATTTTGAGTAGGGTTACATGAATTAGACTTGTAAGTGAGTTTTGAAAGCTGTACCTACTCTTAATAAACTTCTATTATAAACATGAAACTTGCAAATACAGCATATCACTGTATTAACAAGGGGGAGGGAATTATTAAGTAACAGTAAAGTACTACGAGTACAGACATGTGAGCTCTTGCGGCAGTCATAAAAACCCGCCGGCACCTGACTACGACCTGACCACCTTGCGTATTTAGGTGCACCAGTGCAGTCCTGACAGACGCGTACTAAAACTGAATATCGATTACTTTCGCTACTATAATGTAATCCCCCGCCCACTTTTCCATTTTTCACCTCCTCACAACAGTATAGTGATCTCTTTCTTTCGCCTACTCCTCGCCAACCCTGAAGCTTCCCCTCTCGCTCTGTGCGCCCCGTATGTAAATTACCGTCTCGGAACAGCAGTGTGCTCGCCCTTGTCGCTACGCACACAGCGCTGTGACGTTTGAGGTTTACTGCCCTGACAGCTTTTGTCCTATTTTAAAACATATCAGAGACGCGTCCTTAAACACACTCTTCTATACGTAGTTGTTAAACAGTAGTGGAAGCGTTCAGTGCGGCGTAGACATGCGAATTCTAAGTTTAACTGATGCCAAAGATAATAGAGCGAACGATTTTTCCTTTAGCACAATCCTTGCGTGTGCAATTTTGCGAACTATTGTGGTGCAGTTTGAGTTGATTTTGGTTTGCCCGCGCCTGTGTCTTCCAGGTCGTGACGTCACTCGGGTACGTCGAAAATGACACTTTTATGAGCAATAATTTACATTATTCCGGTGTTAAAGCTCGCGTGCCCGCCGATTGATTTTATGTCGGTCGCTTCTGCCATTTTCGTCGGGAATCGAATCACCGCTACAGTACACGGCGGGGTTATTTCGTAATGCCGGTTTTGCGTGCGCTGGCTTTTTTCCCTTGTTTCAGATATAGCTCGTTATTTACTTTGTCGGCGCAACAGCCACGGCGCCCATTCACAGCGTCTAGCTAGAGTAATATGTGCCGCATGAAAGTGAATTATTTTCGTAGTAAACTTGTTTCGGAACGTTTAGGGTGTTACGGCTGTTGTATATCACGGTGCTTGGTTTTTAAGCTTGTTTCCGTATGAATTCAGTGGATAAAGTTTACAAATTTTAGAAAATAGTGTAGTTGTGTTCAGTAAGTGTAAAGGTAAATAATAGAAAGATTTTTGACATCAGCTATTGACTTATTTGTAAGCAAGTAAATTCTGCAATTGAAGACGTTTTAAAAAAATATACGATCAAGAAATAAAATAGTAATAAAACAAACAGGTATATTCTCTAATCCGCAGTTAGTTCGGTAGGGCGAAGTGAAGTTGCATTTCGCGGAAGTACTAATGAAGATCTTAATTGGGTTGCGCGCGTGTGTCCCAGCCCTTATCGTCTCCCTTTCTTGTTAGTATGATCGAATGCCTCGCACTCGATTTTATTTAATGTTGTAATAAACTTTCAGGTACAATTTACAACGACAGATGTTTTTAAATTCTCATTCATTTCTTAGGAATTGAACTTAAGAAGTAGACATCTGACATTTTTAGACGAAGAATAAGTTTTAAAAACGCTATGTATGGATAGTGTCTAAATTCTTAAGCAAAAATACTGCATCCAACCTTCCCATAGTAGTAAAGATTGCCCCTTAGTCATTAAGAGACTTTGTCGAACATAACTCTCTTGGAACACTTAAACCTTCTTTTGCATCTCAACACATTTATCTATACTATTATAATAAAGCATAAATACACACTTCTTTGTTGCCTAAGATGTCAGCAATTACAGAATATTTTTTAATAATACTTTTTTTAATATAAAGCCCTACATTTACGTCACGCTTTAGGCTATATATTTTCACGCCATTAAACTTAGTGGGGTAAATATTTTGGATAAAAACCCTAATGTAGCAAGGTTGCTATGGTTTGTCATCGTCATGTAAAAAGTAAAATAAAATTTTAATAATTTTCTGCGGATGAAGTCGCACGGGAACAGCTAGTAGGTAATATTCCTCTTTCCGGCTTTTTAAAATAAAACTGGATAAGAATGAGAAATGTTTAAAAGCAATTACTTTAAACATAACTAGCTAGCACGAATAAATAGTAGAATGTCGTACAAGTCCTAACAGATAGCTCCTAGTTCCGGAGTTAGTGAATTCTGAGAGATATGAGTGCCGCAGTACGGTGCTGTGTAAATCACGAGGTACACTCGCGCACGAAATACTAGGTGTACAATATTATTTGTATAGTTAAATACAATTAAATTAAAAAATATTGTTATCTCAGTTTTTGGAAAGATATTGAGAGTAAATGTAGCAACCATTTAAAAAAACCAACCATTTGCAAAAAAATTGACATAACGTGTAAACAATAATTGACACTTAAAGACATCTTTATATTTAAGCAAAATTAATAGAAAATCGACAAATATGTGGTAACTTTTTTTTTTTTATAATAAAAGGTGGCAAACGAGCAAGCGGCCACCTGAATCCGCCAAAATGGCGAAACGACCGTTGCTCATAGATATCCGTAATTGCAGATGCGTTGCCTACCCTTATCCGACAGAGGAGGAGACGCACATAAAGAGGATATTTCCTCTTCTTATGCATCTCCTCTACCGTCAAATCCACTTCCCGTTCCCATCCTCTCCTTATAAGAAAAGGGTGGTAAAGAGAAAGGGAGTTAAATTAGGCCTCCGGCACCACACTCATCAGACGAAACACGGAATTGCTTCCATTTCACGCCTGTCTTCTGTGTGGTCGTGGTATTACACCGGGCGTGCCGGCCCTGCAGTGCTCAGATGTTAAAGCGGGCACTACCACTAATGAACTAATAAACTTCGTACTCAATACCCAATATCTTGCAGAGCCGTTGCTGATCTTATTTTTAATTCTAGATTTTTTTTATTTAAGTTATATAAGTTTTGTCCATGATTGTACTTGCATCGACTGATTTATGATATAGGAGTGCACAGGTTGGCGACGATTGTAACGCAGCGCCCAGCAGCCGCTCCGGACGCGACGTGTGCTGAATTCGATTCCCAAACGTCTACCAGGCAACGCTAATTTGATTGATGACATGTATCAAGAACACATTAACTGTTCATGTTACAAAAGACAACAGAGGATGGAGGAAATAGCTTCAAGAGATGAAAAATCATAATTTGCCTTAACCAAAGTCCTCAATGGTATAGGTGAAAGTGATTAGATAGCTTCTCAGTTATTTTATAATAATAAAACTCTTTCTTCGATAAAAACATTTTGACAAAGTTCATTGGGGCTCAGTCTCCTGAACTAATTATAGCAACTGATGATTGAAAAGGCAAGATTTATTATTATATTTCATTAAAAGTACGTTGCTATATTACAAAGAAATTTCTACATATTAAAGAATGAGTTTATGGATCAAGTAGAGCAAACCTAACTGTTGTATCCCTATAGTCATATCTATCATACATTTAGGTTTTGTATAAATTTTGGTAGAACAATTTTCACTAGCTTCCGCATTTTGTACCACTGTAAAAAATGACCTTGAGTGCTTTAAATGTATTTATAACAATTATATAGGACCACATAGTTTTCTATATGATACAATTAAAAAAATATCGACAGTAAAGATTCGAAATTCAGACCGCCACATAAGGTAAGCAACCAGTCGAAGCAATGCGGTATTTCTCTTGCGGAATTTTCGTCGACTCGCCCAGAAATTGTTCGCTGATCCCTTTTTTGTATGTGCCCGATTTCTTTACGGTCCGGTTATTGCTGGCCTATGTAAATTTGCCTTTATTAAAGATTATTAAAAAGTTAACATTGCTGTATAAAGTGGAGAAAAAAATCAAATATTTATGTCGTATAAAATTTCCTAAAGACTATCTCATCAGTAAATTTTTTCCCTCGAGTTTTTGATAAGTAAAATTAATTTTGAAAACTTTTTTTTTGTCTGAATTCATATATCTCAAGACTTTTTTTTTTATTTCAAGTTATGATTTACTTCTTCCACAATATCAAGCAATCTAGAACCATTTTCATAGTATCATAGTCTCTAGTTCAAACAGAGAAGGTTCGTTACTGATTATCAACGGCCTTTGTCACAGTCTCATATATCCCGTTCAGCTTAATTAATAGACATGACATGCGATTTCGAACCTTATCACATTATGATAAAGGTTATTGAACATAGGTCAGTAAAGGCGCTGGCATCGGAAGCAACAATGATGTACTTGGACCATTCTGTTTGCGAGTGTTTTTTTTCATCAGTATCTTTGATCACATGGAGTTACGAAATTATTAGTAATGACTAATTTATTTCTTTTTAACATGTAAAACATAAACCTATCGTAAATCATATGAAAGAATTTGATTATCCTGATAAAGCCCGAGCAACTTATAAAACCAATGAAGTAAAAGGAAGTAACGATAGATCTATATTGCTAGTACAAGACACATTAAACGCAGAATCCTTTCAAAATCATCACAGCATTATCTTAGATAGTAGATGGCTTTACCAAGATCATAGCTCTATGACCATATCTAAGTAAAGGTTTCAAATATTGAGGTAAAATGTAACCAATCGTTTTGTATTCCTGCGTCGCTGCACACGGGTAGTGATGTCAAATAAATGTCAATAAACTACTGCGCGTTTTACTCGGCCCGTTGCCAACGTGTGCTGAATGGTTGTCATGACAAATGCATATTAATAAATTCCACTGCGTTTTAAAATACACTGTGTTACTAAACAACGGGAAACATGTAGCGTACAAAACAGTGTTTGTTTTCCTTACATCGTTTACTTTAAAATGTACCTTCTAATGTAATATAGTTTGATGGCGAAGTGTGTCTATGTCCTTAAATTTAGGTTATTTTTAAAATCGTAGAATGCCACATCCACGTTTAGTACTCCGTGGTGATCGAAGACAATAAGAGTCGGGCCACACCGCGTCACTCCTTAAACCTTTTCGCCTTATTTCACTAGCGTTCCTTTTGTTTCGAGGGCATTTCTTTATTTTGTTGGGCGATCTTATTATTTCGCTACCGTGGTCCGCGCTGCGTCGCCGCTTCGTTTTTGCTCGCATTGCCACCGCCTTACAGAAGCACCGGAATGAAGTAATACAACCGACGACTCTTGCGTATTGTGTATTTGCGGGACTGCTCTTTTTTTCGCAGCTCCATGTAATGTTTTTGCGACTGTTTCGTTCTTTGTCTTTTAATAATTGTAATAAATCTTCACTAGAATTTAATAATTTGTTTGAACATTTTCAGAAATATTCCATTGTAAATTATATGGAGTATCTTCTAATATCTAGTAATATCCAATTCTTTTTCCCTTACTAAGTGTGAAGAAAGAATGATTTGATCAGCTTTGGCAACAGCAATTGAGTTATATTCCAAACTAATATAGGCATACAAAACTCCATCAGTTGGGAAGCATCAATGATGCAGATGCTTTTCATACATTCTGGGCCAGTTTTATGGACAATGGCTTGTTTTTGCTGTTAGAGTCAAGTGATGAAATTTACCTAGTACAATTTGACTTGATTGAACACTACACTCCTTTACTTTCACTTATTAATGTTCAAAACCACTTTCAAACTAGCATTCAATTCTATCCAAATTTAACTTTTGATAATTTCAGATATTTAAAATTACACGAATCCTACATATAGGTTATAATGAATGAACAAGCCGGGAATAAAGTCGAATTGCGGCGATTCCCATAGCGTACAACAAAACGAAGCGGCTAACACCGGCGTCTACTTAAGACCAACTGATATCTCCTTTTTAGGCTGGGGTAAGTGCGAAAGCGATGTCCGCGCCCTAATTAACAGGGACATGCGCCCGCGCAGGCGTTAATCACGGCTCGTAGGCGCCCCACTACACAGAGTTGCTTTTAGCGACTGTGTTGTGTAATCTCGGGAATTCCAATTATAATTTCGTTAATGAGATCATTTGGATAACGTATAGGTTTTAGGACCAGGTTTAGTAGCATTTGTTTTGGGTAGGTATCCATTTCAGTAATGGATATTAAAAACTAGCAGGCAAATTTATACAAATTATTAGAACGGTTGATTTAAAATAAAACAAAATGTAATGTCAACCTTATATTGTATTTGATTTTTTTGTCCGCCGGAATGACAGATGTTGAATTCTTTCGGAATCGCAACAAGCCAGTAATATTTTCGTTAAGTTCATAAAGGACATTAAAAATGGTGATATTTTTTCCTCGTGGAAATACCTCGAGGGCTATATTTCAACATCGTGTGACGTGTCGACGTCCCGCAACCTGATTTTGTATGACAGACGATAAAGCACTAACAAAAAAACACCGAAGGCGAGCGCCCGCGAGACAATGCGCGCGGTTTTTCAATGCACACAATCGCGGCGGCCTTAGGAATTTATTGACTCGTATGTTTTAAGGGTTGACGATGTTTAGGCTAAATTTATTCTAGAGTTTAACCTTTCAAGGGTATACGCGATATTTCTTTCACCTGACTGATGTAATTCGCGTTGGACGAGCTGTAATAGACAATTAGGAATACATCACATAAATAGATGGAGCCAATTAGTTTTCATTTCTTATTTAAAAAAAAGTTGCGCAGACCATACAGAATACAGAGTATAGTCGTAAATATCCTAGGGATGCGCATTTGAATGAAAAATATTATAAAATAATTATTTTATAATTATAATCATCATTATCATTATAACAATAAATTAAACTTTCTTTTACTGAAAATTCTCTTATCAGAGCGGATTAAATAATTATACTTAAAATAAACATTTTTGGCAACCCTATTGCATAAGGTATAGCGGGCGCGGTGCAGTGGCGCTGCTACTGGCGAACACGAACCAGTCGCGCAGGTAGCGGATTGATCTCGCACATCAGCTGTCTGTCTGTCTCCAGCATACAGCGTGTCCCATTATCCCACTCACAGTCTTATCTCGACACATCTACCATTTCAACTCATTAACGAGCAACTGAATAAAGTTGGAAAATAAAATTAACTCTTTGGAACAGCTTCAAGGTTATTACAGTCAAAAGAAAAACGTATAAAAACAATATTTGAGTAGCGAAATAATATTAAAGCATTTTAGAATATTAATTAACATCTTATTTGCTATATGTAAACGTAACTAAATTTTATATTTACGTCTCTTTACACAAAACTCGTAAAGCTCTTCACAGTAACAACATGCAATCAATTTCTGGAAAATATCTAAAAATATATGTAGAACATGTTCGAAATTTAAATTGTCACCAACAATCTACCGATGTTTTAATCAACCTGTAGATAAGCGTGCGGGCACGCGAGTGTCTCGGCTTAATGGTATCGCCCTGTATAACTAACACATCCTGTCGCGACGTCGGACAGTCGGACGGACGGTCAGCGCAGTTTGGCACGGCCGATTGTACGGATCACGCATTCTGCTTGCTGGCTTACACAACTGGCATGCTTGTAAAGGCACAATCTAATATGCTCGTTTGCACGGACGGAGATGCGCTGCACGCTCGTTTGTACAGACAAACAGATCCTAAACGCTCGTTTGCGCGGATTGAAAACTTTGATAAGCACGTTTTATGAAACACGTGACAGTCATGAGTGCAAAAATATCTCTAATATCTAAAATACTTTCAGTTAAAATTAAATACTCGATGTCTATTGTAAAATTGCATTGTTATATTGCAAATTTATCCGTTTAGCGTTTAGGAATTAAGATGTGGTACACGTAACCCAAAACAGTAATAAAGGTCGTTGAATGTGTTCGAGTAAATGGGTGTTCAGTGTTGTGTCAAGGAATCCGAACGCCTTCGCCGGTGCTAAGGAAAGGTCATCACGTAATTAAGTGTCCCTTAAGCAATCAAACGTAGAGCGGCCTCTGATTGGCTACAATTTGACTCTGTGGCACATCAAAGACAGAGGCCAAAAGGCGGGTGTCAAATGGAATATTTTAGGGTCATAGCTTTTGATGTTACCGTGTATTGGGATTGCTTACTGGCGATAAATTTTTGATATGTTTTGGTTGTAATACTGCTATGATAATATGACAAAAAAATCTTAATTTATACTCATGTTACAACGAGTAAAGATTTTTATTTTAAGGTTTTTTTTGTGTAATGGAATAACTCAAAAACTACTGGGCTGAATTCAAAAATTCTTTCACTATTATGACGCAACGTTATAGCAAACAAAAATGTTATTTGTTTGCTGCTATTTTTTAATTCTACATGGACGACGTCACGAGCTATAACTAGTTAAAAATAAATCAATGTTAAAACCAAAAATGTACTGTTTTACTAAAATATTATGATGATTATTTGTTTATTTTGCTAATGAAAGTAATCTTTTCTTTTCTTAATAATTTTGAGACGTACCGTCGTCTTAGATCAATGCAGATACTAAAAGACATTTAGACGTACGATCAGCCATCCCTCGGCGCCCGATAATGCTACACTATTTTAAAGGGTCGTTCACACTATCCGTAGATGGTGCGAGGGTTTTACGGATCGTTTTCAGTCGTTTAACTTGTGAAGTTTGAAATTCATTGAAATTTTATATTATAAAAATATGCCTGATTTTTTTGTTTTATGAAAAAAATTATCTTCAGAATAAAATAAAGCACAAGGAATATAGAACTTTCTAATAGGGGACAATTATTATAGATTTTCATTTGTTAAACGTATCTAGTTGGCGATTAAATAGTTCTTTTTATTTTATTTTTAGTTTAAAAAAACATTATGGAGCCTTAATAAATGTAAACGTCAAAATATGGTATCTTTACTAAATTTGTAGCGAAATAAGCACACATTTTCAGTTCTGTCCGGGAATCGAATCAAGTAGGAAGATAAAAGCGCGTTGCGAGCGCACGGAGGCTGCGTCCCTCGGGGCCGACCTCTCATTTACTTATCCATTTCGCGATCGTCCCCAACTGATTTCAGCGCTCTATGTGCTTTATGTACACCTCCCTTGTACACGTGGACTATATATAGACATCCCAATGGACATGCTATTACATTTTATATGAATACGAACACCTTTATGTCCATAATAGCGTGGCCGCGACTCCACTCACGTGGAATTAAAAAAATCAAAAGTAAGTAGCCTATGTGTTCTTCCAGATTATTTTTCCGAATGTCGCACTCTAACAAACATCTATTCGTCTATTTATCCATCTAAAGTGTCACATTTATAATATTAGTAAGAAGTATTTTTTTTTATTAGAATTTGAAAAAGTAATTTAAAAGTCTTCAATTGCAATTAACTTTTGGGCAACACACAAACGTAATAGAAACAAACAATACACAAGTACCGTAATGGTGAATTCTGGCAAACTCCGTCGAACTTTTCCAACAAATGGAAAGTTAGCAAACATCTGCTTATATAAACTATAAATAAATATACACATATTCAAAATTTGTTTTACAACTGTTTACGTGCGTTACAAATAAACTATAATTAAAAATGTAATTTTGTACACATTACTATCCAAATGAATTTCAATTCACAGAAATATGGTAATGAGATAAAACAAAGTTCAAAAAACGCAAACTTCAATTAAGGTATTGTTGCTCTTTAGAATACCACATGTACAAACATACTTGAACATACAGTACATGTATTTAATCTTACCCCAACATCCCCGTAATGTTCTTAACCGACGAGATTAAGAATTATGGCGTCTTATGCCCTACTCGACAACTCATCGGCTATTCGCCGCCGTTACACAACGATCTAACTGAAATTATTTTGGCAAACTTTGCCCAACACAAGTACACCCTCGATATAATAGAAATTACAAAATTAAACCCTATTCTTAGCTGCATAGAGACAAAATTCCATTGCATTCCCGGAAGGTGGTTCAGACACGTGATTAACGAAAACCTGGAAACTGGAAATCATTTGTGAATCTCCGAAAGGGACAGGTGATGTGATATTATGCAAATTCGTCGGGCGAGAGGGAGACGGAACGCGTGTTAAGGTTCAGGCGTCCCGGATAAAATATACCGGGATGAAACGATTTATTACAAAAGCGTTGAGTAGGTACCTACTCAAAATTAATTACACTAAGTTTTGCTTTCATTTCGTGCCATTGTGGAAGATTTCCCTCGTCTTGTCGGCGCATCGGTTTTTATTACGAGCATGACAAAGGGAATTTCTGAAGTAGATATTTATGAGGATTTCGTGATTCTTTTTTATTTTTTTGTTTAAGCGACGTTTTGTTTAATGTCGTCTTTATAATTTGTGAGTTGATTTATACTTGTGACGCATTTTAAGAACTCGCGAAAAAAAATTTAAAACTATGCAATAATGTCTTCACTCTCTATTCTTATTGCATCATATTTTTTACTTTAGCTTAGTGTTAAAATATTTTTAGTAAGAACATTTAACCCTGAACAAGTAATTATTAATATCGGTCATTAACCTCGGCTTACGATATCGCACACTGCAGCGACATCCGGTTCCGGCGCGGTGCCGCGGTCACTTCCGGTGTCCGGCCGCGTGACGTCATAACCGCTGCGAGCGACGCGTTTCCGCAATTGTTATCCATGTTCACCTGTAATATTATAGACTTATTTATATCGGTTGTTGTATACCTACAAATTTGTATTCCATTCCAGAAAAAGATTCTAAATGTGTTTTCTAAAAAATATCACTTTACATTTGTTTCAATTTAAGGTGTTGTTGTGTTCAATAGTTTTGTCTCAATTATTTTCACATAAGATACAAAACGCCTCAGAGTTATGTAAATGAGGCAATAATAAACAGACTTGAGATATGAGGCAGCGATTCGGTCGTCAGTTGCATCGATCTGCGCGGTTTAGATCACGTAATCATCAAACGCAGTGAGCTCGGAGAAAGTATGTAGCGAAGAGGGTGCATTTCATGAATATGTATTAGGGCGGGGGCGGGCGGCGCGCCGTCGGGGAGAGCGGGGGGCGCCGTGTAAATGGAAATTTCAAATAAAAATACCTCAAATATTAACATGAGCTCGATTCGTGTTTTTCCCGCTTTTTTTGTACACGGACGGGACACGTGTGATAACACGCTGGTCAAATTCCACTTTTTCATAACGCAGATTCGCTTTTTGAGTTATGAGTACGGTTTTGTGAGTTGGGGATTTTTATAATCAACTGTGTTTGTGCGATTGTGTTCATAAAATGTTCAGTTTGTGACCTCTAACTGATTGAACCAGAGTTTCCTCGAGTTTTTAGATTATTGAGATTATTTGAAGTAGAATTAAACTAAAATATTTTTTATGTTGCATAGGTCCCTAAATAAACGAGTTCCAAGATGGCGTGACGTCTTCAGAGATATTTCCTTTTATGTATGTAAAAATAACTTGTCTACTTCAACGAAAATGATTCGGAAATAAATTCATCTAAGAATAATTTTATTAAAAAATTATAAGTAGCATTTTTAATCTTTTAACATTTGTGTTTGGTTCACAGTAATAAATAATTTTAATACATATTCCGGGTTAATATTTATATGGTTAACTTAATTATGACATAAAATTAGGCGAATAAATAAGCTTTGTGGCAAAATGTGTTACAATATTACAATCTGCGTTACAAAATGGTGTAATTTACGTTAAACACGCAATAAAATAGTGTTGTGTGAGCTGTTAAATATTCAAAACGTTGACGATAAAAATCGTAAATACGTGGCAACGATTCACATTGGTCCGTCAATGGATTTCTGAGTTTGACAACTCAATTTTCATAATAGTGAAACACTTACGTACTAATTCCAATAATGAAATATGATTATAGTAGTAATAAATGATCTTATCTATACTAATACTAGTTGTCGCCCGCGACTCCGTCCGCGGGGAATCAAGTGAGTGGAGTGAATAGCGTATGTGTTCTTTCTAGACTATTCTCTACATCTATGCCAAATTTTATTGAAATCACTTTAGCCGTTTAGGCTACAAACTCTAACAAACATCCATATATCCATCTAAACTTTTGAATTGAAAATATTACTAGCTTTCACCCGCGAATTCGTCCGCACGGAATTAAAAAAAACAAAAGTGAATAGCCTATCTGTTCTTCCAGACTATCCTCTACATATATGCTAAATTTTATTGAAATCCGTTTAGCCGTTTAGGCTACAAACTCTAACAAACATCCATCCATTTAAACTTTCGCATTTTTAATATTAGTACGACTAGTACTAGTACTAGTATATAATACATTAAAAGGAAATATTTGTATTTTTGAATATGAAATAACTCAAAAACTGGGCCAGTTTTTAATATTCTTTCACCATTAAAAGTTACGTTATCAGTGAGTAAAAGGTTTTTTTATTTTTTATTTTACGCAACGGCTAGTATTGTAATACGCGAATCGTAGTAATAAGTATTCTATTGGCAGTTAATGTGTTCATTTAATTTTCTTTATTCATTTTTAATTGGTTTTAAATGGCTTGATTTGTCAGCTATGAATGGGATACCCAGACAATGCTCGCGTAAGTTTCTGCGTACAATTAATAAAACACTCCATGTAAGGACGGTGTTGTCGACAGGCAGACCGCATTGCGTTGGTTCCGCATCGCTCTGATCAGCGGGTTTTTTGCCACGTCTGCGTTTTATTACCGTTACCAATGTAGGACTTCTGCATTGTTGATGTTCAGTTGTTTCTTGTATACGATTTCGGATGGCTTGTATTGATTGTATTAAACGAAATAATTCAATCTCAACAAAACAATCGATGATCAACTGATCTGTAGTTAGGCAGCGTATTTTTTGGCGGAATTTTTAAGCTACAAGATTCGTTATAGGTGTTATAATATAAAGCATTCGGTGTTGACGTTTTAAAATCAAAATCAAATTTGTTTTTACCCTTAATTTTTAAAAACCCACGAGACACACCGCCGAAGGGTCCTGTCATGGGAGTTTTAATTTTGCAATTTGTCCCCCGTGCATCTCAACCTAACACAGTTGTATGCGACGGACAGATGCGGACGTGCGCTTGTTTAGATGTTATTTTGAGATAAATACTTGTGTTATGTAAATTAATGCAACAAAAAGTCACGTCCTGATTTTTGACTCTGATTTGATGGAATCGATAATCTTTATTTCAATATTCCATTGATTGTTAGGTATTCTTCTAATGTGACAGTTTTGTTGTTTTGGGGTGAACAGGATCGTCTTAAATAGCCTTTCTTTTCGTCTAGTATAATCTTTTAGGTTGGACAACAGTCGTTAGTCGGGTCAGATAAGTTTTGTTAAATTTAAACAATGTTATTGAGGGTTTCGACTGAAACCTTTTATGTGGGATATTTAAAGCGTTTTTAATACATTTTTAATGATGTCAAAAACAATTCCTATGTGATTTCACGCTTATGCACGGAGAAAACAAGACCAATCAATATTAACATCCCTCCATAAGCTTGTCAAAGTTATCTTTTTATCTACAATTAGGATTTCGACACCTCTCTGTGTTGAGAGGGGGGCTGAGGGAAGGGGGTCTCCATCAAAGGCCGACCTCTCATTATGCGACGTTATTGAGTTATCAAGCACCGCGGAGGGAGATTAGTTCATACTTCCATACACAAATCCTATCATACAAGCTGACGCCTTTTGCTAAAAACAAGCTCCAATTTGGTTCACCGCAATATCATTCCACTAGTTCACTCTCGACCTCAACATTTATTTCATTCAACGGAAGTTAAACTTTATACCACTGGTTTAAAGTATAGTTTTGTTCGAACATTATTATAGAGGATAGAACTTTGTCTAAATGTGAATCATTGTCCCCTACACATGGATTCTCTAACAAGGAAGTCGCCAGGGCGTTATTTGCCATTGCAAAGGGATATAATTCCGTCCCTTAATTTAAAACGATCTATAATGAGATGCATGATTTGATTATCTTCCTATTTTCGTTGCGAATGTCATTTGGTTTTTGTTTGGTTAAGCTTTTTCGCAGTTTAATGGCTTTTCTTTAATCCGATGACTATATTAAACAATACTCTTTTCTAATTCTTCATACTTTATCTTAATTTTTTATTATAAAGAAAAACAATAAAAATGTCAATGCGATTGACAAGTCATTGCAATTTTGTCAGTTAACGCCCTCTATTGGTTTGTAATGGTACTTTAAAATACACAATAGATGTCGTTTAGTCTTTAGGAAACTCTCAAGACGCCGTTGTTCGTAGCGGTCAACGTAGATATCTGAATTCCAAACCCTTGCTGGTATCGGGAAGTCCGTCGTAAACTGTTTTGTGAGTTCAAGGTACATTCACAACAAAAGGATGGAATTCTCTTTATCTCGAGCTCTGCTTGAAGGGTTGAGGAATTGGACTTATGTTATATTGGACCTTCTCCATTGGCTTGAATGAATGACAATTGAATGTAAAAATCTTTGATTAAAATTATTATGTATTATTAATAATTTCTCTTCTATAGCTAGGTTATAACTAATTAAATATTCAATCAGTACAAATCTATGAGAGTGGAAGGTAAGCGGACCGAGCGGTGGTGACAAGAAGGCAATTAACAATCAAATTGCGCACCCTCGCTCGCGCCTTTATTGGGCGTGGGCGCGGAGGGCCGCGGTCCCAACGTGCAAATTTCAAATTGTGAACCCTGCATAGGTCGTAGGTAAATAGTGGCCGGTCTGTACCTGCAGGGCTGTGAGACTACGGGGGCGCGCGGGGAGACCGAATTCGTTAGGAGTCACTCGAGCGTTCATTCGTGAACGGGGTCGGCATACCCGCTATGTGCCGTCATAGTAAATATTTGCATACATATCAAATTCGAGTGTTTGGGGGATAAATACGAAAGGATTTTAAAGACAGTCTATATTTGATTTAAGTTTTTTAGATGAGTTAAGCGAATTATTTGTTTGATAGTGCATAGGGTTGTGTTGATATTTCTGTGTTTTGCACGATATTTCACACTCACCCCAACTCGCCGCCCTACTGAAACTCGATACGCCAAGTCTCTTGGTAATTAACTACCGATTTCATTTCTTGATGTATTTTTAAAAGCGTCCGACGGCTTTTTAATGGTTATTTTATGGTGACGGATCGCTTATTAAGTTTTTATGGCGTCGCGAGCAAAGTGACAGATGGCTTGTAGTTTGACACCAGATTCGAGGGTGTCGCGACACATCGCGTCGCCCGGCCTCGCCAGATAAATGGAAACAACTTGTGGTAAATTATTTTTCCTCTAATAATTATTTATTAAGTAGATATACGCGAAGAATCGCAAAGACGTGGTCGTGATATTATTCACAATAATTCGCAATTAGCGATGACATATTATCTATTTACTAGCAGATAATGTTTTGTTAAATAGTACTTAATTGTTTTTCTAAATGAACACAAGTTAGGGTGTAAAATAATTTCTATGAAATTTAGGTTGATTATAATAAAAACTAACAAAACTACGGTTTCATTCAATATTCATACAATCTCTGAAACGTTTATAACTTTAATCATACAGTTCTCACTTAATATATTAATTTCTCATTCCCGAGGGACGCGGGGGTGAATTAAAACAGATGACGCGGCGGAACCGACACGGCTTTATAATTAAAAAGATAAGGAATATTTTCTTTTCGTCCAGTTATGAGGGAAAAACCCCTTCACGTCCGCGGGCCGGGCGTTTGGGACCGGTTAACCGGTTAAGGGGCCCCGGGGAGCTCCCGTTCGGCGTTGCACTGCTGATTAAGTAAACTAAGATAATATTGGAGATGTACTAACGTCAAAAGTCAACAAGGGATGAAACGTTAAGTTGATTCGCTCGGTATTCTCAAGGGTTGTTCGAGGATTGTTATCTTCGATAGTTACTGTTTGAGATGATTGGATTGGCTCTCGGTACGAGTGTTCTATTGTTCGTTTGTTTGTGTTGAACACGGGCTTGATGCTGGTAATCTGCTCGCGAACGGGTTTTTAAAATTTTCAATAAGAGATTTCTAGTTATAAAACCGCAATTGCACCCGACAAGACTTGAAGTTAAAGGTAGTAAAGCAAATTCACTCGTCTTTATTGTGAACGTCGACGCAGCATGAGTTAAGTAGCCAAACAAACGTAAGAGCGTCCTCAAAACTCTTTGAACTATCCCTGATATCCAAGTTGTAAACAAAGAGGCTTATTGCAGAATAATGTAAGTCAATGAACTGAAGAAGCATATTGAAATATTCTTATATCGTAAGATTTTATTTAGCCGAGTTCATTAACATATAGATTTAGAAATAAGTGTATTGACTTGAATGACATCTGCAAAAATTAAATTCAATAACACATTTAGTGGCCTTGAGGTTTTATTCTATAAATTTTATTCTAAAAATTTGTGAATACTGCTTAGTTGGGTTATCATTATTTTAAACCCTGAGTATCAAGAGTAGGATCAATAGAAACGGAATTAAATATAGTAGAAAAAAAACGGAATATTGGTAAAGTGGTAAAGGATGCAGGGTACCGGTCGCAGGGCGCAGGGCGCAGGGAGCAGGGACGCACTGGCTGCTTAGTATTCCGGCGGAGTTCGGCCCTGTATTGATTGCTGCCGCCCGCCGCTCGCCGCTCGCCGCGCCGGCTAGGGCGGACTTTTTCAAAACAATCGCAACGTGTAATGATTTTTTCAAGTAAACTTCTTTCTACTCTCACTTTGTACTTTGAAATGTGATCACTTTAGTAAATATAATCTTAAAGTTTTTAACCTTTGACTTATACTATTAGAGCAGGCGCACGTCTGGGATAAACTGTTGTGCGATTGTCGATTGTTTCAAGGCCAATTCAATTGTTAAATTGTGAAAAAAGCGCGACTAATCAGTTGTGCGATAGTTTAGTCAAAGGGTGCTCCTTAACATTGAATGTAAAGTAGTGCGGTTATCGTAATAGGTTAAATTCTGTTGTATCTAAGCGTAACCGTAACGAAGCATTGCAAATCGTCTTCTAAGGATTGCCACGTCCTCAGACAATGTTATTGGGGACGGCAGATCTATTACAAATTCATATCTCGATCGGACTAAAACAAGCCGAGGTATTCGGTGTGATATCGGATGATTTGATTAAACTCTCACCTGAAGCGTCATAGTACAGCTAAGATCTTCACTAGTAGTTTATTTTGTCAACCATTCAGACAATGAAATTTGAAATATATAACGGCAACGTTTATTGCAATCTACATATTTAAAATGAGAGAAAGCCTATGTGGATTTTTTTTTTCATTAAATTTAAATCTAAAGCAGGCGTAAGTAAAACAAGACAGATGTCGATAATTGTGACCTAAACTTGACTGTACCAGTTTTTATTTGTCCGGGACACATTCAGCTGAACATAAAATATTAATAACAGTCTGTAGTAAGACTATAAAACATCGCTCACGAAGACATGAAGATCAGATAAGGCGTAGCAAGGGGCTGCGATGACCCTCTACGAGATGTTAGGGTTATCTTAAGAAGTAGTGTGCTGCAAATGTACTAAAACTTAACCTCAGATTAACCTTGGGTCGAAATTGCCGATAGTACATTTCAATGGTGTCAAATTGTTCATAAATTCTCGATGAATCTACTATTTTCTTAATACGTATAAGAGCAGGCGTACACCTTTGAATAAAGTGCGATTGTCGATTGTTTCGCAGCCCATTCAACTGTTTAGTTGCACAACAAAAAATCGAGTAATGTGCGCTCCTCCATATAAACTCACAGAAATTAATGCGCGACTAAACAGTTGTGTGATAGTTTAGTCGAAGGTGTGCCCTCTCTAAGAAATTTCCTTCCTTCGTGTAACGTTTTAGATGATTAAAGCTGACTTTAGACTATAAAATATGGAATATTGTAATTGTTACCAGTGTGAGAACATTGTTTAGTGTGATGTATTGTGTTGCTGGTATCAATAGCGGGTCGCTTTATTCCGCTTTTTCGCCCCCTTATTAAAGGCCCCAATACAAAAATATTAAAACACAGACGGCCGTAGTGCCGGTGGGCGTCGCCGGCCATATTTATTATTTTTGTCACCATTGTACTCGCGGCTTATAGCGCGTATTTAGATGAAATTGGGGATAAGGCCGGCTAATCTCGTCCTACGCTTCTATTGTGGTGATGTAGGTATCGATCCGTTCGGGATTAAAGAATGGTACAACACTAGATTTGGTACCGATTGCGAGTTTTTTTTTTTATAACATAAGGTGGCAAACGAGCAAGCGGCCACCTGAAATCGCCAAAATGGTGAAGCGACCGCTGCCCATAGACATCCGCAATTGCAGATGCGTTGCCTACCCTTATCCGACGGAGGAGGAGACGCACATAAAGAGGATATTTCCCCTTCCTATGCATCTCCTCCACCGTCAAATCCACTTCCTCTTCCCAACCTCTCTTTATAAGAAAAGGGTTGCAAAGGGAAAGGGACTTTAATTAGGCCTCCGGCACCACACTCATCAGACGAAACACGGAATTGCTTCCATTTCACGCCTGTCTTCTGTGTGGTCGTGGTATTACACCGGGCGTGCCGGCCCATTCGTGCTAAGATGTTAAAGCGGGCACTACCACTGCTAAATGTAGTAGTGCAGTAAAATGTAACGGAAACTATTGTTATTTTAAGAAAACGTTATTAAGCAATCACTTAATAAATGATATAATGCTGACTAACTCTATAGAAATATGTGCCAATGTGATTTTTGCATGTCATAAGTACACAATTTACATATGCGACGTGATATATCGTGATGTAACCTCCACTATCGACGAAGAAATTTAAAGAAATATGTGAAGTCAAGCAATCCGTAGTGGGCAAACGTAGTTGAATGGCCTAGTCACCTCTAAATTAGGGTAGCCTTCGAACCGTTCCGTTGGGACTTATAGTGTGCTGATGATGATGATGGTGTTCTTAGAAGTTCTGAATAAACAAATTTGGGATTTTACGTATGGGCTATAGTTAATTGTTTTTGATAGGCACGATAGGGATGATAAAAATTATTAGAATTAAATATTTAATAGTCCTAAAGAGTTTATTGTCCTTATTGTGCAAGTTTGCAAACGTTACATCACCGAAAGAAAGTAGAGAAATAAAAGAAAGCGAGGACAAAAAGGGAGTTTGTCTAAATACCTCGTTTCAACCCCACTCACGCCTAATCTCCAAACAAAGCGATGGCGGGACATTTTGGCGCTGGAATAATGAAGAGCACGTGCCGTGCGGGGCTTGGCCCCTGCCAGCTCGCCGCGGCAGACACGTGGCGATGGCTATCAGGCCAGGCACAAAACAAAACTACGCCACCGTCTAGTGCAATCACAAAAAATATTAGCGTAATTGTTTTGGTGTGGGAAAAATAGAATGATCTTCGAAGGAACACAAATATCAATCTAATTAAAGTCAAATGATAAATTATAATACATTCTGGAGTAGACGAGTTTTTTTAAGCGTAGAAAGCCTTTCTTGTAGCTAAACGAACGTTACAAAGAGGTTTTCTACAGAAAACTTATTGGTGTTTTGTGCTAAAACACAATAAGTTTGTTTATTTAATTACGCTATTAGTTCTATATTTTGCTAAGTTTACAAAATATATCTATTCATTTTATTTAAAACTTTAGGAAAGCGCCAAAAGGCGATTAAAAAGTAATCTTGTTTCTTTCTTTCGCCGGATAATGTTTTCTTAAACAATTTTTCTTCATTTAACATTCATATTATTAAAATGTACTTAAGATTAATATCATTATCAAATAAAACATTAGTGCTAGATACAATCAAGTAAGATCATATCACAGAGTAATAAATTATTAGATAAAGTTGTATCACAAACTTAATTTATTATCAAACGAAGCTGTTAAAATGCAGAAACATATAATGAATTAAACATTACAAACTGCCGACTATACTAATGGTTCTTATTACTAATGATATGTATATTAAAATAAAATATAAACCAACTAAATACAACATCAAAGTAACGCGTCTATATTAACTTCTTGTAACAGCTTGTGGATGTGTTCATTCGGTCTTCTTGAAGACTAAGAGTTCAGATGTTACTGAGTTGCAAATTTAACAACAAAATTAGCAAAATACAAATCAAGTAGCCTAGTAAAAAGGACTTCTAATCAAACTATGTATGTTTGTGCCTCCATTAAAAATAATGTCACTAATATTACAAAAGCCAAATAAAAAGCGCTACATTTACGACACGCTTTAGGCTATACATTTTCACGCTATTAAACTTAGTGGTAAATAAATTGGAAAAAAAGTGAGAAAGGGACCATAAACTATAAACAGCCAACATTAAGTAAGCAAGGTTGTTATGGTAATGGTAATTTTGACATTTGCAATTGAGAATTTGACAAATGTAAACAACATAACTGTTTTATAATATCAAGCGAATGAAGCCGCACAGGAACAGCTAATGTAAGATACATAGTAACAAACAACAAAAAGGCTAATTGGATTTCGCTGAAATTTGGCACAAATGTAGAACATTGTCTAGAACAACACTACTTTTAATTGAGTGTTTTTTGTTTAATACCGTGCGGACGGAGTCGCGAGCGACAACTAAACCTGAATTATTTTCCCTTTCTTCCTTGTATAACTCTCGAGTAACTCATATATTAACAGTGACCAGTCAGAACGAAACAAATCATCGTAAGCAACAACCAAATTGTCCTCACCCGACGCCAATATATGCGGCGTGCATTCAGCACATGCAATAAAATAATAATTATAAACATGTGACTTATTAGCCATACATGTTGCATTATTATACAAAACACAAGATCACAACTACCACAACTGTGTTAAACAAATTAGAATTCAACCAACGTTAAAATAAAGACGCAATTTCTTCAGTGATTGATTTTGAAGTTATGATTTTAAGCGAGATGCGAAAAGCAAAAGCAAAATAACAAAAGCTTGAACAATAGCAGAGTCGTATCATTTGTTAAGCGTCCCTTTTGACGATTGTAACATGACTGATGGGGGGGAGTGGCCGGGGTACAGTCTGCGACTAAACTCCCTAAATACGTAAACCTCAACCATTAATGTTTCATTGCTATAAAATATGCCACTAAATGTTATTTTGTTTTGAAGTCACTATGGCTTCGAAATCTTATTTATTACTGTGATAGTACTTCCTAATCCTTAGTTTTGCAAATATGAAATTGTTTATTTGTGGCAGACGCTAACCTGGTGTGTTCGAAACCTCCGTCTAAAGTGTGAATGGAAAGACGAAGTCCAGGAAACTCATATTAAAAAGGCTCTTTTGGAAACCTGATTTGCTCAATAGAAAATTTTATAGCTGCTGCTGCAACTAGCACTTAGAATGCCTCTGGTAGATGGCACTGTATTATTTTGACTTGCCTTTTTACCTAAGAATAAATACTTTTTTTTGGTTATTTATCATGTGGTGATTTTACATTACTAGTTCAATTGCTCAAGGCAATTCACGGCACATAACGAGAACATGAAACAATGTCGTAAAACAATTCGTTAAATCGTCGAAATAATTTATAAAAGTAGGGCAACACCGTCACACGACAACCCCATTCATAAAGATTTTTTACACACCCTTTGATGTATAATCTTAATGTCATCGTATTGTTAATCTAAAATACACCTTATTCCACGGAGATAGAGTAGGAATTATAATAGCTGATCTGAGAGAGTAAGTCGCGATTTGTTCGTACGCCATGTCATTTGACTAACGACACCTTAATGTGAAGTATTTAGTCAGAAGCGGAATGGTTTTATTGTGAGCGAGCAATGTATCGAAAAGTTTTAATTTCGGTTTATGAGTCGAGAGTAATGCTCCCTTTTAGCGCAGTCACCCTACGTCATGTTTGGAGAATGATTTATTTACACAAGTCAGTATTTGCTAAATGGACCCAATACTAGTGAACTTCTCAACAAAAAAGTAACATTATTGTTTGAGTAGTTTGTAATTCTTAAGAAAGTTTGGAGGTCATTTGATTTGTGAAGACTTTATTTGTGCCCATGATTCATCAGCAGCTCACTATATGACCTAAGGCCTAAGGCCTAAGGCCTAAGGCCTAAGGCCTAAGGCCTAAGGCCTAAGGCCTTAGTCAACTACGCTGGTCAAGTGTAGGCTAACCATGTAGTTGTGAGCCAACGATTCATACGTTAGCAAAACAAAAGATGTTCAGTTCACAAATAGTCTACCATTTCTTTAAAAAAATATGTTATTTTGGATATAGTTCTTCCAATGTTTATTGAGATATAATTATTAAAACGCACATTAATTGTACTAAATGTCGTCGGTAAACACTAAAAGGATATATCGATCTAATTCCTTTACAGAAACGCTAACTCAAGCAAGGCATTCCCAAATGAGCATTAGTAAAGGCAATAAACCCGACACCCTAGTCCAGGAAAGATTAAGCGTTCTAATACCATAAAGAAGGCGAGTGTCAGCCCTGTACGAGGCACTGCGGGGTGTCTTTGTAGCGTTTTATTGACATCCACAGACTCCCCGAGGTGACCATTGTTGCTAGCGCCGGGAACGATTACTGGAACCTTTACCCTAACACCACCATAGGAAATGATACGCCGTATTTGTTAATTTCTTCTCAGGGGTCCCTTATTTGGTATTAATATTTTCTCCGGTATAACAAGAATTGACCAATAAATATGAATGCGGAGCTTTACGCCAATAGATGTCGTAAATTGAGGTTATGTTGCAATTGAACTTGTTACTTAAATTATACTGGTATTCGAGAGTATGTTTATTGCATGAAATCTTTCTACGTATACGATTAGTCTGAAACTTAAATATTTCTTAATTCTTTGATCAACGATTACCTTTTTTGGTCTAATCATCGGCTACCAGTACTTCAAAATTCTATAAACGAAGACAGATGTATAGAATTGGCTCATGATTTTATACGAGTTCATAAATGAGAGCTAGCCTCAGGGCAGTCACATTGTTACTGTGACCTCACATTCTGTGCAAGTTTTTAAGTGGACCCCCAATTTACGATAGAGTCAAACCACTTGCTGAAAGTAGTTTGTTAAATGGATTTATCAAGGGACTTTTGAAATTGATGTTATACAGTTTTAAGTGTCTACGGGCTTTTGTTGGAGATTTATATATTTGTTTGTCATATTTTAAACTGATTATTAGCTATTTTCAATGCTATATTATGGTTGTATATGCGACTATATTGTAAAAGATAGTTATAAGCGAATGCATTTTTAGTGTAACACTTAAAGTTAGTAAAAAATAGAGGTGTTTTAAATAGTTTGTAGAGTTCAGAATAAAAATCTAATGCATAATTTCACAGCAATGGCAACAAGCAGAGTGGCGCAGTGGAAGCGTGCTGGGCCCATAACCCAGAGGTCCGTGGATCGAAACCACGCTCTGCTAAAAATCTTTTTTTTTTTTTACTAGTAAGTTTACTTTAAAATGAATTGTTTAAAATAGGATGTAGTTAATTTTTTAAAGGAAAAAAACATGAAGAATTGAGTTTATAAAAACAAAGTTCTGATGAATTTTTTTAGCCAATAGTACTTGACGGTTTTAAAATCCTATGCAAAAAAAAAACATGGTAGGCGATAATTAACAATCGATTTTCAGACCGTGACGTCACTATCAACCAC
This sequence comes from Papilio polytes, assembly GCF_000836215.1. Taxonomy (NCBI): domain Eukaryota; kingdom Metazoa; phylum Arthropoda; class Insecta; order Lepidoptera; family Papilionidae; genus Papilio; species Papilio polytes. The sequence continues at coordinate 1,418,039 of NW_013525135.1, forward strand.
TTACTAAACTTTCCAATGCAGTCCCATACTTTGCTTAACAGCGCATTAACAATAAGAAACATTGCAATGTGTGTGAAAATTTAAAATGATTACAGTTATAAAGTGACTTTTGTACAAGTCAATCGATGACCACTCCATCATAGAGTACATCTTAGTGCACATGGGGTAGCCAAGCCCCAGGCAAGTCGCGCCTCAAGGCTATCATTACCATAACAAGGCCCCCATTACGCACCTATAGCGAAACCAACATATCGTTACTCATTTTACCATTACCAAAAGAATTCATAGAACTTAACAACTATGTTTTAAAGTTGAAAATCCAATAGCAATTTAAAAATAAACCGAAGTATAATTTTGTATTCCACCATGTCGCAGTTAAAACTAGAAATTTGACAGTCGAACGCATCGTTTGTCAATCGGCATCGGTTATGCACACTGAGTGGACAGCCCGCGGCTAATTTGGGGTCTCCTCGGTAGGTATTTTTCCTAACTAACTAGATAACAAGTGGTTTTAAATTGGAATTTACATAATAATGTGTCGGAGAGGGTAGTGTAATGAAGTTGTGAGGGAGTGACGTTCACTTGCCGCACTTGTGAACGCTGCGAGCCGCGAATACGAACATAATATAATGTAGTGTTCGTGCCTACGCTGATGTCTCGTATGCACTTTAGTTGGGCCATGTTAAATACAAATTTCAGTGTTAAAGCAAACACTATATACCTGCTACTTTTATAGTACACTAAAGCTGTTGCTCACGACTACGTCCGCCTTAAAATAAAAAAAATATATAATAAATATGGCCTTTGTTACAGATAAATTACCTTTTTTAACGTTGAAAGAATTTTTAAAATCTGCCAAGTAGTTTTTGAGTTATTCCAATACATAGAAAAATACAAATCTTTCCTTTTGATAAAATTGCTATAGATAAAATAATTTACTATCAAATGAATTGTTTCAAAATATTACAACTAAAACAGTTTATTTAAAATACATATTTGAAATTTCCAGCTGACTTGGTAATGTGTATGTAACTCTAGGTATATAATAGTCCGACAGTAATACAGTTTATTCGTACCAATAAAGCGTAAAATCGTGTTTATTCTGTGCATAGTAGAGGTAAAATTTAAAAGAAAAGCTCGCGCCCCGGGCCGATGGCGCGTTTAAAAAAACATCGCTTCCTACAGAGCGGCCACGTGCTGCAAATTATCAATATCCCATGATAAAACAAACGCCCGGTGACTGTTTGTGTTTGTCGGTTGTTTTTAGAGAAAACTCACTGAAAAGACCGATTTAGTAGTGCGTATATTTTATATACAGACTTTAGAAGGGAGTTAAAATAACCTAAGTAATATTAAAAATGCGAAAGTTTAGATAGATGGATGTTTGTTAGATTTTCCCACCTACATATAAATGGCTGAACGAATCACGATGAAATTTGTCATAGATGTAAAGCATAGTCTGGAAGACCTCGTAGGATTCTTGCTTTTAATTTTTTTACTCATCAAGAACGCAATCATTTTCGAAATCTAGAAATTAAACATAATGCTAAAAAAGTAAAAAGTAAATCATTAAATGTTTGTTCATACTTGAGGGTTCGAATCCCGCCATTCGACTATTGGCGTGAACACCTAGCACAAGCCTAGAGCTTAGTTGGAATGATTAAAGGAAATGTTAGAAAATAATAAAAATCTACTAATTATTATCTACTATACAGTTATTTGTCTTCAATTTAATTCCTTATAAAAAAGCAAAGTAGAAAAATAAAAACATAATTATTGCTCAATCATTATGGAGTAAATAGAAATGTATATCAAATCTACAGTCAGTTATGGCGGCTCCCTCTCGCAGATAATTTTCAGTCATTAGGTACATTCACCCTTCCTCGGCGAGAGCTTTATCATTTATAAATAAAGACGTCTAGCCTGATAAAATTAAGTTCACTAAATGAAAATTCTGTAACAATTATTATTACATTATTTATTAGGTATATCATACTATAAGATATACACTTGAAAGTAAAAACCAAATAAAGTTAGTTTTAAAAAGAAATAAACTGTAAAATACTAATCAAATTATGTCAACATAAAACCTTATAGTGTGTATCGATCAATCTGTATCGAATACCTAAAAAAGTCTCTTTAATAAGCTAACAGCCCTTAGATAAAGTAACATTCGATTATTTATATCGTTAGTAAAATCGACAAAATAAACAGCACTAAATAAATGTATTATCTAATGTTGTCAGTTCCATACATTTTACATTTCCATCATCGACATCGCACGATAAGAGCGGCCGCACACCTTTGACTAAACTATCGCATTGTTGTGCGATTGTCGATTGTTTCGGAGTTAATTCAACTATTCAGTTGTTCAATTAAAAATCGAGTAGTGTGCGCACCTCTATATTCATATAAGCTCTTATGAATCAAAAGGGACTAAACAGTTGCGATACCTTAGTAAAGTGCGCGCGCTTTCAACAAGAAAAAATGTGAGATTTTCAAGAAATCAAAGATTTATGGCCACTTTAAATAAATGTATACGACGCAGTGCTATACAATACGGGGACAAAAGTGACGTGACGCGTCACGTTCCCCGTGATGTCCTAAATACCATTCCCGGTGCCAGATGAGCTCGTACGGTGACGTTGCCGCACGCATTCCTCGCTTTATTGAAATATCTCATACGTATTAAAAATATGTCATAGATTAAAACGCCTTATCCATTTTAACAAAAAAAATGTAACCAGTTAGTTAGCCAAGTAGGTGAATTACTATCTACTACTAAATTGTCCTAATGGCCATTTACAATTGGTAATTGCCATATATAAAAAAAAAACCTACTATCGACTCGTAAAATATCGACAAAACGGTTACCTAAAACTAGCGATTTGAATTGATAAACATGACACAAACACATGTTGTGTCATAGAAAAAAAGAAAATAACAAATGTTGAATGAAAACAAAAGAAACATTGTAATTGTGGTACTTATGTAAATAAATTTATGGAAAGTAAGTACACGTAAACAATGCTACGTAAAAACACCATTCGCCGTTTACGTCTGATAGCATGGCCGCGTATTAAAAAGGTAACTTATATTTTATCTTATCTGTAATGCACGCCACTGTTTACTCACGTCAGATGGAGGCACGCGATCTCTCCGTCCCGCTCTCCCATCCCCCCTCTCTGTCTCGTTTTGACAGATCGAAGTACCACGTGACACGTCACAGTGTATCGCTTCCCGCCGCAATAACAACCGTGTCGTGGAAAATTCCCTTTTCGTTCCACTAGTGATCTATCAAACGTCACTATAAATCATGATTAACGTTTTCTACTTTACATGTACTCGATTTTTTTATTTCGTTTTTAATTCTTTTTAAATCGAGCACTTGTAACACCGGAGCAGCGGTATCGCTGAAAGACGTGGACGCACTGGCTGAATGCCGCTTTACTCTCGCTCGTTCGACTAAATTTTCAATTCAACAGGGCCTTTATAAGGGTAGTGTCGCCGTACAAAATTTACATATCCACGCAATAAACCAAGCGGGCGTCTGTTTTGAATTCTGGCTGCATTGTGTTTTACTATTCGTGTATTTTTATAATGAAGGCAGTGAGATAAAGATAATATGTATTACCAAAAATGATGTCCAGCAGATTTTTTTTTGTCATTAATTAATTCTTATTCTTCTAATTCCACGGGAACAATCTTACAAGGGTTTATTTGATTTTTTAAGAGTGGTAGAGCCCGCTTTATCATTCGCACGAATAGGCCGGCTCGTCCGCTGAAATACCCCGACCACACAAAAGACAGACGTGAAGTGTGAGCAATTCCGCGTTTCGTCTGATGATTCTACACTAATTTGGCACTACTATCGGAGGCCTAAATTTAGTCCCTTTTTCTTATAATAAAATGATGGGAAAAGGACGTGGACTGGACGCTAGAGAAGATGCATAGGAAGGAGAAATATCCTCTTTACATGCGTTTCCTCCTCCGTCCGGGTAATCTCCGAAATGACTGGTTTCGTGATTTGAATGATTTTGACCGGACTTTCACTGAAGAGTAGCTGACATAGACGGGCAAATTATAGGCTACTTTTTATCTTAATATTGCATGGACGAAATCGCGGACAACAGCTAGAAATAGTATAACAGTCATTTAGTAATGAAATTTTCCACTATTAATAGTAAATCCAACAACCGATCAAAGTACAAATAAAACGCCTGAATACATTAACATACATTAGTATCGAGACGTTTTCGAAGGAATTGAGTTTTCATACGGCGCGTTTCTCGCTTTATTATATTTGCTAAGAAATGCAACAAAAGTTCTTATAGTTTATTTTTTGTTGTAATTTTACGCTAGATGTATGCACTTTATAAGTTATAGAAAAGTACTAGAGTGGTCAATATTTTAATGGTATTTGGAGCTTAAGTTTGGTCTTAACATTTATAAGAGCTAATGTTATAAAGGGGAAAGAATTGTATTTTTCTATGCATTCAAATAACTTAAAAACTACTGGTGTAATGTGTCTGTCAAAAGATTTAAAAATAAAAAAAAACGTCATCTGTCACTTTTGACAGCAGACACGTGTTCAAAAAAAAAGAGCGTGGACAAGCTGATTTGATCATTCGCTCAGGCTTGAGTCTTCTATTATTATTGTTCCTTGTGACTATTGTTTTTTTTTCCTCCTTTTGGATGTGGAAGTGTTGCTCCTACATGAGGCAGCGTAGTCAAAGGAGGAATTTGCCGCCTGGGATTGGAGTACTGCTACCCAGAAGTTTAGGAAGCAGTCAAGAAGCCGAAGGCAGCCAATGAACTGAACCCAGCTGTTGTGCTTGTCGCTTCCTTAACAACGCGACACTGGGCCGATTTCAAAAAATCTTTCACCATTAAAAACCTACATTGTCAGTATTTAACCTTGGCTATATTTTTTAATTTCACGCGGGCAAAGTTGCGAGCAACCGCTAGTATTTAATAATCGACCGTTATCTGCAAGTTCCATGCATTTGTACGCATTTTATGTAGAGAACATTTATCATATTGCATTAAAAATCAAGATCATTAAATACGTGAAGATAGTAAATCATTTACCTAATCAAATGTAATTGACTAAACACCTCGTATTGCAACTTCGATTATAATAAATTGTAGATAAATCGTCTGTTTAAGTATTACAAAAGTATGAATGTAATTGAATGTTAGTTGAACGCTCAGTTGCTGGTTTATAAATAAATCATTTATGTAAATAACCATCGGGCGTACCTGTGATTACTGAGCATTATGGATACTCGAGATGTGATATTAAGAAAATGGACAAGTGCGAATCGTCTTTCTAAATTAAGGTTCCGTAGAATATAATAATATTTTTGACAGATTCTATAAACCTTATTTGGAGATAGCTGATATAAATGTTATCATTTTTAATTGATAGGCTTATTCTTTGATTTATTTTGTAACTATCTTTCGCCCGCGACTTCATCGCGTGCGTTCTTCCAGAATATCCTCTATATCTTTGCCAAATTTCATCGAAAAGCGTTTAGCCGTTTAGGCTACCAACTCAAACATCCATTCATTTCAACTTTCACATTTATAATATTAGTAAAAAGTAAGATTTGACTATCTATTTCCAGTGTGTACACTTCAAACGTGTAGAAATAAAATTATTGGGTTCAGTCGATTATTAATAAACCATCTTACTTTGGAGTAAGCTCGTCTTAGTTACTTACTTTTTAATGTAAGCACAATATAAAGTTATATTAAAAATGAATGACAAGGTATTAAGTCTCCAATGGTTTTGGTATATTGCGCGACGTATCTCTAAAACATCGTATCGTTGTTTAATATTCTTGAACGAGTTGTTAATTGTTCGGTGCGAAGTTTTTGTTCCGCACATCAGGTATTATGTTCCACAGTCAGAGATCCTATCTCGCTCCATCACTTTTCATTTACTCGTCTGTTATATCAATTAGAGGTATTAGTATGTTAGAACTTCTTATGCCGTGTTATAGCACGTGCCTTTTGGAATTAACATCACGTGAATAAAGTTAACATTATTTTCTATTAATGAAAGGACAATTAAGTTTCAGACTTGATTGAGCTATAAGTAATTAATCAATAAGGAAGTTCTTATGGTCCATATGCATATTAAAAGTTGACATCTTTGAAAAGTGACAAAGTAAAAACGGAGCAATTTAAATATCAGGTTATAACTATGCATGAATATCCTTAAAAATGATAGACAATTGAGTAAAATTGGTTTTAATCTTAGAGACAAAAAAATCTTATTTCAACACTTTTATTCATCTAGTCTAACAGATTTGTTAATATAGAAGGTAATAGAAAGGACAGACGTGATTTAAAATTAAAACAGGAATTACATAAAACAGAGTTGCGTTGATCGGAGGCCCGTCGTTTGCGGACACTATCGATTTTTCCGTCCGCCCCCAACTTTGTTGACAAAGGCAGGTTCTTAAGCCAAATGAGATGCACCCCAAAGAATATTATGGGCAGACATCGCTCCACTATCGCTAGATATATCTCACTGCGCGTACATATCCGCACGACCTCATATTGCCTCTTTATTGATCTTTTTAAGCGAACAGACTCCCGGACAGCCGGATTTTCATTTGCTCAACTTATTGAATGCTGTTTTCGTTTAGACATCACCGGGATTTATGCATCCTGATTTAGGTGTTGATGTGAATCTATCGATTTTGTAATAATAGGTTTAAATATGTCAACTAAAATGTGGATAAGGTTAAAAATAGTTTTTTTCTTTTATGTTTGTTAAGGTAGCGCTTGACCACGATCCCACCTGAAGGAAGTGATGATGCAGTCTGTTTTATCGCTTAAACTAATTCAGCGATTTCGCAGTTATTTTATATTTTAATGATAGGTCATAATAACCTGTTTAAGGGATTATCAATATAAAAATAACGCAACAATAATATGTATGTACTCAGCAAATAAATTCCGCAGCAATAATGTTTATCTTTATTTATTTACGTGTCGCCGAATACATTGTCGTAATGCGTGTCGCTGATCCGTCGCATGCAAACCGTGGCCGCTGTCCCTCGAACATGCAAATTCGCGAACCAAAACAAGGGTGGTAATGCTCTTAATGCCTCAAACGGCATTAATATTTGAAAATAAACTACATAGATAAAAAAATATTCAAATCGGAACCACTTTCACTAATCTGTTTGAGGAGGTCGCTAGTCTTATCTGGGAAAGCCTGCCTTGTGTCTACTGACGCCCCTTTTAACCCATTGCTTGATGTATTTAAATGGTATGTTTTATGAAGTTTGATGCATTGTAATAAGGGAAATCTTAAAGTAAAGCAAACACTACAAATGTTAACCTGAAGCAGATAGTGTATGCCACCGCTACGTCAATGCAAGATATAATTTTTCACGTTACGTGTAATTAAATTTTGTTTAAATGAAAATTAAATCAGTCGAAGAGTCGGTGTCGCGACGCCGTCACTGGCATCGACCGATTAAAATCTATCGGTGACGAGACAAGGGATGAGGGGGCAGAGGGCGAGGGGCGAGAGGGGACGCATTAATATTCACATCACGCGCGATTCGTATACGCCAACGTGTAATCTTTTTATCAACGGGCTGGCGAGCGTGCGCGGACAAAACGGGCTATCGATGTCGACAGGACGATGTACGCATCACTAAGCTACGCCGTCCTACTGACCTCTATTAGAAATTTTCGATATATCGATTCTTGAAGGGCACAACGTAAGAAAAACAATAAACCAATTTGAACATGACGGCGGAGGCAAAGAATGTTCTGTTTTAGTATTTAGGAAATTAGTTAGAAATTCAAGATACTATTCTGATCTTTGGATGTCTAAATCTTCCGATGGACTCTGTTTATGTCCTACTATAGCATTCATATTATGTTCCAATCTTCATATTTATCTTCATGGGTGATGCTAACATCTGGTGTTTTAACACCGCATACAAGCGTCACAAATTAATTAACAGAGTTATGATTCGCGGGCGGTAAACGCAGCAAAAGTTGTCGGCTCTTCAAATGGAATAATTTACAACTGAAAACTCAATTAGTCTCGGAGACTTCGTCGCGACGCGCGCGCCGCGTGCGGTGCTCGATACCTCCATATCTACATACCACTTTCGTTTTATACAATTGGTATTGCTAGTTCATAGTTTACTATAATCTCAAGATCTTGTCTTGTCAGAGAATGGATTGGTTTTGATCTATCCTATCTTGGACGCAGTGACAACAGAATTATTGTCCTGAGTTGGTGGTATTCATGATTAGAGTTGAATTGTCTCCAATGTCATTTCTTACTATGCATCTGACTCAGGAAGGTTTTAAATTATAATACTGCTCTATAAAGGATTTGTCAACATTGTAGGGACTTCGCTTGCTCACAGATGACTGAATTTTCAGCTTTATTGCTATTTCGGTGGAACAAGACAGTTGCATCGCATTTGTGATTCAATTTGCTTTATTTGCCGTGTACAGACTGATTCAGCTGTCCGCGCCGGGCGGTCTGCTCGCATATCTGCGCTCAAATCACTTCTATTAGACGCAGCTCTGACGTTGATGCTCGACGTTGACTTAGTACATATTTATGAATTATCCATCACGTTGACAAAGTCGAATAGTCAATTGTTTTGTGGTCAATTTTGAGTATAGTTTGCCTTGTTTTCAATTAGGAAGAAATCTTTGAATTTGAAACTACAAAGTCACCATCTCTTTATCCTTATTCCATTGAAGTCGGAAAGCTACACCAAGGTTTCGTTTTCCTTATTGAATTATCTTCTATAATCTTAATTCTTCTTGATCATGTTACCTTCCTTGCAATCCACCCATCTTGATTTAAAAACTACAAAGTAAATAACATGAAATAAATTCGTTAAAAGATGTTTCGAAAACTATGTGAAAGTTTTAGACAGTCGAGGGCGGGCCAAGCACATTGCAGTCGGGCCGGGGCGGACCGTACAAGTGTCCGGCGGAACTCCACCGTCCGGCCCTTCCTTCCCCCATCATTGTACTCGGACATATCGTTTGTACTACACTATTAAAATAGAAGACCTTCCGTTTCCCTGTATCCCTAATGTGATTTGTTTGAACTTGTTATGTGTTTTTGCTACTATTTATATGGTTTAGGGAAAGAAGCGTGTTTTAATAAGTTTGCTTAAATGTTTTGGACTTTTCTAAGGTATTATTACAGTTTATTTTGTATGTTACATTATCTCTACTTCAGGAATTGCCAAATTAGTACACTAAATCTAAATTTAGTTAGTATTTTACGGAGTGAGTGAGACAATATTGACTCCTAAGTGAGTAAAATTAACTTGTGAGATAAAAATGTATTAAATTACGTAAATCAGTAGCTTTAATGGTTTAAAGCATACTTATGAAATATTATTTTAGCGGTTATTCCGCGGACATGTTGACGTAAAGTGTTATTGTTTTTGTCTCTTATCAATCTAAGTTGACCACGATATTCGGAGGGTTGACGTGTTGATTCTATTGCCGTCGGTGTAATGTGTTTGCTGATCTTAACAACAAAAGCTTCTCATTATTTATACGCTTAAAGGCTTAACACTGAAACGACATTTAAATATGTGATAGCATTTTTAATGACAAGACCACGTCTAAACTCCAAATTCCATTAAAATTGTTAAAAATTCGTTTTAGTATTTGGCCATAAGTGAGCCTTACCTATTGTGTTAAGTTACTTCAGTGAAATTTTCTTATATTCATGATAGATACAATTTAGTATTTCTAATGTTGATGTTTCTTTTATTTACATTTACTTGAATTCAGTTCAGTTCGAGAACACACCTAAAACAATGCGGTTTGTTATGAACAAGTCCTTATTGGTGTAATACACTATAACCTCCATTCGGTTCCAATGTTATAAAAAGGCTATAAAAAGGATAGTCATTAGTAGTAAGTCTGTAACCTTCAGATTTTATGCAATAAAATTCGCGTTAGTCAAAGTATGTGTGTTTTTTTTAAACCACGGAACGCCATCCTATTAGGTTAATAGATCTTGCAACTGGTAACGACAAATGAAAATAAGAAAGCTTAACCAGTATATTAGCAGAATTAAGCATTAAACCGTAGTTTGTTCGTCAGACTGGCTCTGAATGTTTTCCTCAAAGGGGTGCGAGCTCGTATCCCTGTAATGTCCTCACATTCGGGATGTCTCCCGAGAGGATGTGTTATAGTGGCGTTGGCTTCATATTTCGGATATATATTTCTTAATCTGACCTTAAAAACTGTATGTCAAATTAAATACTAACTATAATTCTTATTGTAATTAGAATTACTCTATTATATTACATTGTGATATGACAAGTTGACTTACCGTTCAGCATTTTAAGTTGTAAGTCATTAGTAGGAGACTAGCCTTTTCCGCGATACAGTCCTGGTGGAATTAAAAAAAAAAAACAAAAGCAAGTAGCGTATGTGTTCTTCTAGACGATGTGCTATATCTATTCCAAATTCCATCGAGATACGTTCAGCCGTTTAGATTACAAACTCAAACAAACATTTTAATTTTCGTATTTACAATATTAGTATGTAGTAAAATAGTTTCTAAGACGTCTGTTATAGCTTATTGTAAATACTGTAGCGATTGCAAAAATTGTTTTCCATACTTAGCTAGCTATGGTGTAAGGTCGGTAAATAGTTAGTGCATTTAGCGGACTCCCGTATCAGTTGACATATCTCGCCCTTCAACCTACTTAGCGCCTTTCTTATCCTTTTACTGCCCTTAAGTAGCCCTCACCTCTGCCCCGTACTATTATTTTCGACTGACTCCATGATTAGTGATGTACTACGGTTTGCACAATGGATACATTTTATTTTTTTGGTGGCAGAATAAGTCAGTTATTGTATTAGTTCTAATTAAAGTAGCGTATGTGACTATTTCGATGCATCTATTTCGTAAGAATATACAAAAGTATGGATGTTTTGTTTTAATTTGATTCTTGTTATTTTAACTTATTATTACGTGACTTCGTGTATTTATAGTTCAAGACTTGTATTTCAATGAATTAAAACTATTTTTAAACCAAGATAACTTCTGTCAACACTAGTATGCGTATTATGCGTCTACTCAAGGCACAACACTACGTAGCTTTGATTGGGATTGCGGGTATCCACTCAAAAAGTTCCGCGTAAGAGCTTCTCAAGTACCAACATGATGCGATAGGCGTTTTATGAGCGATTTCTTATATTGGGAATCGGTTTTTGTGCTCCCGATAAAACTGGATATTTCAGTGAATACGGATTCTAGTTTATTTTCCTTTTTTTTATTGAGAAAAAATCAATAATAAACACAGAAAGAATTGCTGTCAGATTAGAATAATTTGTTATGAAATTATTGTTCAAAACGTAAGCAATAACATGCATCATTAATGTCATAGCTTTGCCCATTCACTAAATTCAACGAGTTCACAGGTTGAATGCGACAATGGGGCCGCGTCAACGACTTCCTCCATACAAAATTAAATTCTTTCCACCATAAAGTCGTAATTACATTCCCCAATTTATGGATACCGGACCGTGACTGCCACTTACCACTCATTACCTCGATAATGTCTATTTGCCTGTGGAAATGTTTTATTAAAATTAAATTATCGTTTTAAAAAGTTTAAAAAATATCGGAAGAAAATTAAACTTGTAGTTGCGTTTCTGTAAAATTAAAATTGATACTTGCTTCTGTTTCGAAGGTTCGCTTTATAATACGACTCGATCTAAGAAGACGCGTTGTTGTTCTTCGACTCGTATTCCTAACCTTTAACAACAAAATATTTATTAGTTACAAAACATCGGCTCATATTTAACCATAAAATATTACGTTCCGTAATCGTAGAGTTTTATTTGCGACAAATCGCATGCAAGTCTAGCCTTCACGGTGGATCCGCCAGCACTTAGCATTGGACAATCGACAATCGTCGCCAAAGCGACGCCGATGTTATTGAACGGAGAACAAAAAAGGTCCACTTTTGTTGGCACTTCGAGACGCGTTTCGTCATTATTCGCGGCACGTGGTCTCGAATATATAATGTTTTATTATTATCGGTTATGACTTCACGGCTTTAGCGGCGTCGTCCAACTGATAATGCTTTCATTCCTTCCGAGAAGTCGCTATCTGCGCGTACGCACGCCACTTTTGTTTCATCGCATGTTAAAATAGGTTTTGTGGTTACACTAAATGTGTTTTTAAATGTTTTGCAATAGCTCTTTGCATGTATTTCTATTACATTTGACTTACCGTTTTACTCTTCATATTTTTAGGTCGTGAACAGACAGCTACAAATAAGCAAGATGAAAGTATGAAATACAATTATTGTGTTTAAATACCAATAAATCAGATAAATAAAGGAAATTGTGCACAATAAATGCCCATCTCCCCAACAATTCTGATAATGGTTTGAAAAGAATTGAATTTAAAACTAAAAATGCGAGCATTACACGCACTTTTCGATTGTAAAGATTAGGCCACATCAATCATTTGTCGGCGGCAAGCGGAGCGGGGAACAAATCATAGTCCTCGCGCGTCACATTGACACCCACATCCCGGGCGCTCGCTCGGCAATGACAAATGCACAGATACGCCAGTAAGTACAAAACTATATGTCATTGCCTATTATAAAAATCCATATGTAAGAGTAAAATTAGACAAGTGAAAAAACGACAAGTCGAAGTAACCAGTCGACACTGAAAATAATATATTATTTTCAACATTATAAAATGCCCTAAACATGCTTGTTCTAAGAGCACCGTAGTTATAATGATGGTAATGTAAAAATGAGTAAAAAGGTCCATAAAATGTAATGCAATTTAATCCTGTCGCCTCTCTACGGTTGCTTAATCTATAATGCATCGCGCACGCAAGTCAGAGCGATGTGGGAGACGCCTCGACAATGCACAGGAAGTGTCGACTAAATCGAATTACGGCGCATTTCGACAAATTTTAATACGACCACCATTGTTTTGGTGATGATTGTTTTGTTCGCGCGATGAGTTACTGAACACGGTGTGGTTTGTGACGTCACACCATCATTGTCGATGATTTTATTAGTCCGATATATAATTTTGTTGTAGAATATATGAATACAGTGTTTTATGCACGTTTTATCGCAAATCTGCCTATTTATATAAATAAAATTATTCTTATTAATTTTTGGTTCTTTCATTTTATTTCAATCACAGAAATTGCCAGCATTTTATTCAATTCTTTAAAATACACATTTAAGCCATTTTCAATTTTTACATTATCAGAAAACAATCGTAAAGAATGGGTACCTCATAAAACGCACGAGCCCGTTTGTCATTTCGATTTACAAATCTCAGTCACCAACAATAGAATATTGTCGGGCATCACACGACTCGGCCGTATATCTCACTGCGACCTGCCCACAACTTCGGAAAGCAATTTCAGCAAACGAGTGCGTTCGCAATAGACCAGTGCTGTCTCGTGTTCCCAGAAGGCCGCGGGCGCGCCCTTATCGCGGCTGTAAATCAATATATGATTACAAATTTAATGCTACTGTTGAACTATAAATCAGGGATTTTAAATTACGAGCTACAAGCGACGTATCGCGACGCGTGAGGCCCCCTAGTGCTGCGCGCCGCTGTCGACACTCGCGTCGTGTAGGACGCGAACTTTAGTGTTGCACATTTTTTCAGACTTATAGAATAAAAAGACAAATATTTTCAGTTAATTGCGATGTTCCTTCTATAGTCATAAAACATCTTTTGCACTAATTTCAAGTACCAATTTGAGGTTAGATGGTATATTAACTTATACGATTTAAAAGTTTTTAGTTTTAACGCTGATATGAAATTAAAACGCTCGTTTCTTATTTATCTTTATATTTACATACTTCATTACGTTGTATGAAATAATTACAATATGAATATTTCATAATAAAACCTAATTCAATATGCATAACCATGTGTTTTTAACAAAGAAATATCGATAAATTTCGCATGGTACATCCCTTGGCACTATATCTGTCCGGTGCGGTGCATGATGGAGTGCGGACAGCGCGGCCGCGCGGTGTATCATGCCCGGCAAATAGCTCGCGTGTCCCACCGATGCGAATCTTGCACGTTTACTTACGAGATGTTGGCGCCTCAGAAGCGATGCGCTATTTGTTAATACAACTTCTACGTCCAATTCTGTTTCGAATCCATGCTATAGACTTGATACTTGATCACAATCCTCGCTAGTGTCCAAATGCTCATAATAAGCAAAAACACTGGCAAATTCTTTACATTAATTATTTCTGAACCAATATCGAGTTCGGTGTTTAAGTCATATTATTTGGATGCTAGTAATATTATTCGTTAAAATTTTTACCAGTTAAATGAAACGTAAATCAAATTATGAACTTCCCAAAAGCGTAGTAGCGTGTGACGTTAAAATGTAATCGATTATTGAAGATAAGTCATTTACTTTCACGTTACCGCTCAGCAATAAATTAATGGAAACTGATGCTACTCACAACGAAATGTCAGTAAACAGTGGAGAATGAAAAAAGGATGAAGAAGCTAAATCGCTAAATGGTGAACTCTCACTAAGTGCTAAGAATCAAGATGACGTGAACTGTATTAAAACCAAAGTAAGATTGTTGGTAATAGCTAATCTAAAGCGACAACGCCTCTAGCTAGAATAGATATCCATTGAACTGGTTCTTGGCTCTAAAAAGATGGACCATGAAGGTTACAGAAGATAGTGGACATATCGCAATATAAATTTGAGTTAAGAAAAAAAATAAGCCGTTTAAAAATTACAGTCGAATAGATGGAGACAATGGTCGTTAAAAAGTGTAAAACATGGAACGTGGGCATCCCTCGGCATAACATACTAATGACTTAGCGAAACCTGTGAGCTCCTTCCAAAATTAAACAAGGTAAAAAAGCGGGTAAACGATCGATCACCGCTGGCCTCAAACAAAACACAGAAAAAAACTACGAGAAAGGATGTATGGAACAAATTAAAAGCTCAGCATGAGGTGTACTGCCCGTCCACGGACCAAGGCTTAGGGCAAATATTAAAGCTGTCAGTTTTGTGTAATTTGAAGGCTCGTTTTCGAGTTATAAGTTATGTTATTGAATGTTTTGGGAGCACAGGCCCCGTCGGCCGTGTGAACAGAGCTTAACGAGACACGGGAAAGTTATCTCCGTAGAAAACCTGAGTAATTGAAAACATATCCATATAATCAGTGTCTTTTATAACTCTAAATAACTATCATAAATATAATCAAATACTCTTTATACCCGGATTGATATTCCATCCGCATTAGTGTGTTTATAGAACAAATTGACGTCGTTCGTAATAAACATTTTATTTAACTGTTATGAAAAATAACGTTACTTTTGAATATGACTATGAGTTATTATTAGTAACAATTCGATTGCCATTAGACCACTTAATAGTAATAATACGTGGACACGATTGTTACTTAATAAAATTGGATGCAATTTTGTTTTCAATATAAAAAAGCAATTTCGGTCTAGGCGAGGGTAAGATCGCATGATAAGACTGACGTCAGGTGTTGTGTGTAGTGCACTTCTCCTTTGATACGTTAACTTTTTCAATACAAAGGCAATAAAAAAGCGCGAGTCACGCACTAAATACCTCCTCGACGCGCGCTCTCGAGGCGTCGGCCCAAAAGAAACAAACAAAAGTGATAAAAGCGCACCATCACGCACCCACAAAATTATTTTCGCTCCGTAACACGTGTCAAGTTTCAATTTTACTAACGTCGGAATTAACAGTGGGCGTAAACAGATTATTGATATTTTCTTTGATAAAAAAGTAATCGATGAACGCATAGCGGCCTCGCATTGTGATGAAAAAAGCGACCATTGTTACAGCATCAGACTTTTTCTTGTCCAAATTAAATGGATGCACGAGTTTTGACAAAAAATTGACTTCATCAATCAGGGATGATTTTATTGGCTCGTACAATGGCCCGCTTAGCAATCTAGCTATTCGATCTGCTCCTGATTCTTCGAACTATCCGCAATTTTTCACATTTTAAATCGGATCATAGTTTTTTTTGTTCTAACCTAAAAAAAGGTTAACTAAAACGTCTTCATTAAGTTGGTATTGTCATGAACCTTTGTCGACTTAAGCCATGTTCGTAATTTTTAATATTGAAAATAAGTCTTTCAAAAATGTATACGTAAAGTTAGTAAAAAGTATTTGGTCTTTCAAAACTGTGAATAATCGAAATGTCATTTTTAACTTTTAAAGTTAACAGGTAACATGGGTACTAACATGATATAAAAATGATAGATGTGTGTTTAAATAATTTTAACTTACTCTCCTTGATAAAATTCAAATGATTGTTTAAATACATTGAACCGTTTTTCGCCACAAATGTTCCTCTCTGTTAATAATTCCGTAATCATAGGTTTGACACCCCGTCCCCTATATTCCGAGCCATAGTAATAGCATTTGTTGCAACTGTTCCATCCATTGCTTCATCCCGTCTGTATTTAGTAGCTTCGTTCCTTTTAAAGCAGCAATGTAGATATGAATAAGGAAGATTTAGTTAAACGTTTATAGGGATGCCTCAGGGCGCTTACTTGGGCCGGTGTTCAAAGCTAACGCTGCTAATACAACGGATTGTTGGGGACGAGGTAATTATAGCAAATGTGCTGTATTTATGTTGACAATAGGAGCGTTCGCTATTCCGAGAATTCTCTTGTTTCTAAATCTCTATTTTAGCTTTCTTAAGCTATGATTAGGAATTTTAATTCCGGTTCTTATCGGCTCTATTAAATAACTAGCTTTTAAAATTCATTATCTAGACTTATTATGTTTTGATTAATTATAATTAATTTCGAATCATTCTACAAGTAGACTTCAGTTGGTCTAGCATTATGGTAGATTTGCATTTTGTATTATTTTCTTATCAAAGAAACTCCAACTTTGGTACCAAATTACGATAATCAGATATAACAGTTATATTTTTAAACTTGCAATATGTTTCAACCAGCATCTCATCACTTCATAAACAGTGGCTAATGTAGGGATTACGGTCAGTAGACTGCGTCATCAAAACTCTAACTTTTTGCCAAGCTCAACACCAGTGGCCGGCGCGCTATTACGTACACCGAAGCATGTAATAAACCTTCCTTAAGTTCAGCGATAATCACAGTTATCGTATAAATTATTCATCGGTGCACAATTTTCTTCTTCAACTTAATCATTACCCGCACATAAATCGGTATTACGACGTCGCCCGTCTGGTTGTTGTCGCAACAGATATTGACGGTTTTTTCGTGCCCACTCACAGGATGCGTGGGCTACGTGCCCGGAGACAAAGGCTCTGGGCATTAGCATAGCGAGGGCTGGGGCGGGGTGTGGCCGCCATATTAATCACATCCCGACCCGTGCCTTGCGCCGGCGCATGACAACACGACTTGTGATTACAAATCGTTCGACATCGCTGCTTATTGGATAGGTGCCTCTGGGAGGCATTGCTTTAATCTTAAAGGTCTTTATTGCACTGTCATGTCTGATTTCAAAGACTAATTTAAGTATTAAATGTGCTTGAAAACCGACCGTAATCGGCAAGGAATTCATTTGACAGACTTGAGCACTTATCAACTCAGTACAGAGAAACATACACGATGAGTTCGTTCCGATTTGTATTAAGAAGCGACGCTAATTCTCTTGTAAGCCACAACCGATGAATGGAACCTCAAACTTTTATTCAAATTAACAATCAATATCAAACATGAATGAATTTGACTCATGAATGGATGCCATGAAAGCCTATTGACGCATGTAGTGCGTGCCACATCTAACAAAATTTCAGTATAAATCTAAACCCTATTACGATGCCTTACATACTTAATTGAAACTGACAACAATGAATTTAATAAAACATGTGTTATTAAAAGTAAATCTGGTATGACAATTTAAAAAGAATCTTAATGCAATGAAAATAGAGTTTACTATACAAGAATAGATGACACAACAGACAAGTCATGTCGGAGGTAACGAGTGATAAAGATGGTGTTCGATATTAAATTACACAAGCAACAAAAGGCTTATTTAAAAATCAATTTGAATTGAAACAATACCGGTGTTTTATTCTCCTTTTTTCATCCATAGGTTCTGGTACTAGAAGAGGTTAGTTTAATATAAGTCCAGAAGTATTTAAAGAAATATACATATTCCTGTTACGTTTACATTTCATTTCTTAAAGCATGCAGCTATAAATTATCAGCTTGATATGATTTCGTATGTTTCTCAAGTATGTTTCGGCTTAATGCCAGCGGTAACAATGAGATGGTCTCATGGCTACGTTGGGATCGTCTTGGGAGGGCAGGGCATTTTGTCTTCGCCCTTTGTCTCGATGTGCTGCCCTTCAAAAGGCGATGCACGAATCAAATCGTCACGGAGTCATGTAAGTATAAGATCTGGCGAATTGGAGAAGGCAAATAGGAATTTTTCAAATTAACATTTAAATTTGTAATTAACATATTCAAAATTGAGCATGATATTGATATTCTTTATTTCATCAAATTCTTTAATCCAATGATTTTCAATTAGCGGCAAAGTATGTATCAACCGACACCAACAATTTTCAACGTCAAAATCCGACCAGTACACAGATAAGATCTCTCTCTTAATTTCAGTGTTCATATTCTAGCGTATTTTATAGAATATTTACACACGATGAAATCAAAAATTATTCTATATGCTCAAACTTCTTGATAAGCAAGGTCTTTTGGCAAACTGCAGGAGTTTAACTTATTAGATCTTTGAATACAGTCAATGAGAAGTTTTATGTGAGAAGAGTTCGCAATATCTTGATAATGTTTTTACTAAAGTAATGAAGCTATTTGTAATTATTAAATTCGTTGTTCCTTTGCTCCGAAACGTGCATTTTGTGAGGTCGCGGGCGGGGCGGTGTCGCGTCGCGCGTCGTACGAACAAAGACGTTTAATTGTCGGTTATCCGCCGATAAATCCACGCAACCTCTCATTATCCGACTTATCGTATCATTGTTAATTGAATCTTGGGCTTTTTGTTTACACGCTATGTTAGCACGTGCGGAGTTTGCCTTTTTTATTTTGCCATTGAGAGTATAATGTTTTATGTGGATTTTGTCTCAATAACGATAATGATTGCGATGAAACAAAATCTAGTTATCATAACAGCTTTCTTCTGAAAGTTTTTTGTTGAATAGTTTTAAAATACTTGAAGATATAACTCAGGAAAAAAGAGCATCAATACATGTTCTATACATATAACAAAATTGGAGTGTATTTGGAGTATCAGAAGAAAATTCCAGATTGCGGGAAGATGATGTATTTGCGTTGCTGATAACGAAAAGCGCAATTAATTTTATTTTGTCTGGCTGTCTATCTCTCCGCAAGCCATGTTTGTTCCTAGTGATCTCTGAAATGGCTGGATCGATATCGACCGGTCTTTCACTGTAGGGTAGCTGACATATCCAGCCCATCTGGGCTTCTTTTTTTTCTTAATATTTCGTCGACGAAGTCGCGGGCAACAGCTCTAGGTGTACTTTTTGAACTGAGACTAGTTCAAGCACTTAGCAATTTTTGACAGTATCTTTCAATAATTATTATTTGAAGTACAATCTAAGAATACGACTTTTAACATTTCATCGAACCATTGTATGATTTATGCGATGAAAATAAATAAAGTGGCAAACGTCGAAAACGCTAAAGCAGTTTCGTTCGCACCTCACTAGCAAGCGGCAAGCGGACGTTGATTTATAGACGCTTTATTTGATTCGATTGTATCATCAGATCATCATAAATCGAGTCCCCCTACGTATCGATGTCGGCCGATATTTTCTGGATACGAATCGAATTTTTCCTTATGACATTATGTCCGTATAGGTGATAACTGAACACCGGGGTTTTTGTTTGTGTATTAAGGAAACATTGCGAAGATATTTCTGATTTTTATTACTATCGAAACGTGTCGTTTCTTTTTGACTGTGATTGATATATTCTATGTAATTATACGAATATTATAAATGCGAAAGTTTAGTATGATGGATGGATGTTTGTTAGAGTTTGTAGCCTAAACGGCTGAACGGATTTCGATGAAATTTGGCATAGATATAGAGAATAGTCTGGAAGAACACGCAGGCTACTAGCATTTGGTTCTTTTAATTCCGCGCGGACGGAGACGCGGGCGAAAGTTGGTTTTTAGATATTTTCTTTATAATTTAATGCGATGATATGTAAAATATATTCAATTGTTTTATCAAAAGTAGTTTATATATAGTTATAGCCACATATCTTAGGAAGACTGGACACTTAACTGATCACGATAAAGGTACAACTTTATCAATATTTGTATAGAAACTAATAGATAATGAAAACCAAGCATTTATCAAACAAACTTCAGTAATAGTTTCCTTATGGCGTACAAACTAGACGCCTCCCCTGACCAAGAAAGCATTTTTACTCGTCCAAATAAATGAATACAGCCGTCAGGGGACGGTTCGTAGACTTGTCAAATTAATTTATTCGCGCAAGACAATTTGTCTGTCGCCGGGGGCCCGCAAAAAACTTCAATATCGATTGCTTGTCCATTAGTCAGGGAACAGCGATGCTCTGAGAGATCTGAGGCAATATTTCCTGCCTCCTCGGAGACAGCCGTTGCTTAATTTGATTAAACAACGCCATTACTGCACGTTCTCTAAACTAGGAAAAATGTATACACGATTTCAAAGGGCTACTGATATCTATTATACATGTGTAAAATGATGTCTTAGTTAATTATATGCCTTTTCAAAATGAATTTGACTAAACTATAGCACAGCTGGTTAGACGCGCTTTGATTCCTATGAGCTTATATAGAGGGGCGCACACTAGTCGATTTTTAGTTGTACCACTAAATAGTTGAAAGGGCTGGAAACAATCGAAAAGCGCACATTAACTCTTAGCAAACAGTACCTTTAGTTCATGGATAGCAACAGCGTTCTGTCGGAAGTCAGTTGAAGGTGGCTATAAGACATTTTATTGGTAATAAAATAAACAGTAGTCACGCACGGCCGCGTCCACGTCGCACTGTGGCCGAAATTAAAGTTCGCCTTTTTGAAAGCAGCAATCAACTCGGTTACACTCGATAAAACCGCTTCGTGCCGATTGCGGTCGTCTTCCGAAACCAAGATAAGGATGCTGTCACAGAAGTAAAAAGACAATTATTAGGTACGCTCCCGTAATTTTAAAATCCTCTTGGAGATGCCGATAATAAACTTATTGTCTAAAATATTAGAGCGCACGCAAACTTTTGACTAAACCATCGCACAACTGTTTCGTTTTGCTTTGATTGCATTGAGCTTATATGGAGATGCGCTCACTATTTGATTTTTAGTTGTACGTTGACTGTGAAACAATTGACAATCGCACAACAGTTGTGCGGCGATTGTTTCAAAGGTATGCGCCCGCTCTTAAGATTACTCAATTTATCTTCTATTTTAACTTATCTGAAAATATTCTGTTTAACGGTATATACTAAACACTTCTGAATTTAGCCAAGTAAATGGTTGTCATATAAAAGACAATACATACAATTGTCACATATTTCGATTTAAAATATTAGTGTGAACTGGCCCTAAAACATCAAGCTCTAATGATAGGAAAAGATGGCGATGCCAACAATTAAAATTTAACAAACTGTAACCTTCTCGTGAGGCCATCGGTTAATTAACCCGAAAAGGTTATGTAATTACCCCTTAACCGTTATATGCAGTGCTAATAAATGTATTATTAAAAATAATATATATTCAAATAAAATAACCTCAAAACGTGTTGTCAAACTGACATTAGAGAGTAATCAATTGACGTTTGTGGCGTCGTCAATATGGCGTCAGATGTCGTTGACAGCGTAAGGTGGGGTGCGGATATTGTGCGGTCCACGCGGTCGGATACATTGCCAATATTATTAAATGGGGAAAAGTTATAATCTAAAATTTTAAAGGAAACAATTATATGATACTAATATTATAAATGCGGTAGTTTAGATGGATGGATGGATGGATATTTGATAGAGTATGTAGCCTAAACTCCTGAACGGATTTCGATGAAATTTGGCATAGACGTAGAGGATTGTCTGGAAGAATACATAAGCTACTCAGATTTGTTTTTTAAATCCCATGCGGACGGAGTCGCGGGCAAAAGCTATTTATTGAATAAAGAAAGAAAAGAGATCGACTTTGATCTGCTTTTACATTGATCTTGGTTTAATTAGACTTATAACACTTTAGTGGTCACATTAAAAGGTACTAGTAGGCGTCTTTAAAGTCTACAAACGCAACAAATGACATATAGCTTGTATAGTTGTGGTGACTGTTGTTAGACGCGCCCCTTAGCGTACTTTGTACCATAATTATTCCTTATCATCTGTTATTCCACATCATGAAATACATAATACACCTAATTTTATTAATCTAATGAAGTTCAATTATGCTCAAAGAATAGGGCATTTTAACTTTATTTGTAATTTCAATTTTAATTTTAATAACTGCGTTAAAATTTAAAGTTCGCATTAAATTTCGAATACTTGATTTAGCTTTTCTCTATTCCATTTTGTTATACATAATTTGAATATGTCTTCTACGCATTTGATTCAACAACAGGTTGGCTGTCGAAAAGTAATATCAAATATGTAGGAGCCGCAATCAGTGACGTTCTCCGACAGTAAATTAATTAGTTGGGGTTTGAATTAAGGAAACAATAACAGCAAACAGAAGGGCTCGCAACTTCTGTGTCAATAACTTCAACCCTATCGAGGTTACGGTTTACAATTAGACTGCTTTCATTATATAAATATGTGTACCGAATCAGGGTAAGAGCGGGCGCACACCTTTGACTAAACTATCGTATAACTGTTGTGCGATTGTCGATTGTTTCGCAGCCAATTCAACTGTTTAGTTGCAGAACTAGAAATCGAGTAGTGTGCACCACCATATAAACTCTTAGGAATCAAAGCTTGATTAAATATTTGTGCGATTTTTTAATCAAAGGTGTGTTCGGACTCGTAAGGTCTGTTTTAGATTTGCAGGTGTCACTAACGAATTCATTTCATATTCAGTTAATATTTGTTAGAAATATCATATCTGGATTTCGTTAATGGATGATATAAACGAAGATCCACACATGTGGTAATCCATTCTTTTTAGTGCTTATTAATGATTTTAAAAGGCAATTACAAATAGTTTAATTTTGTCTATTATTGTAGAAAATTTGGCACTTACTGGTATTTGCTACGACTGATATATTTCAGTTTCAAGCTTGAATTTATATTTTTAATCCAAAGAAATAAGCGTTCAATAACGAAAATTACAGCGAAGTAAATAAGGAAACTTGTTGAGCTCACAAGTATATAAAAGTGTTGCCATTACGGTTGGATTAAGGATAACTCGCCGCGACAGGGGCAAGGCGGCTGGAAATTGACCACATATGGCGCAATAACACCCCAACCCTTGCCGCCATGTCGCACAACTTCAGAATTATTGCCAGTTAAATAATTTATTTTTACAATTTCTAATTTATCATTGTTGACCTTGGTATTGGTTTTTGCACATCGGTTAGTATTGGTAAAAGCAGTATAAAAAAAATACACTAAAAATAAAGTATTCTCAAAAAAACAGTACACTAAAAAGTAACGAAATAATTCCTTGGAAATAGTTAACCTTCCTTATTGTAACTGTTATGTCTATATTGTACAATTATTATTACTTTGATGACTGTGTCAGCCGAGGTATGCAGTGATATTTCTACGTGAGGTTTCCTACGTTTTTACCATAACAATTGACAATTGAAAGTATAGTAACGTTTTTAGTAATGAATCTACATTGACTGACACTGACTTATGCCGTAAAACACATAGAAAAAAAAATACAGACGAATCGAGTACCTCCTTCTTTTGGGAAGTGGATCATAAATCGTCTCAATTTTAAATACAAAATTTAATACGTAATGCATAATACTTTTATTAGTACAAACCTAGTATTCATGTCAATGGATACCACTACAGGATGAAACTGATACAATGTGAAGTTTCTTTCGTACTCAGAGTCATTAAATTGTCACTAAAGGTTACTTAAGTAGTTATAATAGAAGGGCTACAGTTTCCGCAACTCCAGGGCTATTTTGCGTGAGGACAGGTTAGGTAAAAAGTTACTTAATTAACCATTAAACGTTTCTAGGTATAGTAATAGGTTTTATCTTATTACAATGTTTGTATCCTTAGATCGTTAACAAATCTTTAACTTTTTAACATAGTTGTGTTTAGTATACTATTTATAAAATGTGTTGAATCACAATTGCTGTTTGACTTTTTAAGTAAAGAACAACACACTTTTTGCATATTTCAATTGACAACACAAAAAGTTTACTAAATGGAGCAATTTGTTTACACTAGAAACTAGTTATCCATCTCCATTGTTGAAATAAAAATTACGAATTTTTACTTGCGGCGTGACGAGCAAGGGTGAATTTGTGATTGTACATACTAGACAAACCGTGTTAAGTTTAAAAGTTTATCGAGTTACACTTCTAACTAACGATCACAATAAACGGCAGTATGTCAACTGGATGCGGGGAATTTGTCTAGTCTGTATCTGAGGGTGCAATGTGTGTACTGTACACATAGAGGGACAACCGTGACGAAAATTGTGTGGGGTAGTTTAGTGATGCAACCCTTCCGTATTCTCGCACCGCGATCTGCGGCCGCACGGGGATGTTGTACACTGTGATTTGATAGTCTTGATACTTGAATACTTTATTCCGAGATTTTTTATTAAAAAAATGTAATTATCTAATTAAATTTCTGTCCTAGCTCGATGTCCTATCCTCCCCTTCGTAAACCTTTTTATTCTAATAATTTGTGCTTTTTAATTTTAAATATGAACAAGAAAAAAAGTTAAACATGTTTAAAACATTTTAATTCAACAATCATCTTCTTACATTAAGAAAAGGTAAGTTCTGCAAACAATGCAATTGGTTGATTATTTTGCTATACTCAAAATATTCAAGTATCAAGATGATGTCATCGTAGTAGAGTCAACCCTACGTGCAAGCGTGAAATTCGTACAATAAATGCCTTTGTATTGCGGCGGTGCCCTGTTGACTTTTGGACGTGGCGAAACCGCCGCTAAACAATAGCTATTTTATATTGTCTGCTCAGCTCCGCCGCCCGCCACGCCGCGCCTCGCCGCTTGCCGTCACTGATAACTTTTTACCTCCCTTGTAAATATTGTTCTTGATACTCGCATTGCTACTGAAATACTAATGTCCGAACTGTTAGTATTGATAAGCTCTAACGTCAAATCCTGAGTATTCAGTAGCTAGATATAGTAATGTAAAAATTGTCATCTACGGTAAATAAATCATGAAATTTAATCAACTGATTAGGATGTCGTTGAAACCGTTCTAGAATTGTGTTCATATTATATCACGATGTTTATAGTACAGATGGTACTTCTATACTAATATAATAAAGCGTAAACGCACACTACTTTGTGGCGTAGGATGTCAGCAATCACAGTATATTTTTGAATAATTCTCTCTTTAATAAACGCTTACGACATGCTCTAGGCTATATATTTTCACGCTATGAAGGTTAGGGGGTAAATATGTTAGAAAAACCGTCGGAAAGGGATTATAAACTACAATTTACCAACATTGAAGAAGCAAGGTTATTATGGTAACGGTAATTTTGACATTTGCAATTAATTTGACATTGACAAATGTAAACAATAAAATAAAGCTTATATAATTTCATGCGGATGAAACCGCACGGGAACAACTATTTAACTATTAATAATCAACAATATTGGCATTGGTAGCCTAAACCGCTAATATTTATAACTAAAAATAAAATAAAAAAAAAAACGTGATTAGGATGATTTAAGGTAAAAAAAAACAACACAGACAACTTTATTTAAATATACAACTCACAAGTGACGATATCGATGACGCGTCACTGCGTTATAAATTATTCAATAAACGTCACAAAGCTCATGTAGGTAATCACATGTTGTGTAAATAACCGAGAAGGTTTTATAACTTCATGGTTTAAACGTTTTATTATTAAAAACATTAAATTTTATGTTAACACCTTTAATCCCTTACACTGTAGACATATCACTTTTATGATCGTAAAGACGCACTTAAATAAACTTGAATGTGACGAGTTGAAAGATTTTATTTTATATTTTAACTTTTAAACTGTCGTTTGATTTCTTCATGATAGAAAGCTTAATTCAACAAATTTGTAAAAGATAAAAAAATTAAAATTAGACATTGTTACTAGTCCATCTCTAATCTTAGTACCCTTG
The DNA here is from genome assembly GCF_000836215.1 of Papilio polytes. Classification (NCBI taxonomy): domain Eukaryota; kingdom Metazoa; phylum Arthropoda; class Insecta; order Lepidoptera; family Papilionidae; genus Papilio; species Papilio polytes. The sequence goes on from NW_013525135.1 coordinate 1,444,399, forward strand.
TAAAAAATAGCTGTTCCCGTGCGGCTTCATCAGCATGAAATTAAGAAAATTTTATTATATTGTTTATGTTTGTCAAATTATCAATAGCAAATGGCAAAATGACATGACATTACAATTCTTGTTGTTGGCAGCAACTTATGGTGTCTTTTCCACATTAGGGTTTTTATCCAAAATATTCACCCCACAAGTTTAATGGCGTGAAAACGTTTTTATTAAAAAAAGAACTATTCAAAAATATGCTGTAATTGCTAACATCTTAGGCAATAAAGAAGTGTGTGTTTACGCTTTATTATAATAGTATAGACATACAAAGTTTAAAAGATATGTACTTATTAAATAAATCAGCTTTGTAACACGGTGCATCACAACTGAGCATGTCCCGCTCATTATCGACGCAACGTTGCAATGCGATTGATCGATGGCTGGCGAATGTCGTTGCCTTTAGATATATACATGCGAATGAATAGAGTCGGTCACTAAAAGGCATGTGTTTTCCCATTTTATCCTATTAACATTTATTAAATGTTTTTGTTAGTTATTATAAGCCGTATCTCCGCGCACACACACACACACACGCAAAGTCCTGGAATGGCGGCCACGGACAGGTCGATGCAGCGTGGGTAGGCCTCCCGCAAGATGGACCGATGATCTGGTCATGGTTGCGGGAGTATCCTGGATGCGGGAGGCACAGGACCTATCATCGTGGCGATCCTTGGGGGAGGCCTATGCCCAGCAGTGGGCGTCATATGGCTGAATAGATAGATAGGTAGAGATCTCCGCACTGACCATTCGGCTATGAACCAGAGTTATGACAATGGGAGGTCACAGCAGTTCCATCAGTAATTTTACTTACATCTGTATATAGGTATATAGAGCGTGTGCAATATTTCGTCTTTACTGTTGTAAAACTGTGACGATTGTCGATTGTTTCGCAGTTAATTCAACTGTTTAATAACACGACTAAAATCGAGTAGTGTGCACACATCCATATAAGCTCATAGGAATCAAAGCGAGACTAATCAGTTGTGCGATAGTTTAATCTCAGGTGTGCGCACGCTCTGAAATATTCTCGTTATTTTGTAAGGTGCAAGTCTTGAAATCAAGCTTCATTTCTTTTAAAAATATTGAATTATGAAATACTGGCTGTCGCCCGCGACTCCGTTTGCGTGGACTTAAAAAAACAAAAGTGAGTAGCCTATGTGTTCTTCCAGACTATCCTCTACGTCTATGCCAAATTTCATAGAGATCCATTCAGCCGTTTAACCTACAAACTCTAACAAACATCCATCTAAACTTTCTCATTTATAATATTAGTAAGAGATTCCTTTAATGTGAATTTTTACTTTTCTATTAATTAAAGGGTTAATGCGTTTTTGTTCTCTATGTTTGTCTTATTACGTGCATTCGCTCACGGCATCGGACAAACCAGTAGAGGCAGGTGCTCTACGTCCAGTTTATTATTGTTATGTAATTGAATTACGACACCATTAAAACTTCACGGCGTGCGCGGGACATCTGTTTGTTTTTATCACTGTTATGTTGGACCATTGTTTTTGATACTTGCTAAAATTAATCATGGCCCAAAGTAATATTGCAAAACATGCCAGGATGTCATTTATACTTACCACTTTCGATGACATAAAATGTTTTGTTACGTGCGTCTCTGTCATCTTTCTATCTATTCTGTTTTCATTGTATTATATTATACTCGTATGTATCTATGTATTCTGTTCTATTGTGGCAATTGCTTGTGAGTCAACTATCTAGAAATTAAAACTTTTTTGGTTAGAGATTATAAAAAAAATATCTAATTATTTTTAAAAACTTTTGACTAGTCTTGCTTGTTTTGAGATTGATTCCTATAAGTAAAGTTATACTTAATATTTATTTACCTTTTTGGTATACAGAGTTGTTAATTTCAGACTGATGCCTTGAGCCGCAATAATTTGGCGCGGCATTCGAGTGACGTCTATTTATCAGAGAGGGCAACACTTCATCGAGCGATTAAAAGCTTCTAAATAGCGAGGGTGCAGCGCGGGACTCAGCTCGATATAAATTAGTTGGCGATGAAAATGCTCAGCTAGTGATGTTCGTTGCAGGCTAATTAGTTATCGACAATTTTGAATTAAGAATAAATTCTGCTTATAAAATGTCTACTTTAATAAGAGCAATTACTTAAATAGAAACAACAAAAGTAAAATTAAAAAAAAATGTAAAAACATCGCCTTTGTTACTAAGCGATAACAAAGGTTTTTAACGATGCAAGAATTTTTGAAATCGGTGCAGTAGTTTTTGAGTTATTACAATACATACGAAAATACAAATCATTCCTCTTTATAATATTAGTATAGAATGCTTTGGAGGAAGGTTAAGACTGGAAGAGTATAATTTTCATTATACGCCTCAATTAATACTTTATTTATGACATTCAAAGATGTAATATGTTGAAATATTTGTCTTATTAAGTGTAAACGATATCGGCAGTGTATTCGTGAAATTGTCGACAATTCATTAGCAACGTCACCATTCAACCCTTTCCCAGTGCAGGGGCCTGCAATGCCCGGGGCGGCCGGGGCGCTGCAAAACTGTTAACTAAATTAAAGTGAGTGTGAAGACCGCTGCAGGGTTAACTATTCCATTTCATTTATTGCGCACAATTCTCGTTTAACCCTTTGCCGTTTAATAAAGATATAGAGGCCTATTAACAACGTCGCGGATACTTTTAAGTATAAACTTGGCTGGTATGCAGGACTTAATGACTTAGGTAGTTGTTAATTGAACATGCCTCTGCAATACCACCATTTACTTGGATTACTTATTACCCGTATGCTCGTGCGTGCTCGCCGACCGGTAGATATCAGCGCATAACTGCCGCACATCTTACTGTTTTTTTAATCATGGCATATACGAGTAATATTTTGCTGTTAACATTGTTGCAAGAAAACGTTTTTGAACAAAAGTATGTGCTACCATATTTGTGGTTAATCTCTTCATATCCATTATTAATTATAGAGTTTAATATAAGTTTAAACTCAGGTTACGTGAATTAATATGAAGAGGATGATTTAGTTGCCATTCATTCTTCTTTTTCTTCTTGTCCTATGTCCCCAAAGTGGGGCAGTGTGTCCACAGTGCGCCGCAATCTTCCTCTATCCGAGGATCTGCGTTTTGCCTCGGACCATGACAGACCGATTGTCTTCATGTCAGCCGCCATTGAATGTTTCCATTCATTGATAATCTCAAATTCCTCAATTGATAAAATGAATTTAAAGACAAGGAATTCGATAATTCTATAAGCAATAGCTCTTATAAAAGTATTTGGGAAATATCTTCACCCTTCTATCCACGGGTGGTATGAGCACTCAAATGTGCGATCACTAGAGATGCACTTGATTATTAAGAGCGTGTTCAAATGTTCTATGATGTCTGGAAATTTAAATCGATGAGGCATTATGATATAAAACCTCCAAGAAAACGTTTAGAGGTTAGAAATTTTGATTACTTTTATAAAATTTTGCAAATAAATGTAAAACGATTTTATTAAAGTTGATCTAATAATATACTTATTGATATTATAATTATAAAGTTCCAGTAAAGTCAGTTGACTTTTTCTTACTTCCTCGAGTGCTATAATTTCATTTACGAAGTACCTAATTCGATATCACGGCTGTCAATTCAGTTGTCAATAATTAATGCATACAGTGTACCTTTCAGTGGTATTTGCGAATGATTTTCATCCATAATCGAATGTATTTTAGAAAGCTTCATTAGAATTGTTAATGTTAACATGGTTTTCGGTTTTGCGATTGTTTTGCGTATTCCGATTGTCTGGACGAGATTCGGTCGGAATTGATAACTGACACGATAATGGATAGTGGATATTATCGAATTTTAATAGACTCACATCTGGACTATAGATAGATATGTAACATGCAACAACATCTATCTGTGAATATTAGCAACAAATAATCGTCTTACCTATTATCCCAAAACTATAGATAAAATAAAAATGTTTATGGAATCGATACGTCGATATCGAATATCAAATTACACTTTGCTTGGTTCCAATGCCATTATACATGGAAAGCGATGTAGTACAAATTAGCTTTTCATCGTTAATCATGCAATATCCCTTATATATTTATTACTGTTTCCACAATTACCATCAATTTAAGATAATATAAAGATCACAAAGACCATAACTAACGTTCATAATAAATGTCAAATGAGGCGTTAATTGTGTGCAATAGAGGTGCGTGGGCACGGGGAACTGGCGAAGGCCGTCACGATCTCAAGATATACAGATATACCTATTATGCCAGTAATACACGAGGGCATCAGAGTAAGAATAGTTATTCTAGTATTTGAATCGACAATACCGAGAATAGCACTGTTTTGACAGAACGTGTGATTTAAAAAATTATCGTGTGTTGACATGCATAAGCTATAAGGATTTGAATTGTTACTTACTGTATATTTTTCTTCAGACAATCAATATTGACAACTTAGATTCATTCGGTTATATTCAGATATCACTCTAATCGGCAATAAAAATATTACTACCAAATCGATAAGGTATCTTTAAATATCTAAAAGTGTAAACCGAATTAAACATTTCCGTTTATAAAACGTCAATTAGATACCAAAATGGCGGACTGGAATGCGAGAACGTCGGTGTGGTAAATTAAATATCAATAAACTCCATTTAGTAAAATCCAGTGGAAATATTCAAAGTACGCTAAACAGACTGTATCATGACTATGCATTGCGTCCACCTCAGTCGAGAACTCATAAATAATATCCTGATGGCTGTAACCAAATATAACAGTCACAGAACAGCTTTGAAACCAGTATTGCCATTTTAGTCGTAAGGTATTAAAGTAAATTTGATTTTATTACGCCTTTAGCTAATCGAATTATTAATTTATTAATTGACCTAATAATTTCTTGTATATGTCGCTTCCTGAATTTATATTTGATATACAAAGTTGACTGGAATGGTTTCAGTTTATTAATATGGTGTATTTTTAAAATGTTTACCTAATAATCTTTAGGAGTTCAAGTATTTCTAGATTTACAACGTGAATAACCGTTTGCATTTTTTTTATTACTGTAAAATTAATTATGTTTCCTTCTACAGCGTAAATATTATTTTTATCAGTTTTATTTTATGTTTGTGATACTAGATACTTAGTGCTATGTCTCACGCAATACAAACCGATAATTACTTATTCTATTTTTAATTTACTCACATTTTCTAACTATACTAAATGCAATATTTCAATTCTACCAAAAGGTCAATTCTACGATTTTTGCAGTCTTTAAATTCATTAGATTCATCATGTGTCCAAACTAAATACGCAATTATCATAATAATCACTGTTTATTTATAATAAATTGAATTACAATTCAGCTAGACATGTTTATTAGCCAGTTACAGTCAATCAAAACAAGTTTGGTTAACAGATGACAATGTTGTGGCGGTATTTGGGTTAGCAACCGCAGTAGTCTCGACTGCTGTACTTTGTCTCCTAAATAATCGAAGGAGGTCACACGACATATGTATGCTTGTAAAAAGATGCTATTGCGTGTACGGTGTCTCGTCACCGAGTACGAATCTCATTAACCAATGGATGTGGTAATTTTATTACATACAAGTTTCCTGCAGCAACTTTTTACCGACAATATGGTGGGACTTATCAATGTCGATATTAATTTTGAAGTTAAAAAACAAATAGGTTGTTGGTGAAAATGCAGCTTATGTCAGCTGTGATCAATGTTTTATAAATCTGGTCAATTTTCACTTTTCTTTATCTAAGCTTAATTGAATAGCAAACCGTCCTTGGAAGGATTTCGTACATCAGTTCGTAACCCACGCGTGTCGGGAAGCCCGCTACACGTCTTTGACAGTCGCTTTTCACAATCAGTAGTAAAGGTTAATAGAAAGTTTGTAAGACAATAGTCGCCGCCTGGCCGTGCCTCCGTCACAATGACTATTGTGTATTGAGTCACGCGTCTATTGAGCCCACGCTAGTGACGAGCTCGTTTGAATCCTCATATTATGTCATGAAATATATTTAGAATAATTAAAATTGTTATCAGTGAACGCATATCTGATTACTTTGTTATAGCTCCCGGATGAATTGTAGATCGGAATAATGTAATACAACTGAAGCGTAAATTGTAAGATTCTCAGATTTCCTATTATCATTTACTTTAAGATTTTCCTTATAGAGAAACAAATCAAACAATAATTAACAGGAACCATACATAATCGTGTACCTAACTACATTATAAATCATATAAATTTATCGCTGGAGACACTTGATGCTTGTTTATAAATATTCCTGATTGTACAGGAAATTGTTGGATATCTGAGCTCTTGAGTTATGTGTGAAAATAAATATAGCTAGTGAACGTAGTACGGTAGCGGGTAGCGGTAGCCTTGCTGCCTGACGACTGGTGCTCGAGCAATTATTTTAAAAGCTCCGATGTAAGGAGCCTATCTATGATTAAATCTTAAGCGTCTATCTATAGTCCGATCCTAAAGAGAGCAAGCAAAACATGTTACAAGTATTGTTAACGTGTAAAAATAATTTGACCTCGTTGACCTTGAAAGTGTTATGATGCAGCCATAAATTCTATTATCTTTTATAATTCGAATCTTTACTCGCAAAATATTTAAGAAAATTCCTTATTTATACTAATTATTGAAACAACAAACTATATCTGTCTAAATTATTTGAACAGTCTTAACTAAGACAAACATGTTAAAAGTGGTACTGGGTTAATATTTTAAAATGACGAAGTAATTAATGACTCGGGAGGTTGAGATCGTTTAAATGAGTTGCAGCTATGCGTATAGATCACAACAATGCGGCGCGCGCCCGTCAATCACGTCGACTTTTTGTAAACCATTCACGAGCGCCGGCCATTGAGCTACTGCCTAGACCACAGAGTAAACTCATTAGTAGGTCCACTTGATATATTTCCTATTACTATCCTTTCCTTTATGGATCAGGATTGCAGTTTCTCATAGCAAATCTACACTAAGGCACTGTTTGAGGAATTATAAGACACTTTAGCCAAATTCGAATTTTACATATCCAGGAGTACAAATCTGTTTATCAAAAAGCTGTCCACAGAAGCCGCTAGTTTTACTCTATGGCTACCGTTGCGGGGCATTGTGCTTCAGCAAAAAAACACTCACCGGTTAATTACTGATGTAAATGATACTCTGAATGGTAACAGTTATTTATCTGAAGCCAACCGTTGGTGATTGATTACGATTAACCTGGATCGTGCTGTTCTTTTCTATATCCAAATCTTATCAGATCTTTAGACTACTTTACACTATTTTTTTTATAATTAAACTTTGACTTCTACATACACGGTTTCATAAAATTATATCATGGTCACATAATCAAGAAAGCATTAAGATTGAATTTGGATGGCCAGAAAGATGGAGCAAAATCAAAAAAATGATGGTCGTATTGTGTGAAGGAGAATAGGATTAAGAGAGTGAATTCAGATGTGAAGGCTTGTAGAGATGCATGGGAGAGCTCTGTCGACCCTGTGTATGCAAAAAGGTGATGTTAATAATGATGATGAAATCTTAAGGTCACTTCATTAGCAACTTACACTTACTTATTTTTACTCTTTTCATACTATAGGATTGAATAACTTTCGAAATCCATACAAATACATTATAAGATACGTTTTCAGCCCACAAAACCACGAACCGGTAACGAAATGATAGAATGCGTTTATCGGCGACGTAATTGTTTCCCACATTGGGGCCGGCAGCGGCACCGGCTGGACCTAAATCACGGATAAATCAGATAAGAGTAAAATAAAACGGCCGTGTCCGGGCGGGCTTACCACAAAACTGCCCAAGATGAGAGGCCACGAAACGGACGAATTAATTGGAGAATTGAGTAAAAAATTATCATAAACATTTAAAAATGTTACTAAATTTGTACGTTTATAAGAATACTAACAATATTATAAGAAAGTATTCAATTTACTCGAATGTTAATTCAATACATGACAAGTAATTGTTCATTTACTGTTTCATTTTGCATTGTTATTTTTAATTTCATTCGTAAATATATTAAATTTGTATAATTACTAATTGAATGTAAGAGAAAGTTTTTGTTACAAATTAAAATGATTTCGTTTGACGTTCCGTGGCCCGCCTCTGGGCGGACATGGCGTTGGGCGGTAAACCACCACATCTGTAGGCAACGAAAGACAGATGGGTCTCACTAGGCGTCTGTCTTACATGTCAACTTTTACTTAAATCGTTATTTTGTGAAGGGAGCTTTCGATATCCTTTTATCTTTGTTAACATTCGTATATGTCAAGTAGATTTATTTCGATTGATTTTTCTTCTGGTGATTTTTTTTATGTTTCAGTGACTAAGAAATCACAAGAAACATATATGTTTCTGTTTTAACGCAAACATTGAGTAATAAAAAAATAGCAATACGCACACAAGAAGAGTTGGCAGAGAGACAGTCAGACAGTCAGTTAACGAATATTTTTTTTAATAATGACGCTTTTAGAGGAGAAAACAGGATACATACGTGAAATGTTAAAAATACACCAGAAAAAGAAAAGTATGTTCATATTGCACTAGTTATAGTTAATATGCGGAGCAGAAAATCAACTAAAAAACGATTACTGATAGAAATCAGGCCGCCCTTGCGCAAATCTACAAGATTTTGTAGCTTAGTTTAAGTAACGGTATTGTAATTTTTGTGCAAAAAGAATTAAATAAATAAATAAATAAAACAGCAATGACGGGTTTAAATATTTACACAGTCCATTAATCTAAAGACACTAACAAGTCAGATATCACTGTAAATAGAGAAACGATCTGTCTGTCCGGCCCTGAGGGCTGACGCAAACCTGGTGGGCGGTGACGAGAACGATCAACGCTTTTTGCGGACATATTGAATCTGTTACCGTAGGGAATACTGACCGTTACTTATAAATACTTGTGAAGGCTCTTGATATTTATAGCGATGAAATTTCCAGTAGTAGTTGACCTTATGTTTTACAAAATACTACGTCTTTAGGAAGTCATTGACTTTTCTGTCAAACTCATAGTTGTCGAGGCTAAATCTCTTTACTGAAATATGATTGCACATTTATTTCTAAACACACCGTCATTGGCCAATTCAAAAGGGGCTACTAAAACTTGTAAAATGTTAACTTTGTAATTCTTCAATTTAACTAACCGCAAACAAGTCCTTGCTATCTGCATCACAACGCCGGGGGTATTTTTTCTTCGACCGCAAACCATAAACGACGGCTCCCGAATGGCTGGCAAATGAGGAACATTAGTGAACGCTTTGTGGTGAAATTCGTCTACGTGTTAGCGGTTCTGAGCTCGCGTTCTCGAAATTGATCCATTTATTTTGTTTTGTTTAAACTAAATGCTTTAGAAAGAAAAAGTTAAGTTGCTTGAGTTGTTTGGAAATGTCTATTGCAATATTAAATAACAATTTATGCTGTAAGCCACGTGGTTTTAGTTTGTACTGAATTTCTAAACAACTGCTCAGATTCTAATACTCAGATTAGTTCTTGCAGGATCCTTCAAAAGTTTAGTCAAATCAGTATCATTTTCATAATCACAATTACTTCAAGAAGCCTTACGAAATAGCAAAATGTAACATAGGTAGTACAGACAATGAAGAAAATGGAGAGACGAAAGTCCTCCACGTAGTAATATTTGCGGATTGTACGTATGTGTTTGTCAAAGATGTGCGCAATCAGGCCGACCGCTCGTAGCTCGCCGTTCGCCACACTGGGAGGATGAATTTATTCTGTTTATTGTCTACCGCAGATGCTGATTTGTGTGTTTTGCACTATTCACGTATTTGTCCTTCTTCAAGAGAACAAGAGAACGTTTGTTTGAGTTATGTGCTTGAACCTTGAGATGTGAACATTATCTATACGCAGCTGGTAACCTACCAAATGTAATGAAATTAATTCATCTATAGCTTATATTCTGAAGCATGTCTACTGTGCGTATTTATTTGTAAGAACTTCAAGTGACAATTATTAAATTCTTGCGTTGTTATAAGTTTAGTTTTACACTGGTCTCCGGTTTAATGCCTATTTATTTATTTTCATTTGGCCATGAGAACCGAAGCGATCTTTCTTCGTCGCTTGTTGAACGTCCGTGAACATTTCCTAAACACGAACGTACTCCAACCCTATGCATTCCGATCTGAGTCGCTCGGGGTCGCGGCATTCTTAAAATTTTACCCCGAATTTTTGCAAGACAAATAACAGCCGCTTGGCCGAAATGACATATGGCGTACGTGGGACTATGGCCTTCATACACTTGGCATTCTTCGTCCTGTAGGGGGGGACGAGATGATTTATACGACTACCGCTAAACTTTCAGGTCCAGTTTCCCTTTATGACCTCGCGTATTTATGAGCCGGCCATGAAGTTTGTCCGCGGCCTCGTTGGTCACTGCTCTGTTTGTTATAAACTTGATGACATAAATATTGTTTTGGCATTTGTTTTTATGTTGTTATCTGTGATGCGACATTTTAATTTAATATTTATGATCATGCGCGTTTTTAAACATTACTTATGCAAACAAGCTCGATTAATTAAAAGATTCATTGCTTTTAAAACAGATAAAAAGATGTTTGTGAAATTTCATTAAGCTTAATATTTGATTTCTTAAATTGGATACTTTAACTTAATACTTAAATTCAAACAAATGATGCCATAAAATGTAGGGCGTAAGTGAAGCGACCGCAGAACGATGGCGCGACCGCAGGACAAATGAGCCGCAAACGAGACCGCCCGTACTGAGCACGCCTCTAGCTTATGTATAACGTTTGCACTTCATGTTAAATAGAATCTTTGAAACACTAGAAGTAAAACGAATTCTCCTTGTCTAGTTGAAAAACTTTAGAACTAAAGGCTCATTAGAATTGCCTCACCTAAAGACAATGTAAGCGAAATTTTTGTCAAGATTTGTGAATCCGGAATTGGTGAACATAGTTAGGAATGTCCGGTGATGTCCGGTACAATCGGATCTATTTGCGTAAGCCGACGGGTCGTAATCCGCAGTAGATTATTGATGAGACGACCTTTATACTACTGCTATGTCTACAAGAAGGGTTCTAAGTTAAGAACTGAAGGAGGGAGATGGAGGTATTATTTTAACCGACGATATTCAGTATAATAAATATACTTGTTTCTGTTACTTTGGAATGTAAACTATAACAATGATATCAATGCCGTTAACTTGTGTAGTCATTATTTTTTTAAAAGCAAATTAGTGGGACGAAAATTAGATTTTATAAAATTGTGTCGCAAGATCTCTCATCAATGTCAATGAAAATATTTTTCCAACGTTTTTTATTGATTAACTTCTACCACTTGCAACTTGTGGCATACAATGTAAGACATGGACGGGAGGCCAACAAGCAAGGGTCAGCTTTGCCACGTCAATTTGCTCGGACTCGAGTCCGAGATGTCTTTCTATGCAGGATTCTATAATGAACGTGTTACAATCACCGACTCGACATATTTACACTATTATTTCAAAGTTAGAGTTGTTTATTAGTTACTAGCTTTTGCCCACGGCTCCGTCTGCATGGAATTAAAAAAAAAGAAAAACAAAATGGTGTAGCATATGTGTTCTTCCAGGCTATACTTAGTATAGATAATCTATACCAAGTTTCATCGAAATATTTTCTGCCGTTTTGTGTACAAACTTTAACAAACATCCATCCATCTGAACTTTCGCATTTATAATATTAGTATGATGTTTAGGATTAAGATTGGTTGACATATTCAAATAAATAAATGAAGAATAAAGGTAAAATATTCAAGCCCATAACAAGAAGCAAAGTAAGCAGAAACTAAAAAAAATCTTTTGTTTTATTGCCACGTTGTTATAAATTGTTTTTTTGCAATGTTAATAAATCGTTCCATTTTATTTATATAGCACTATTTAGACGGGAGCCGCTTCGCTAAAGAATAGCTGTTAAAGTAAGTGCAAAGCCTTGACATTTCACCCCTGGGGTCTTTTATAGCGACCGGTTCTCGTATCTGATGACCGTATCCCTTCTCTGCTCGCCTTATCAACTTTACCGTTTGACATACGCACTCGCAAGTGTTTATGCTGTAATAAAACTTTAAGATGTGACGTCAGTTCGTGCCCGGTCTTCGGGCGATTGTCAGATTTTGATAAAGTGTAGTACTGCGTTTGTATGTGATTTTGTAGACATTTAGTAGACATTTGTAGAAATTTTGTAGATGTTTGTAGACATTGTAGACACGACTGGCAGGGTATACGATTAAGTAGAAATTGTAAAGCCCAGTCACAGTTTATTTCAGTGTTGGTGAGGATAAGATTTGTTTATAATCCTGATCCGTTTAAGCACTTGACTTGTAATCCACGGGTCTTGAGTTCGAATCCCGCTATGTACCAATGTGGTTTTCTTTTTTAGAATTTCATATGTACATAATTTATCTAACGTTCTTATGGTGAAGGAAAATATCTTGATGCAACCTGCACATATCAGCGTAGAAATTCAATGATATGTGTGCAACCAACCTGCAGTGAGCCAGCGTGGTTGACTAAGGCGTAGTTAACCCTTACTTAGGGTAGGCTCAGTGTGAGCAGTTGGTCAGACTATGGTCACATATTTATGGTATTTTATGAAATATTAGTGATTTATGAAAAATCAACACAGAAACATGATTCGTTCTATTAGCAAGTGTAATAAATGTTATTAAGTCATTAACTAGTTATTATGTACGACATCATTACAATATATTTAGCGATGTAATGGCGTGTCGCCACCTGCGTCGGCTGCGGCACACCGTACAAAACACGCAATGTATTTGACCAAATGTAATTTAACGCAATTAGTCGCTTTCATTGTTTTAATTACTTTTATTGCTTAAATTGTTCTTTAGATTAGAGATTAGTAACTTTTAGATTTATGTGTATTTGTAAAACTTGTTTTTTCATGTAATAAAGGTCCTTATAAAAATAATTTAATAACAAAAGTTTTGTCAAATAATCAAATCAAAGTTTAGATCTCATGAAATATTTTAAAGAGGAAGATTCATATATCGGCAAACCACTACAAGATAGAGAGTACCAATGTCTACATTGTCAAGTATAAACGAATCCTTAATCGGTTAACATTATGTTATTCAAGTTTACTAAATTTAAAAACATATTTTTTCAAAGCCACCTGTTTATTAAGCAATATTTTTATCAATCCACGATGAGCGGCGTATCAAACTCCTTATATGTAATATCACTCGATTGATGTAATTAACGTATTATCTCAAGTGAAGGCGCCTTACATCTGAGGTTCTTTTGTAAGATCTCTAGATATTTGTACAGTTAGAGATTTATACATATACTAATTTGTATCAATTAGTTTGCAAATTCTCTCTTTCATCTACACTGCTCACACATATACTAGATAGTAAGCAATACCCAATTTACCAATTGTACTTATTGTGTTCCTTTCTGAACAAAATATATTTTATAACACAAACAATGCAACAGACCTAAAGACCTTAGTCTCCATCACAAATTGTTTGTTAAATGAAAATTAATGTCAGTACCAAGTTACAAATATCATTATAAAATAAAGATTCATCGGAGCGGAATGAACTCTGCTACCGACTCACCCCGGGTTCTTAGCGGCCACTAATCAGTTGTTACACGCTTCTGTCACGGCTTTAGTAGTGCTATTATTAGGCCTGAGGCCGGTCGGCGCCAACGGTCGCGGCGCACCTTGCGACACACCTTGCGAGCTAACGTCCTGTGTCCAGATACTCCAAGATATCAACCAATCAACACCAAGAACGTCATAACACACAAACAAATGACAAGCAAAATTTATACTTATCCGTTATGTTAGAAGGTCAATGTTTGATTGTAGATTGTATCGATACCGGAAAGATATTACCACCCTACCTGTAGATTAAGGTGTATAGAGTATAAAGTTTTTTTATTACTTCATGCCAGTAGATACGGTTGTCTTACGGAATTAGCCGCGTCGGTTTCGCCCAATTCTTGGCCGTTGAGATCTTATTTGATAACAATCCCCAGGTCCCTCTGGACGGTGACTGTTAAATTGGATACATTTTTATCTGTCACGCTGTTGATTTTACTATTCGCCTTAATGATGATTGAATGATGGTTTAAAGGTTTTTTAGTTCTAAAAAAATCCTTAGTTAATCAATTTTCTCGGTCCTTTCGTGATCACACCTGCTTTAGATCAATTAAATCTATTGCGCTTACAACAGCGTTGTGCTCGAACAAATAATTAGAAACCCATCAAAATATAAAATTAATTTGAAATCGGCCCTGTTAAAACAACAAATATGGAATGCGTAAATTAAAATAATCTATACTAATATTATAAAGAGGAGAGATTTGTGTTTTTGTATGCATTGGATTGGCTCGGGGGCTGCTGGGCCGATTTCAAATTCTTTCACCGTTGAAAAACAGCGTTGTTTTTGAGTAAAATAGTCTAAGTTTCATTATTATTTTCCATATGCTATAAACTACGCGACCAGTGGTCACACATAAATCCTGTGGGTTTCTGTACCACTTATAACGTCTCTTATTGTACTTTTAAATTTATGCTTTTGTCTAATAAATAAAAAAAAAAAAACAATTCCATTACTCGACATGTCATTTGTTTTCTCTCTAAAAACATTTCGCTTGTCAATTTTTTTCAATTCAATTTACTGCTCAAAAAGACTGTCTTAAAACAGACTTTCTAATAAACTGGAATATTCGTCAATTCTCTACCATTCACTTATTTCAATAAATGCAGCGTGTGTGGGCGTTGTTATAAAGTGTCAAAAGATACCGCGCTGAATGTAGACGACAATTAAATGCAATTATATTTATGTTCCGTTAATACTTGTCGTGTTAACAGAGACAATAGGCCTTTCGAACTTCGCCACTTAAATCTATACGCACCTTTCGTCGTGTGTATATTTATTAATCTCTAGATGTTGCTCGCGACTTTGCTCGCGTGAAAGTAAAAAATATAGTCTATATTACAGACTGATCTCGTAGCTTTTTAATGGTATAAGAATTTTTGAAATCGGCCCATTAGTATTTGAGTTATTTCAATACATACAAATATACAGATTTTCCCTCTTTATATTATTAGTATAGATTGCTATAAACTAACAAAAAGAGCAGTCGGTAATGAGAAAATTACTCATTTTTGTCTTATTTCTCTTAGATTTAAATGTAGTGTTATCACATTTTAGCAATGGAAACTACGGAATTATGTAAGCATCCCAGATACTTAAGAAGTGGAGAAATAAAAGAAGTGCTTATCTTTTGTTTTCGTCCAAAGTTTCTTGACAAAGGTTAAAGGTTCTTATTAACTTAATTTGACTACTGCAATTGCTTCAATAATTTACATGTTCTTAATTATGCTTGTATCGTTTCCTTTTAAAAAAATAACTTCACCTGTCTGTCGTATGTCTGGATGTTGCCCGCGGCAAGCTTGTTTTTATGTCAACTACATATGCATTCTTATTGTTATTGTCAATTAAGTTATATTGGCATTGTTAATGAGAGCACTTAGTTTTTTTTTATATGAAATTTCTTGCAAGAAATGTAGTCGAATCTGATTATTTATTTAAAATGTTATGACTTGGAATGAGAATATAAATGATGTTTAACTAATTTTCGCCCGCGAGTCCATCTGCGTGGAATTAAAAAAAAAAGTTTATAGCCTATGTTTTCTCACGGACTACCCTCTACATCTATGCCAAATTTCGTCGAGATTCGTTAAGCAAATTAGGCTACAAACTCTAACAAACTTGCATCTGAACTTTCGCATTTATTATATTTCTCGGAGTAAGATTAAAAGGAAAAGATTTCCGAGGCTGGGTAATGTTAGAGATTGTTATTGACTTACGATTGTCTTAAGAAATTAGAAGACAAGTCGGAAATGAACCGTGTCCAACACAGAGGAGAGGATTCTAACAGCTGTCCATCGGGGTCACCCTACCAACAAATGTCAATGCCTGGCCCGTGACATTTATTAACGGTTAGCAAGGGTTCGGACTGAGAGGAATTCCATCCAAGATATTTTTAAAGGGGTTCTTTTTGCCGCGATATTGACTCGACTTGAAAACAAGTTTACGATTGTTCTCTATGGTAGTCTTTGGCATTTATAAATTTCTTAATGTCGCTCTAATTAAGATTCCATTGCACTATTAGCGGTTAAAGTCTAAATAAGAAGACGACATATACTACTAATATATTTTAATACTGCTACGTTTTGCAATAAATGTATGTTCAGCAAAAACCAGAATTTATTTCATAATTTATTAACAAAGTATTGTTGTGGAATGCTTATGGTCCTTTATGTAGTAATTCCAGAAAAGAAAAGACTTGGTGGCAAGGCATTTAAGGCAAGCGTATAATTCAATAAAGGAAAACATTTGAGTTTTTACTTGCATTACTTGTCGATATTTCCTAGAGATAATGGTCTGTCAGGATGCGATAGAAAAATGCATTATTTAGTGGCCATAACTGTATCCAATATCGTTATAGCGTAGGTGAGCAAACAAAAGTACCCTTTCGTAAAGCCGGTCGGTGTAAATTACGCGGTAGAGGCGCGGGGGTGACGGCGGCTCATACCGGCCTTGCGAAGCCATTGTCCGCCGGACACCGAGCCACTTTGGGGTAACTTAAATCCGAAATTGGGTATTTCGAAAAATGTGCATGTGTCATTTATCACGACCCCTCGCTTTAGCGCGGGAGGAAAAAACTAACCCTATTTAAAAAACTACCCCCGCAATAATCCGCCGGCTATACTAGCGCGGCACACACTAACAGTATTAAATTTTTGTACTATTAGTACAATGGCGTACGCGGGAAATAAATATTGAATGAATGGGATGGAAGCTGGTTGGAGATAATCCTGATTAAGCAGATCGGGCAATGAACGGCCTCTGTGGACAGACAATGCTATCATCGGCCAATAATGAATTGAAATTAAATTTCACAGGTTTTAATTAAAGCGTTAAAACTGGACACATATTTTATTTAGCATTGTCAAGTGAAATGACACATAATTAAAACAAAATGAAAGAGGTTCTAATTTAGTTAAGTAGGAATAAATTAAACGAGAAGCTCAAAATTGTAAGATTTTAAAAACTTTACCTTACTTTTATGTTATTGGAGACAAAGGTTGAGATACCTTAGCTATGTAACTTCTCCCTTGAGTCCTATAATCAGGTTTTACTGCGCCCTCGGGAAGATATAAGAAGATGAATCCATACACGCTTTAGAAGTATCACAATTGATATATTTGTGTTTTGATATAAATTTTTCTTATTTTTTTAAGGATCAGAATTTTCAATTTTTTTAAAGATTTGAAGTTTAACTCTTACGTCATGATTTTTGGTCACCGCGAGTAATCAAAATTGAATTTACATTTTAATTAAAACTCAACCGATTAGGGGTTACTTAATTAAGTGCAATTCAATTGAGTCGTAGATGAAATAATTAAATGACACAGTCTACCACAACAAGCCACGTGTCGCATTAAAAGCCAATGTAAGAAGCCAACGAATTTGAACTCAACAATTGGGTGCGTTTAAATTTTTCAATATTTTGATTCTGGATAGCGGCGCACGTGCGGTCGCGTGCCTCAAGTTAGACCCCCGCAGCTCCGCAACGCTTTATTTTTTATTATTTTCATAATTCATATTTCACAATAACAACTGAGAAGGCGTTTCGCACGGTTAGATCATGGAAACCACTCACGGGGGCGGTTGAAGGCAGCTTACCGCAAGGGCCTCTTGTGCCCGCTTTTATTTATGTTGCATTGCTCTGCGTTGCGTTTTGTGATCCACTTTATCAAATGCTTTACAAAGATCAACTACCGTTGGGGTTGCGGAATGGTTTTAATAATAGCTTCGACTTATTGCAAAGTCGAATAACTTTTTCTTAGAATAGATTTAACAAGTCATAATCTGGAACAGATAGAACAAATCTTATTTTATTAATTAAAAATAAAACATTTTATAATATCCGCACATTTTTCAAAATAATTTCGAAGGTTTGTAATATTTACACTACCTATATTTACTCTACCCTCTTTGTACCTTATCGTTTTATCAATCAGAAGAAGTAAGAAATTACAAACCAAGATAGAATAGTATTTTATTGTGTTCTTCGATTAAAACTGTTCAAGTTTTATGACGCTGCGCATTATTAGGGTAGGCAGAGAAGCGGCATATTGCGACTTGTTTTTAAGCGGAATTTTTAGTGTTCGAGCCTGGGGAGCTTTATCCAAATTACCGTAACAGTAAGGGTTCCTTACTTTAGAGGGAGATTTTTTATTTTAGAGTAATTTCCCGTTACATTTTACGTGATCTAGAGTATTGTGGGGTGGCGTTTTTTTCTTGAGGCTTGTAAATGTTTGATATTGTGTTTTGATGCGATTTTACTTTGATCGTATTTATGAAAACTCGATTTTTCTAAGAACACAACTGTTCTTTTTAAATGATGAAATTAAGACACTATTTATTAAAAAAATTCAAATTTAAAGTTAGATTTTATTAGTTTTTCCGAGTGATAAAATGTTGTTGAGACATACACTTTCATATGAACGAGTACAGCATTAAACTTTCTAGCTAAACGATTACTCGGATGTCTGCAATTCTCTGTTTAATTAAGGTTCCGTTGCGTGTAAGGAAGTATTAAAGTACAAGCTAACCCCGCGCTCTCTGGGGGACGATCTTTAAATACATCCGATAAAAAACTAAATGACACCCCTCAGTGGCATGCAAAATTCCACCCTCGAGGAAAAAACGAATAGAAACGTCCATAAAGGAAAATTTATCCGCAAATTAATTTGTAGCGAAACGTAATAAAATTAAAGTAAATTTCAAGTAATGTTTTAGTTGTAATTGATTTCACTAAAATGGTGAGGGTATTCAATCAAGACAGGACAATGCAATATTATGTTATACGATTTTAAACATGTGAACATTATCCATTTTAGGTTTTGTACATAGTAATAGAAAAACAATGCGCTAACTGATTTACGGCCGAATACTGAAACAAGAATTAAGTATTTAATAGTTTCTTAAGTGGTAGTCATGCTTAAACTCCGAATTTTATTAAAATATTGAAGACTGTCAAATTGTAAGCGATGCATACGATTCAGTATTCGGCCGTTACTCAGTCTCTTAAGAGAAAGTTAATTCATCCATACTCTTGCAATGACATGTCATGTGTAAACCTAACAACAGCTAGTATCATAAATATATCGATACCTTACAATGTCAGACTAATTAAATCAAATGCTTATGTAAATTCATTCACGAAGCCAAACCACGTGTACGAATTACGATCGCAGTAAATCCTCATTCGAAAAACGAAGGTAATATTTTTTCTTGTAACATTGCTTCGGTAAACGAAAACAAAATACCGAAAACGGTAAACTTAAAAGTTTAAATTTTCTTACTTAGTGTGTTCCGATCATCTGCTATTCCCCTAATAATAACCGCTGCATATGAACTGGTCAAACTTAAGTATTTAAAACAATTATTAACAATGTAACTTGCTCACAAAAATTGTTACGTCTCCTTGAACTAGTAATAAACATTTTATCTCTCTCAATTATGACAAGAATCCAATACTAAAACTGTGGGAATTCGATGTCGAAACGCTAAGACTTTTCGCCATTAAAGTCACATCACTACTCCGCTCGTAGCCTCGAGTGATTTATTATTTACAATCGAACATTAGATTTTTTATGTTAGCAGTTCGATGGTAATAAATAACTAAAACGCCGCACGAAGATTAACGTTCCTGATTTATTTACTTAGCACTTATGATATATTGTTTTAGCCGAAAGCTTGAAGACTAAAAAGGAAATATTAAATCAATACTTGTGACGTCATAGTTCGCGTTAGTTACCGAGTGTACAAACATTTTATCTCTCTCATTTCCTCCAGAAAACAGAGATAATGCTACAGTTCATCTAGTAAAAAGTTTAGTGTACACCTTTGACTAAACTATCGCACAACTATTTTGTCGCGCTTTGATTCCTATGAGCTTGTGTGGAGATGCGCACACGACTTCTAGTTGTCCAAACAGTTGAATTAGATGCGAAACAATCGACAATAACACCTTAGTTGTGCTATAGTTTAGTCAACTCAGTGGGCCCGTTCTTACAAGTATTAAAACTGTATCTTTATTGAGCCCAAAGAGGCTAGAAACTAATGCAATTCTTTCGTGTAATTGCCTAATCTTTCGAGTTTAAATAGGTGGTGCTTAATCTCGGCTACTAAGGCCCCTCCGTGACAAGGTGAACTAACCGTCCCTGAAATGGTTATTTTTTAAAAGTTCCCTGTTATAACCGCTGTGTGGGGCGCAGGGCGGCAGATTTAAAGCCAATTTAAGAGGAAATCTCGTCTTATATTGATTGTTCGTAATTTTTTTTCGGATGCATCGTTGGTTTTGAGATTTAATGGTGTTTTGAGAAAATAAAATTAAAAAGCTGTTTTCATCCCCGCATTTTTAGTATTAAACTTATTACTCAGTGGATACTTATTTAAATTATTTCACCCTTAAAGCAAAAGTTGATAAAGTTTAAAATTATTTAACGACTTGATTTTTATCCATTTGTCCTAGTGACCATGTTGCGATTGTAACAATCAAAAAAAAATGTTTTAAAAACGAACTCTTACTATGTTTACCATTAAAAGACAATTTACTGGTCGAGACGATTCAAATAAGACCAAATTCAATGTCATTGCAAAGTTCCTATACCTTCTAGCTTCACTATCAGATCAGCCATAATATTGCACTGTCACGTCATTTACAATGTAAGTAAAGTTTTATTTCAATCGGTACCCGGAAAGGGGATCACATTAAATTTGCCATATTTGACACTAGGAGTAAACGTTTGTAAGAAACTTGAATTTTAGTTTTGTGCATTTTTGAGTGGGTGAAATGATCACTCCATCATTGGGCTGAGGAGTGCCCTTCTATCGTATCGTAAAGATGCTTTTATGGACTAAGTTGTCGTTCGTTCACTATATTTATTTAGTTTTACGATTGCTATTAAATTATTATGCTGTTAAATTTACATAATGTTTCCACTAACGATATACGTACAGAAAGGTATTGTTATCTCTGATTTTTTAGTTAGTACGAGCGAGATGGCTGCATGTTTTATACAAGTTTTTTAGTAGTAGAACGATAAGAAAAGTACCGTTATGCAATCGAGCCGCGCGTAATTAAGGTGCGCTATGAATTCGGTTTTAGTTTTAAATGTGTTCTTTATTTTCAATACAGTTGCAAAGATGATGAATAAATATCGAACATAATTTTCATCTCTTAATTAAGATTGGTATAATTTTGCTACCTAATATATCACATTTCTTGCGTCTACGTCTATGACAATTTGACATATGAAAAAAAAAACATATTATAATTAAAAACACTAAAAGATCATAAGTAAGTCTTTTAACTTTAAAAACGACGCTATCGCAATTATTACTAAAACTACGAATCTTGAAATAATAACACAATAAGTTGATTTATAACAATTTCTATGATAAAGTTACATTTAAATTTAAGTTTTTTTCCCTCTCTGACAACTCTTTTTAATCTATGCCTATAAAAAATAAAACTTAATTACCTCCCAGCATTAATAACTCGATGTCGCTTCACCGGTGGATCTGAAATTTATTACCCGACAGATTATTAGAGGCGAATAGAAAAAAAATAACGAAATAAAATGAGTCCACGTATTAATCAAAACCAATAAACAATATTTTAGGTCAAATCGAATCAACTAAGATTAAACTATTTTATTAATATTTTTAACTAGCTGTTCCCGTGCGACTTCATCCGCATAAAATTATAAAAATTTAATTTTATTGTTTACATGTGTCAAATTATCAATTGCAAATGTTAAAATTACATGACATTGACAAACCATGGCAACCTTGATGTTTCTTGGTGTTGGCAGCAAATTATGGTCTCTTTTCCACATTAGCGTTTTTATACAAAATCTTACCCCCTAAGTTTAATGTCAGGAAAATATACAGACTAAAGCGTGGCGTAAGTGAAGGGCGTTTTATTAAAAAAGATTTTTTCATAAATATGCTGTAATTGCTGACATTTTAAGCAACAAAGAAGTATGTGTTTACGTTTTATTATAATAGTATAGATATAGATTGCAATTCATGTAATTAAATAATCTTTAGTGGCGCAGTTGTTATTCTGTTAATTTGTACCCACGTCCAAGGCTCACCAATGCTTCGATTTTCAAATATACAGTTATGCGATGTTCTTACGGTGATGGAAAACATCGTACAATCTGCATATATCAACGAAGAGATTCCACAAGCATGAACTCAAGCAAACCGTACTAAGCTAGCGTGGTTGACTTTGGACGTCACTCCTCGGCTCTTATATCATCGGTATACAAATATGAGTTCAGATTTACAATAATGTTGATTTGTTTAGATTAAAATATGCAGACAAAATTCATTCGTGACTCATTTGCATCACGATGAGTTTTATAATATTTACAATCAAAATATAACAGAGAAAATAATACGTTATGAAATGGAATCCTCAACATTAAAAACATATTCTCTACACGATGATCAAAATATTTTGATAAATAACAATAAAGTAAACACAAGTTGCCAATAAAATTATGCAAAACGTTTAAACGGTGAGTTTACAGACAATAAATACATAAAATTTGTAATCCTTATTTCGTATTGGATATAAATGAAGTAATAACTTGAATTCCTTACAACAAAACTTTGTTAACCTTAACCCAGTTGTGATATCGATTATTTCGCGGACAAAATTAACATATAAATCGTCCGTTCTTACTGTAAAGTGATTTATAGTTTATCAAACAAATGCAAATATTCAAGCGAACTAAATAACACTCTCGTGCCGCATTAGGAAGCATTTGTAGTACAATGTATACAGTAAACAAGTAATAAGATCTAGTGACAATTGACTTGAACTTAGGATTCGACAAACGAGCGTTTTCTATTTAAATGTATAATTTACATTAAAAAAAAACTGACGTGATCCTTTGGTGTACAACGTTATGAAAATGATGTGTGAAATGATTTATGTGTAGAAATAAATAAAAGGACCAGAAACTTACGCAAAAAAAGTTTAAGAGTTTGAACTATATTATCTAAGAAAAAATGATTCCACTTTTTTAATTCTTTGAACTAGCTAACGCCCTTGAAAAATTAAAAACTTTATTAGTAGAAAATTTGTTCTTTCAGATGTTCTAAATCTTTGCAAAATTATAGGACCGATACCTTAAGGCGTTCCGAAGATAAGTAGTAACATTCATCCATCCATCTAAACTTTCGCCTTTATAACATTAGTAACATTAATAAGCCAAATGAATAAGGGGTTCTCATGTATCCTTAATAACCACCAATAGTAATATATTTTCAAGTTTCTTTCGAATGATAAGACACTAGAATTTATCCCTCTGTGGTCTGTTTCTATTCTACTTCATACACCCTCTTTCTTTCCGTTCGTTTGTATCATTATCGATGTATGCAAGTTGTTCGCATTCCACACATTCCGATGTCCACGTGGTGTGCCGGAGCCAGCTGGTACGGTGCACTTTGCATACCCCAGTATGCCGCGACACGACAGTCTCTAACGTATTGTGTTGGTGCAAATTTGGTTGGACTTCGGTTACACTAATTTACATTAGATGTTGAATTATTCGAATTCTATTGTAATCTATTTAGTTCTAGAATGAATAAGGTAATCGTTTGAGATTATGTAACCGCAAAGGATATTACGTGTAGTTTGGTAGGGATGATTAAAGCATATTGGGAATCTGACTGTCGTATTTAGAATCTAGCTAGCTGTTCCCGTGCGGCTTCATCCGCATGAAATCATGAAAATTTTATTTTACTGTTTACATTTGACAAATGATCAATAGCAAATGTCAAAATGACATGACATGACAAACTTCAGCAATCTTGCTTCCTTGATGTTGGCAACATCTTATGGTTTCTTTCCCACATTAGGGTTTTTATTTAAATATTTACCTCCTAAGTTTAATAGTGTGAAAATATATTGCCTTAAACGTGACGTAAGTGTAGGGCTTTTTATTTAAATAATAATTATTCAAAAACATGCTGTAATTGCTGTCATCTTAGGCAACAAAGAAGTGTGTGTTTACGATTTATTATATTAGTATAGATGGTATCTAAAACTGAACCCTCATTGTAGTTTCTTCCATAAACCTACACTAAGTCTTCCTTAGCCACCATTTAACAGTTATGGATGCAATACTATATACTAATAATGGTTTAGAGATGAAAAATATTAATTTTTATGAATATGTTAAAGTTGTAAAATTTTAATTACCGTCGAGATTTTCCATTTATCAGCGTTTATTGGGAACGCCTTCATGCCTTGACAGAGCCGTCGTAAGTCAATACCTCGATAGCGAGCTGCGGGTACCAATTTGAGCGTAGCTTGGCCGCAAATAACATAATGCGATTTGTGAGACAGCCGTCGTCGTGGGCGTAGATTATGACACGTCTCGTTATGCGCGCTTTATTGTTTATCGGATCGTTGCAAAGATCTTTCGAAAATAGCTAGATCTATAGTCGTAAAGTTATCTACGCTTTTTCTCATCTAAGCTGATGTATTAAGTCAACAAATTTAAGCCATTTCATGTACTTTTCATATTAATAAAAGCAAACTTTTGATACTATAAAAAGTTCAGAAGTTGCGTTGCATTGCAAAATTGCGACAATAATAAAATTGCTTCGATTTAATAAATTTACTTTCTAAATTCACATTTTGAATTATATTGATTTGATTCCAATTAAGTTCGCTTTTCTAGTATATTAAGTTTATTAAACGAGATTGGAAACTGACAGCTAAGTAAGATCTAAGTTACAGTTAAGTTAGAAGGAGTGGTGCGGCTACGTGGGAGGAGATCTCCGGCCAGGTGTGGCTACATTATCGGAGCTCTGTTTTGTTAGATTTATTATCTATCTTGTTTATGAAGCAATATGTCATTGTATACAGGGAACTATTCAACAATAAGTTAGTAAAATGTAATACAAATTACATGTATCATTAAGATGTGAAAATTCTTAATAACATCAATCTAAATTTTGTAGAAATCTCTTTGTAGAAATAGAGGAAAAGTTACAACAATTTCAATGCATGATGTTTTTTTTATATATATAACATAAGGTGGCAAACGAGCAAGCGGCCACCTCAATCCGCCAAAATGGCGAAGCGACCGCTGCCCATAGACATCCGCAATTGCAGATGCGTTGCCTACCCTTATTCGACGCAAGAGGAGACGCACATAAAGAGGATACTTCCCTTTCCTATGCATATCCTCCACCGCCAAATGCACTTCCTCTTCCCATCCTCTTCTTGTGAGAAAAGGGTAGTAAAGAGAAAGGGACTAAAATTAGGCCTCCGGCACCACACTCATCAGACGAAACACGGAATTGCTTCTATTTCACGGTCAAACTGTTTTATACATTACTAGCTGTTGCTCGCGACTTCGCTCATGTGATATAAAAAAATACAGCCTATGTTACACCCTGATAACGTAGCTTTTTAATGGTGAAAGAATTTTTGAAATCGGCCAAGTAGTTTTTGGGTTATTTCAATACATAAAAAAAAAAAACAATAATACAATTTTTTTCTCTTTATAACATTAGTATAGATAAGATTTAGCCACGAAAAATTTACAAGTATTTAAGTATTCTAGAATATTAATTTTACTAACATATCATCATCATCATCATCATCATCACCAGCTAGTGAGCTGTATAGTGATACGTCCCCACCGAGGGGCTCGGAGCCTACCCTAATAAGGGGTGACTACGCCATAGTCAACCACGCTGCACTGCGGGTTGGTTAACTTCACAGATATCTTTGAATTTCTTCGCCGATATGTGCAGGTTGCATCACGATGTTTCCTTCACCGTAAGACGTCGGGTAAATTATGTACATATGAAAATTCGAAAAATCGATAATCATTGGTACATGGCGGGATTCGAACCCAAGACCTGTAGATTACAAGACAAGTGCTCAAACCACTGAGCCACCGACGCTTTTGCTACTAACATATATGGTGTTTTAAAAGTAGTGCATTTCAAGATCATCTTTATAATAAATATTGAATCTGTTCTAAATAACAATATCGCAATGTTACTAATCTTGTTTTCAACAAACAGGTTTACCTAATTCCATTTACTTTATTTGCTTTAGATTTTAGATACATATTGATTTATAAATTGATATTTTGTTAATTTACATTTAAATAGATTTACAATTTAGTAAAATTATATCAACATTTTATGAATTTATCTTAATGAAACGGATTATTATAAAACAGAGAATTTCTTTATTAACATTTGAAATACATTTCAGTTTGTTTTATATAAAAAGTAACCATTTTATGTAGTATATTCCTGTCTTGAACACTCGATTACTTAATATATAAGTTAAGTTTTTTATATAACATACTATAGGATTAAGGAATCCTTTTAAATCCAGGTATTAGAGTTGCACCCTTTCTCGACTAGTTTACCCTTGCTCATTAAGGGAGGGTTAAGAATGAGCGCGGGGTTCTAAAGACCCTGCATTTCAGAAACAGTATTTCAACTCAAATTAGCGATTTAAAGTACCGCTGAATTATTAAGTTCCGTGATAAGAATTAAGTTGTTAACGGTAGGGGGAGATATCCTACATTTTAAAGATACTTTTTTTAATTTAATTATTCAATTCATATTCACATTTCTCTTTTTACTATATTTGTAGATTTTTTGTTAATTTACATATATTTCCTTTCATCATTCCAACTAAGCTGTAGGCTTGTGCTAGGATAAGGTTCACGACAATAGTCGAATGGTGGGATTCGAATCCTCGAACGCAAGGTCGGTAGTCCATACCCCACACCATTCTTGCAAAATATACCTGTAGCCTAAATGTTTCAAATTTCGTTGTTTTGTATTTATAAGTATATTGAGACAATTATTAAAAGTACAAAACACGAATAAATTCGCTTATCTCTTGGTCAAACTATACTTATAGCCATTGGACGAAGTATAATGTACTAGCTAAACTGTTTAAAATCGACCCAGTAGTAGTTGAGTCATTTCAATACAGACAAAAATACAAATATTTCATCTTTATAATATTAGTATAGATTTCATACAACACCCTAATTAAGTATACGAAATAACATAACATAGACACTAAAATTATAAAATTACGTCCAATCAAATTTGTATGATGTATCAGCAGATGTTTGTCTTGTCCAAATATAACATTACCTCACTGTTAATGATACCTTTTAATGAGCATTCAAGATCGATTGCGCAATATCAATACGAAACTAAAATGAACCGTTAATTTTCGAAGCTCGGGCCAGCAATAAAACGCGCAGTATTCCGAGACGCATATCTAAAACGCGTGTTCATAATAGGGACTTAGACTTCAAAGATTAGATAAAGCAGAAGTGCCTGAGTGTACAAAATATTTGAGAATAAAATGTACTTGTTTTGTATTGACAAATCTATGACTAAAAATGGCATGTGTTAATAATTCGTTAAAATATCGAAATGTTATACTAAGTATTAATGTTAGTGGTTGGAATTTAACGCTGTAATAAGTAATCTTCTAGATATAAAACTTCGTTGTAAGACGGTTCTGTATGTTCACACTCTATGGTCAAATATAGCTGGAGGCATACGGCCGAAAGTTGGTCGAAATAATTTAATTAGGTCCGTGATGACCGGCGGCTGGCGCAGGTGCTCTCCACATATACTCCTTCAGTGTCTTAAAAGGTATACTATCGTATAGGCGTTTTGTATATTTATGTATCTGCATTTGTATAATTTTCGTTCTGTTATTAGTTGAAATTAAAATTTAATGAGGATCTTATGAAGTCTGTTGTATGCAGCCGCGACATTACATTACAACTAATTTGTACATTTGTATAAAACTAGCTTTATCCGCGTCTTCGTCCGCGCCGATATTAAAACACTTAGTACCCTATGTGTTTTTCCAGATTATGTTTACATGAACCGTTTTTAAGATGCCTCAAACATCCATCTCAATCCATGCATGTATTCATAATATTAGTAAGAAGTATACACCGATTTATAAGCTTTAGCACCTTATCATTTTTAAAATAGAAAATGATTTTTATCCATTAGTAATATCAAAAGGCGCAAGTAAAGAAACTATTAGTAGTAAAATGAGTAGTTTATTACGCGTAGTTGCCGCGTAAGATTATGTGGTGATCAGCGCTAGACGAGTACGGCTCGAATCGAATCGTGAACATAAACTGCAACTTTATATGAACACCGCTAAGATCATAACCGAATAGTGATGTGCCACATCAATTAAAGTGTCGGTGTTTAATACATCGACACTATAATTAATTTAACTAAATTTATAAAAGAGACAAAAACAATTAAGTACATTCATTTCACAATTACAAGTCAAATCTAATAAGGTCGAGTAATAATAGAATGTACCGAAATCGATCTAATAAATGTAAATCTTTTATCACAATGTACAACAAAAATACGAGTAGACAACGTTTGTTGTGTATTTGTTATAAATGTTTTTGATATGATATTATTTCACTTCACATTTAGTACAGGATAATGTCATTAAATATAGGAACTACATTCATTATCGATAACCGCTTGATAATTTAAATCATACTATCATACTTCATACTAATATTATGAATGCGAAAGTTTAGATGGATGGATGGATGTTTGTTAGAGTTTGTAGCCTTAACGGCTGAACTGGTTTTGATGAAATTTGGTACAGATGTAGAGGATAGTCTGGAAGAACTCATAGGCTACTTTTATCCCGGAAATAATTAAGGTTCCCGTGTGATGCATTAATTTCGTATTTTGATGTTTACTCGATAATTCTGCAACGGTTTAACATATCTTATTGAAATTTGGTACAGATATAAAACAAAGTCTGAAGTACACATGGGATAAAGTTCATCCCCGACAAATGTCCGGTTCCCAAGGGACACGTTTTTTACATAGTTCGTCTGTTTTCTAATACCACGCGAACGAAGTCGTGAGCAACAGCTAGTAATAATATAAATAAATAAATTAAATGAAAATATCAAAACAAATCATAGCACATCACTATCATGATCTGAGAGAATGTCGTTCTACGTGTTAGTTAATGAAATGAACCTGTTCTCAATACTGTTCATAATAAACATTTGATTCGCAACGCACCTTATTTATAAATAGCCACCGCAAATACAAATATTCAACTAACTTCCTTTTTATCTCTGAGAACAATAGTGTCGTGGTGTTACAATGTAATGGTTTTTATAGTAATATTTCTGGACCTCACCACTTATTGTGGAATGAGATATAATGTTCATCTGATGACATTTTTTCTGCAGGATATCTCAATGTCAATAAATACGTGCATTGTTTGTCTTTACATCTGTACTTTTAGAATCTTTTGTTCCAGAAGGTTTATCGATGCTTTATGCTCTATAGTAACTTGCCTCTATAATTAGTCACTACACTAACCATATAGCAACTTTTGTATTTTCTAAGCCAATCGTAGATTTGCTTTAAGAAATCTGTCCTATTTTGATAATATTAAGCTTGTGTTTATGCCGGACCGCGTTCGCACATCAGAAATCAGCAGCTTTGGCCAATATCATTCAATACATCCAATTGATTCCGGATTTTTTTCTTCGAGTGAGTGCACGAAATATATTAGAGCTATAAAAAGAGGCTCCGCGTATTGGAGGAAGCGACGTCGTAAAAATAGATGTACAAGGCGTAACGCTCTCCGCATCAATAATTCAAGATTACTTACCGCAGTGTTGGATAGATTCCTCATTTCCAATATTTACTTATTTTTGGCTTAACGCACATGAATTTGAACCTTATCATATTACCATAAAGTCGATAATACATTTTTCAAAGTATATTTGATGACAGTATTTATGTCTATTGCCTAGTCTTAAGTATAGGCGTTAAATAAATACTATAATTTATTTTGTACTCGTTCAAATGTTAGGATATTCAACGCTCCAATGCTTTGCTTTTTTTGGCAATTCTAATCTTTTACTAGATACAATTTATGGTACATCTGTAGATGTAAGTAAATTAATTTAGTCGAAAAACTATCTAAAATGATGCTGATTTGAGATAATTTTATATAGAATATTTTAATCGTATGAACCTACCTTGACACGAAATTAAGACCGTGGTATTTCGTTAAACTTCCTGGTGACCAACACTTCTAATAGATATATCGATTTACGAATGTTTTTACTTTTAGAAAGGAATACTGCGATGGATTTTTTTATTATAGCGTTTGATTGGATGTTAATTGCCTCGTTACTATGAGAATCGCAGCGGGATCTTCAAGATGATAGCCGAAAGCTAAATTATTTTCGCCTTTGTAGATGTGTTAGGACGTTATTGATCAACTATTACGATATTGCATCGTATTCGATTGCAACTACATTTAAATATTCCATAAATTTATTTTACATGACTTTTTTATACCTCCTTGTAGTATTGGTCAATGTTCGATGGAATGTAGGTGATGTATTTTTTTGGACGTTTTAAAATATTAACACGTTTAGGTAATTTTATGTACCTTATTTGAGCATCCCCACTAGGAGGAGGAGAATTATTGTATTTAGTAAAGGAGGAGGTGGATTACCTTTGGTTAAAAGCACTCATAGTCAAGACAGACCCACATTTAATGAGATTTTATCTTTTGTGTGAATACATTTTGTAATTAATTTTTCAATATGAAATGTTTTACGCAGGAGGACATTTTTGGAACGACGAAATTACATGATGTCGTTAGGGGATAGGGCGGACGTATCTGAAACCAGTGGCTTGTCAAAAAAATAACGTTTCACATTTAAAAAGAATTATTGGAATAAAAACTGTACGTGCTGTAAGGGCAGCGTTTCTATGCTCTTGTTTTGGAAGGAAACGGATAATATAAGTACATAAATAAAACATTTGTAAACTTCAATGTTTACAGTTCAAAGATTACTGTGATTATTCACCTATTTCCCAATTTTCTTAAAAGAAATGCAGTATGTATTTTGAGAACATAATTTGACATAAATAAAAGTTAATATAATGCTCCTCATTTATTAAAATCGCAACTTTATCAGATCCAAACAAGATATCATTTTAAAAATGTTTTGCTTAGCTTAATTTATCTCTAAATTAGTTTTTTTAAATAGAGATTTGTATCAGTTAATCGGCAGAATCTCTCCGGTCCGCAGTGAAGCCGTGTAACCCGGATCCATTCAATTTCGCGTCTCAGGCAATAAAGTGTGATTGTCACGCACGTACACATTGCATAAAGCGGCGTTACTTCGAGCCGTGGGGCAAAATGGGCCGCGTAGGGCCGCGGGAGGGCCGCGGGGGGACGGTTAGGGCCCTCGGGGTGGTGTTTAACGCACGGAGGGGTTTTCAAAATAATATTTTTTTGCGTTATGTTGTTTTCGTTTGGACTAGCGTCGCGACTTGTTCAGCTTTAAGAAGAGTTTTCATTTATTACTATTCATTAAACTATTCTCTGGTACGTTAACTAAAGAGACGATAAAATTGTTACGAAATGAAACGACGAATTTGTGATATTGACACAAAATAAAATTGTTAAAAAGGATATATCTACCTATCTACGTCACATTTATTCGACATTATAAAAATAACAATTGAATAAATACGTGTATCGTCAATACGGTGCTGTAGTTTCCTGTGTATAAATACTTGACAAGAGGTCCTTGGAGCCTACTATTTAGGTAACGATACTTCGGAATGGTCTGGTTTGCGCTAATATCGGCGTACCTCCGTATTCCTGGGAGACGCATCGATTGACCGAATCCGGGCCCGATCCTGTGGGATCGACGCGCGTAATTTCTCCACGAGGAACGTGCTCTGCATGCGTAGCGCTCGCAATCGCTCACCCCATTACGTTGCGATACTTTTGTCCTGCCACAAACTACAAGCGGTAGCGGATTAGAAATAACAACTGAGAAATTATCCCAACTTATATGATCATTTATTCTTACAAGTAGATTAAACAATGAGTAGTTACTCGCTTACAGACTATTCGTTTTAAAAGCTTAAGTTCTCATGATTAAGTAACTTTGTCTCTAAAAATTAGAAAAAAAAACGATTTTAGAAAAGTGTTAATTTGCGGTGCGTTTGTGCTAGTCCTTTGTTTAAGCTCCAAACCTATCTTTCTGTAGCATATTTTACTACCCATTGAGCTGTTTTTAAATTAAAATTAGTACATTCTACGCCATGGTTCTATAACCGCTATAATCTTATGACATGTCCCGTACACCAGCACATTAGGCGGATCGATGTCAGATCGAAGCGGCCCAATCAGCCGACTTTCTTATATCTGGAAATAGCTTACTATCGTTCTTATTGTTACCGAATAAGGGTTGCTGAGGCTGCAGGCCGCTATCTGAGAAATATTGCGACTCTCTTCACATTCGATGTTGTTCCAAATTTATTATACACTTGAACAACTTTCCGAATTGCTCGATATTCAATTACTTGTGATTTATTTATCTTGTAATTATTAGAAGTTAGTAAAGTTTTGTCAGGTATATTTCATTTATAGAGCAGTAGAACTTGCCCGCGACTACCGCCGCGTGGAATTTAAAAAAAAAATGAGTAGCCTATGTGTCTTCTAGATTATTTTCTACGCCTGTATCTACCAAATTTCATCGAAATCCGTTTAGCCGTTTAGGCTACAAACTCTAATAAATATCCATCCATCTAAAGTTGCGAATTAATTTAGTAAAATAAAAGTGTGAACATACACTTACAAATTTCGCAAGTTTGAATCACCTCAGTTTTACGTAACATCATATGTTAACCTTAACATAGCTGTCAACTCAAGTTCAATTACTCAGAACAAATGAGTAGCAACGTTAGTGACGTCACGGTGACTTCATAAATTCTTTAGTATTCATTATAGAATCTCGCCACCTATGCCGCGCCATACAGTGACGTACGAATTAATACGATGTTTATTCATCGTGTTGTGCTGCCTCCACCGTGTCTTGTCTACCTACGTAGAAGAAATATTTAAAAATCATTTGCTTCTATCGTTCGCCTGCGACTCCGTCTACATGCAATAAAAAAAGTAAATAACCTATGTGTTCTTCCAGACAATACTCTTTATTCTGCCTAATTTCATTGCGATTCGATCAGTCGTTTAGGCGGAAAACTTTAACAAATAATTGTCGATCCATTGAAAAAAAAAATCTTCATATAGGAAAGAGACCATAAACTATAAGCTGCCAACATTAAGGATGTTATTATGGTAATGGTAATTTTGATACTTGCAATTGAGAAATAAAGATTTTATAATTTTATGCGGATGAAGCCGCACGGCAACAGCTAGTTTGTTAAAAATTTAAGACTATTAAATCCGGATATGGCACCTATCTTTTTAATAGTGCATATCATTATCCTTTGAGATAATATTAGTGTTTTACAGCTTTGTTTGTCGCTGGATGAGGCCTTGATCCGAGAACCGGATGGATATCAAGACGGTTGCTATCATCATTAAATATAAACTTGGAGTTTCTAATACTAATACTAAAAAAGATATTTTTATTTTATTCATTCGAGTGAATAGATTAAAAAGATTATCGAAAAATGAGCGTTTTATTTGCATAACCTTTTAAATTTAATCGAATAAATATTTTCACTTAATAAAATATATGAAACATGTGAACACAAAAGTTTTATCGAATAACGATGTTTGCAAAACGACTTATTTGATTAAAGAGACCGTTTATAGCGAAAGATGCCGTCCCTTCCAAGATGCGAAGGCCGTACAAAAATAGACTGAGCAAGTGTTTCGCTATTTTTCGAAGGAATTACCAAGTAGGTGAAATACTTCAATTCCTTAACATCCGCGCATGTTTCCTAATTTAAGTAATACCAAGGTCTACGTTGATGGCATAAATATCGACTTTCGTACATCGATCGCATAAAGTCTTGCAATTGGATTACAGAAGATTGGAATACAAAAACTTATTTCGTTATGTGATGCAGATTTAATGCAATTTACATAGGTATTTACAGATATAGACACTTCCTGTCTACTAATGTTCTAATACCATCAACGTATAGTACATAATCCTTACCTATAGAGATATCGGTTACAAAAAATAACAATTGACTATCGCTGCAAAACAACTATTGGCTATTGGTTCTTTTATGCAAATAATAGCTTTCGCATGTGACTCCGTTAGAGTGGAATTAAAAAAAAAACAAAAGTGAGTAGCCTATGTGTTCTTCCAGACTATCCTCTACATCTACACCAAATTTCAGTGAAATCTATTAAGCCGTTTAGGCTACAAACTTACGCATTTATAATATTAGTATAATAGTAAAGACGTTCCTTGAAGAGCTGGAAACAGATCACTAGTACGTCAACATATATTAAGATTTATGGATTGTTGATACACTATATTAACAATTTCTGTTTATTTCACAGGAAATGATTCGTGTTGTAACGCTCTACCCGCTCCGAAGGATCCGAGCACATGATTTAAATATCTTTAAAACGCCGTTTATATGGTCAACTGTATTTAATTAATACCAAATGTTATTTAAAATTTCACGCTCTCAATTATCAACACGCCTCCGAGCACTGATAAATTCGCCGTGTAATTTTTACTGGATTTATTTTGAATAAATTTTCATACATTACATCAATTCGGAAGCAGTTATGATTTAAATGGTTTCACCGGTCGATTCCAACTCGTTATTGATTGTTTATTATTTAAATGTGCATATTTTTATAAATTACTAATTTATTGATAACTAAAACGCTGTTAAGGTACACATTCGTATGTAATGAATTTGTAACGAGACTCAATTTATTGCAAACGTCATCAATCAAAGAGAATTAATAGTCATAATTTTGTTTATTTAACAATCTGATTATTTATTTATCGACACATTTAGGAAAAGTCTTAATAAATGCACGTTTACAATACTTCATTTTTACGACTCATCTACATACTTCCCCTATCTTGTTCTTCTACTATATAAATTACGTTTTTGGGATAGGAGACGATAATTGTTGATTCGTTAGTGCTTGAAGTAATTGAAAGTTTAAATATTTGCTTTTCAACTGTAATAAACAAGATTCTTGTAATAATTCGTAAAATGCAAGTATAACAAACTTAGCGATTTAAATAAAAGATCATTTTAAAATAATCTTGATACTTTTCATCTATACTATTATAATATTATAAAGAGGAAAGATTTGTATTTTTGTATGTATTCGATTCACGCAAAAACTACTGGGCCGATTTCAAATTTTTTTTTTAATTTAACGTGGTCGAAGTCGCGAGCAACAACTAGTTTAATATAAAAGCGGTGTCACACGAGCGCGTGAGTCGGCTGCGACACGCGGAAGAGATCGCAATCTGAGCTATCAATCACAGCGGGTCACGTCGCGCGTGACCGCTACCGGCGCGTGTGTCGCCGCCTTACTGACGACCAACAATCTTTACCATTAATTGACTTGGGGAAATTTCCGACACCTAAAATCTATAAGACTATCTCTAATAAGACATAGTTTCTATATCTACTTAACAGAAAAAAGGTGAAATTGAACTTTAACATAAGGGAATATTTTGCCTAAAAATCCGAATCGAATTGAGAACCTACGTTTTAGGTCGGTTGAAAAGCTAAGATTATGGGATTAATAAGTTTGTTGGATGACGGAAAAGTAACAGAGTTATTTGCTACAAGCCCAATTTAGTTTCAACACTTGATATTTCCTTAAAATTTGCAGCAGCAAGGTGATTTCCTGGTAACGATGTTCGTGATCTAAATGTACACTATTAAGACCACAATCTTGTGAGCTAATGTTCATACTAGATATCTAAAGACGGCTCGCCTACCATTGAACTTGATGAATCGGGTTTAGTGCATACTTGTACATTATGCTTTGTGTACAGTCACCTTCGTTCGCGGTATTACATATACAGAAAAATCGCTTTGTAACTCACTGAGTACCTTAAATCCAATCTGTATGTTCAGCAATTAAAAAAACTTCTGTCGTGATATTGCTGTTACAATATTTATCTGTATTGTGCGTAAACGACGTTCATGTTGTTCTCGACATAAACGTGGTACATCACGCGTAACGTCGACTGTACTTTTATGCATGCGACTAGTTGTAGCCTTAAGAATGTAGTCAAGGTGTGGCCAAGCAAAACAATGTAACACTTCATTGTGTAGGTTAATTTAATTGGGTTGCTATATTATTGAAGGGATTTAATTGGAAGCAAATTATAACAAATGATCTAATTTAGATGATTACGAAATATACATAACTCTGTACGACATTTTAGTAATCTATACTATTATAATAAAGCTTAAACACACACTTCTTTGTTGCCTAAGATGTCAGCAATTACAGCATATTTTTGAATAATTCTTTTTTTAATAAAAAGCCCTACACTTGCGTCACGCTTTAGACTATATATTTTAACGCAATAAACGTAGGGGGTAAAATTTTTGGATAAACACCCTAATGTGGGAAAGAGACCATAAGTTGCTGCCAACATCAAGGAACCAAGATTGCCATTTTGACATTTGCTATTAATAATTTTACAAATGTAAACAATAAAATAAAATTTTCATATTTTCATGCGGATGACGCCGCACGGGATCAGCTAGGAACGCTTTGATTCCTATGAGGTACACACTACACGATTTTTAGTTGTACAACTAAACTGTTAAATGGACTGCGAAACAATTGACAATCGTATAACAGTTGTGCGACACTTTAGTCAAAAGTTTTCGCTCGCTTTTAAACTGTAATCAAACAAGGATGTCTATCTACGTGAGACGCGCTACCATTGGTTCATTCTGTCGGTAACATGTAAATCCCACAAGGATATAAAGTGACAAAGGGCGTTAGTGAGAAATCATAATTTAGGTTTATTTTATGGCTTGGTTAACTTGTTTGTTTTAAGTGTACCTTGTCACGTGTCATTACAATTCCTTGTTATGTCTAATAATATTAAATCTGCCAAACTCCGAAGTGCCCGTGAGGTTTGTATGTGCGTTTTATGCACGGCCATCACGCGACATGCTCACAGCATGGGGTTATACTGAAATATCGTAGCTACGGGCATTCATGGTGAAATACCATAAAAATAATTTAAATACCAGTTCTTAATAATATATGGTACATTTATGACATATCTAGAATATATACTTAAAACACGTGTAGAGTTTCTGATGTATTTTCCTTGTTATGTTATGCAATTACATGTATATCGAATTGATTACTATTGACACTAAGATTTTTCTATAGAAATGACTTAATTCATCCAGTCATCTTCCACGACCCTATTCTTCAATTTAAAACAAACACTTAAAAACATTTTTTCATTTATTTTTTACTAGCAACATAATCCGCGTGACATTAAAAACAAAAGTAAGTAGCCTATGTGTTCTTCCAGACTTATACCTCCACGTTTATACCAAAGTTCTCCGAGATCTCTTCAGCAGGCAACAAACTCTAACAAACATACATCTATATAAACTTTCGCATATATAATTAAGAAATAAAATAAGGATGGAAACACCGAGGTGATGGACATCCAAGAACATGTGGTTTAAAGAAACTGACCTTATTATTTTCGAGTAGTAGAGTGGTTATATCGTTTCATATGGATTATTCAACTATAACTGTCAAACAGTTTATTATCAATAAAATATAGCTTAATAGCTAATACAAAGATAATCCGATTTCACAAGATTTCTATAAAAATAGAATGCATTTGCTTATCTATAGAATTTAAAGTTTTAATAAAAGTCAACATTGCCAAATGAGTCATTTTATTAAAGTGATTTTATCAATTTTTATTATCTGAATTTTACAACTTATATGAAGACAGTCTCTTATAAGACCATTACAGCAACTCTTTTCGCTAGATGATATTTGTATTAACAACAATAGCTAACGTATTATATTTAACACTGGCCATTTATGCCATTAACCGAGCAATGTGAAGTTTGTTAGAAAAAAAAGCAGATCCATAGAGCGGCTCCACACCGACTCGATAAATCAACAGACCTCATGCGGTTTGGTATTCGGTTATTTTTTCTTCGTGTAATATGATTAGTGTTACGAAATATTTTATTGGACCCAGCCAGAGAACTGTTATATGAGGTTAACCGCTCGGTGTCAGATGATACGCCATAGAGATTGTGCGAACATCGTTTACTTTTTAAATGTCGAATTGTGAAATAAGTCGAGGCCAAGCTACCGCTGTTTCTATACTAATTAATATAATTATAACTATAAATTGTTAGAACTGAAGATGTTTATCAAATGCCATCTCATAAACTATAAGATACGTTAATTTACTTAGAGATACAAATATACATAAAAATGTCGTTAATTACGTCGTGATATTTTACAAAACATCAAATGCGTTTTTTTTAAAGTTAGTGAAATAAACATGACTACAAATAACTTAAGGTTATGAACGTGAATACTTAAAAGACACTTTTAATTTAACTCCAAAAATATCATTGGTATTACCTTAAAGCTTTTCTAATGATTTTCATCATTCAAACCAAACAGACAAACTGCAGTAACGTCCTTAAATACAATCAATAGTACTATTTCCAAACTCGGGTTTAATATTTTTTTCTTTAACAAAAATATTCCACAAACTAATTTGCAACTATAATTCGTTTCAACGGAAAATAACAGCGCTTTCACAAAATTCGTGTGATACAGTTAAAGAATTTTCGATCGATAAAGATCGAAAGTTTTAAGAAAATACATACAAATCAACAACAAAAACAGAAAACATATTTAATTATAGTTTAGTAGCTTTCACCAGCGACTTCGTCAGCGTGGAATTTTAAAAAAAGTAAATAGCCTATACGTGTTCTTCCAGACTATCCTCTACGTCTATGTCAAATCGTCGATATCGGTTCAGCCGTTTAGGCTACAAACTCTAACAAACATCCATCCATCCAAACTTTCGCATTTATATTAGTAAGTTTTTAATATGAATGATAATGTTATTTTCACTTAAAACCTTATAAAATAAATACTGTGTATAAAGCAAAACATTTAGACAAATGACCAGTTGAAGAATTTATCCATATCTATAAATTCTATAATCTATATCTATACTATTATAATAAAGCGTAAACACACACTTCTTTGTTACCTAAGATGTCAGCAATTACAGCATATTTTTGACTAATTCTTTTTTTAATAAGAAGCCCTACACTTACTTCACGCTTTAGGCTATATATTTCATGCCATTAAACTTAGGGGGTAAATATTTTGGATAAAAACCCTAATGTGGGAAAGAGACCATAAGGCTGCCAACATCAAGGAAGGTTGCCATAGTTTGTCATAATGTCATGTCATTTTGACATTTGCAATTGATAATTTGACACATGTAAACAACAAAATAAAATTTTCATAATTCTATGCAGATGAAGTCGCACGGGAACAGATAGTTAATAGATATTGTGCGAAAGGCCAGATTAGAGAATCGTTACTAATTGTAACCTGCGCAGGATCATGCGTTCTTTAGATTCAACCAAAGGTCACAGCGGCTTTCCGTGTTTCTGGGCCAAATTGATTACACACTCGTATAAGGTCAATAATGGACTGTTACAAAGTTTTAGTGATTTAATACTGTCTTGATTTATTGTGACATTTTAGTCAAAACTAAACGAAAAGGTTATTTTGATGTTGACATCAAAATTACTAGGATATCATTAGATGTTATGTGTTTGGGGTGAAGTGTGAACAGCAATACTAAATTTCTTATGTGAACATACACTAAAGGACTCAGTAATCATGAAATTAATGTAGTAATCTTACTAAAATGATATTATAAATGTGAACTAAGTGTAAAGAAGGCTTACCGGATTTTGATGAAATTAGTCACAGATGTAGAATATATTCTGGAAGAACACATAGACTACCTATGAATGTTTTTGAGTTAAGAAACTTAG
Organism: Papilio polytes; assembly: GCF_000836215.1. Classification (NCBI taxonomy): domain Eukaryota; kingdom Metazoa; phylum Arthropoda; class Insecta; order Lepidoptera; family Papilionidae; genus Papilio; species Papilio polytes. The sequence continues at coordinate 1,484,551 of NW_013525135.1, forward strand.
TAAAAAAATTAACGAAAATTAAAAAGTATTATATCGTTCTATTAGAAAGGAAAAGTCAGGTTTCGCATCATTATTTGATTGATTGTCCTAAACTTTACCGCAACAAAAGTTATTTCTGACTGGCTTTGTTTATTCCATTCTTTTACAGTTAACCTTAAGAGTAGAGGAACTTTTATGCTTCATAATTTTAGCGAATCACTTAAATACACGATTGGTTCCGCTTGTTAGTAATATTAAGGAAATAATTAGTCGAACGGAATCTCGATCTCTTTAATTAATCGTTATTAATAGATTTAATTGATTTAAAAGGTCGATTTGAAGAATTTTGATTTTTATTGATGAATTGATTCTTGAGATATGAACATACTAAACACGAGCTGTTGCTCGCGACTTCGCATTCGTGAACTTAAAAAAATAACCTATGTTACTAACAGATAAATTACCTTTTTAAAGGTGAAAGAATTTTTAAAATCGGAACAGTAATTTTTGAGTTATTTCAACACATACAAAAATACAAGAATACAAAACTTCCTTCTTTATAATCTTAGTATAGATTGTTGTATTTAGTCAAGTCAAAGACAAGCAAAAGTGTAGTTTAAACGATATTTAGAAGCATTTAAGGCAAGAAAACTAGATTCTTTTCGTTTGTCTAGACTCGATCCAGTTAAAATTTTGTTATTATATGGTAAGGATGTGTAATAGTAAACTGCTTACACTTTCGCCACTGCGGGTGACACCGTTACTTCTACACAAGCAGCATTGTTGGCTACGCTTTCGAAATGCCCACACGTTTTGTAAATGTTCAACTTGGCTGGTTACAATCGTAACAGGTTCGATGCCTGATTTGCAGCGATTATGAAAAAAAGTTGTTCGCATTACGATAATAAACGCAGAGAAATTGTTATATCGTTACTGGCTACACATAATTTTTCATATTTTACTATAAGTGACGATTTACTTTTACGATTTTTTGTGTTTAACTTAAAAAAAGGGAATAATTAATGTTACTTTCTTAAATCAGAGTTTTAATTACATTAAATAGCCTAACGCTGGCCTCTGATACGACAAAGATACCTTTAGGAAATAAATCTTCGTATAACTGTATGCCGTAAACCGTAAAGTACAAGTATTTTGAATGAAATCATATGTTTGTTGGCCTAGAAGTATAATTGTAATATTTTAAATGCATCTAACGTTTTCGTTAGTATAGAGTACATCGCATTTCCATTCCACGGCTCATTGCCTAACCGATCGGCTCATTCCCTATCGTGTTCAATAAAAACTTACAAGCGAACATAACCAGTGGAGATGAGCATTTGACGAAATAAATTCGGTATCTAAAGTAACGGACCGGTACGGGTACGAGATACCGGATACCGGCCGCTCGGCAACTTTATGGACCAATAAAACTTTGAGCCTGTGTCCCCGTGGCGAACATCGCGCCGCTAGACCAAAATGTACCGATAGCAACAAAGTTATCAAATGAAAAAAAATTGAATCTTTCCTAATTACACAGCTATTTCCTTAGTATTTTTAAATTGAATACATCGTATTAAAAAAGTCTGTTATCAAACATCTGTGAGATATTATTCAGCAATAAAAGAAGCTTGACTTAACGTGAATAATCTTTAAAATTTCTAGTCAATTAGTTTTATTATTAAAACCAAATGTTTACTTTGAACATTATTATTATTTTCTTTTAATTAAGAATTAATTTTAATAATTAAAAAACTGTAATTGATTATTTTTTTATTTTATTTCTAATTCTGCGGACCGTACATTACGTTTCGTAAAGAGGACTATAAATTCAAGGTTATTTCGTTATTACAGAGAGATTGTACAACATTTGTGGGTGATAAAACCTTATCACGAACCATAACTCATTCCGCGATTACTTTATATTTCACACATTCGGACATTACGATTCGTTTTTACTAATTTTCGCCTTAACAGCACGTACCGTCTTCGAATATATTGCTTCTTTAATTGCATACGTTTCTTAACTTTATTATCGTGTATAGCTGTATTCTTTTTGTGTATTTCTTTCGTAAAAGATATTATGTTAAAAGATATTTTTATCATAGATGTTACAAGCTTTCGTCCGCGATTTCATCTGAGTGGAATTAAACAAAAACAAAAGCAAGTAGCTCATATGTTCGTCCAGACTATCCTCTACATCTATGCCACATTTCAATGAGATCCGTTCAGCAGTTTAGGCTACAAACTCCAAACATCCATCCATCTAAACTTTTACAGTAGCACTTAGATTATTCCATCGTGATTGATGAAATAATCAAGATGGGCGGATTTAAGAGCAAAACCGCTATGGTAGTCAGGATCCGTAATCTCTACCTACCCCTCTGGGTTACGGGCGTGATTATGTTGTTAGATGTACGAAATATCGACATTACTTTTTGTCACTTACAAGTCGTAAAATTAGTATTTTATTAATGGAATAAAATTTAATCCAATAAAGATACAGCGATTTAGATGATCTCTTCTTTTTATCACTGGCTTTTTTGTTGGATCAACGCAAGATAACAATCAGTTTTAATGTTGAATATAGATTTACTTATTAATTATCTAATTATTTGACCTATTTGATCTAGACAATGACATTGTTAAAATGTGTCCTTTGCAATAATATGTTAAGTTTTTTTTACGTTCTCTGATATGAAACAAATAGTAGTTGTTGTCCGTGACTTCTTTGCGGAAATAAAAAATGCAACCTTTTGTTGTTCCCTTTTGAGTTCTCTAAAGCCGAGAAATACGTAAAGTCTATCCATCTGAACTTTTGTATGCATAATATGCGTAAGATAATTGAACTAGTTTCCGATTGTCAATTTTATTCGGTACAAATTCATACCTACCTACCTACAATTTAGTGTGTTAGAATCGCGTCAAAGAAGTCTATAAACTCACCTACACTTTGGCTTGCTGAAATGTTAAGCTATAATAGTTTTCAGGCTTCGACTAAGCTAAATAACATGCTAAAGTAAATGCGAAAGTTTAGATGGATGGATGGATGTTTGTTAGAGTTTGTAGCTTAAATGGCTGAACGGATCTCGATGTAATTTGGAATAGTTGTAGAGGATAGTTTAAAAGAACACATAAGCTACTCACTTTTGTTTTTTTTTAATTCGACGCGGACAGAGTCGCGGGCAAAAGCTAGTATTTTTATAAAAAATAAAATAAATGACTTCATTAATAAATCAATGTAAAAACAATAAATCATGTCAAATAATTACAAATATATTTTCCTTAACTACAAGATTGTAATGTTATCCAATATTAACAAGCGATCGTAAACAAAGCCAACCTTTAGCGATGCGCGTACACGGTCTAAGGATACTGGTAAAAGGAATTAATAAGTTTCAATATTTCAAACGAATAATAAGTTTTGTTGAAGATTTTATTGCATTTAAGTCAAAGTTTACGCTTTTAAATCTATGAGTGCAAACATTTCGTTGTAAGTTTTTTTAAGTATTTAATGACAGCCTTATAGGTGAAATGAAAACATCGTGATGCCTGCACATATCGGCGAAGAAATTCAAAGATACGTGTGAAGTCAACCAACCATCACTTAGCCAGCATGGTAGACAATGGCCTAGTCACCCTTAGGGTAGGCTCCGATTTCCTCGGTTAGGACGTGCTGTGAGCTGATGATAATATAGACATCTAATTTTATTAATAATTTAGTTTAGAAAAGCGAGGTATTGTAATTAAATAAATATAGTAGAACAACCACACCTTTGACCCTTGTAATGCCATAATGGTTAAAGCTACTCTCTACGAAAATTCGATATCTGTGCCAAAACATCCAGTTAAATAGAAATCCTCTTCGGGCACATTTTTCTGTGTAGGTCACAACTTAATGACACTTGCGGCAACTTAGAAACCACTTTCACAGTACGTATTATGTCGAAAACTAGTATGTTGTTATACAATATCTTTGTAGAGATATTTCTTCGTTCAAGTGTCATGTTTTTAACACTGGTAGCTCTATGACCGTCGTTTGTTTTAGTGTCTACGTGAATAAAACGTATTCAACGCATTAGCAGAAATAACAAAGTTATGTAAGTCTTATGAAGTACGAAAAAATTTATAATGCTCGGAAAAATGTATTTAGCTTCAACTGAAATATTAATCTGGCTCAAAACTGTAAACTATTTATTACTAGCTTTCGCAAGTATGGAAATAAAAAAAACAGAACTATATACCCTATATGTTCTTCCAGACGATTCTCTACATCTATACCAAATTTCATTAAGATCCATTCAGACGATTAGGCTACAAAATTTAACATCGATCCATCCATCTAAACTCTCGCATTTATAATATTAGTAGGATTACTAAGATGTTATGGAAATTATGGGCGGCATAGTTCACTCAACATTTGTGACCACAATTAAAAAATAAATTAATTAAGTCAACGCAAAGTGAATAAGACATCCACGTCCATAAATAAACGTTATCCATAAACCCATTTACATAGGTTAGCTATTAAATTTGTTTTTTATGACTCTGCATATCTAGTGTCGAACGACAGGCTAACGAAGACCTGTAGTACACAATTGGGAAGCGAACAGGAGCGGATGCTAAGTTTATAGCGCGAGATGTATTAAGAATTCAGCATCCAATAAACTAACATTCGAATTGTGATGGCGCTGTTCGAAAAGTCAAAATTGTATTGAAGTGACGAAAACTTTTGATATGTCACGTACTTGTTCCGTATTTATTTTTATACGTTTTGATACATTTTGTCAATTGTAATAACTTAATTACTTACTGCGTTGGCGCAGCGACCCACAGACGGTCTTGGCCTCCGACAAGAGAGAGCGCCAGGCCAGCGACGTCTGTCCTGCCTCGTCACCTGCACGTCACGCGCAGGTCCAGCTCTACGGCGTCTCGCCAGCGTTACCTGGACCGACTGACGACTGTAATAATTGTAATAACAATAATACAAATTCATTTTGTATACTTTACTTTAAATTTGGTTAAGAGCAGTAAATACCAGTTGCTAAGTAGTTATCAATATTGACTTATAGTTTTGTTTGTCATCGCTTCGCTTCCTATTCGCTTTTGCCTTTCGTTTTGTGTGTACAGGCTTTACTAATTAATGTCGATATTGGTACGATTGTTATCATTATGTATGGTTACTTTACGATTATGGTAACAGAGAATCAATAGAGTGTAACCTAGGAAACGTATCTTAACGTTCATGGGATACTAAATATGGTGTTACCAGTTTTTGTAAGCGTCACGCACCACCGCTCACTCCGATGATAATGTAAGAACTGATCATCCAAATACGATAATTGTTCCGTGATTAGAAAAAAATAAAGTTCACCGCATACTACTAATACCTTCCTAAAGTGGAAATAAAAAAAATTTCCACGTTAATTTTTATTCAAACATCCCGCTATCTAATCAATTGTAAAAAAAGCTATGATGTGCAAAAAGTCGTATGGAAAAACTATGTAAGAGAGTATTTGATAACGGTAACTTTATAAGTGCGTTTAATAAATAAATAGCGCTAAGTACAAGAGTTTAGAATACATTTGCAAATGCACAATGATTCGATAAAGCTGGTTCGCTTGGTGGTTCATCCACAATCGTAGCAACTGCACACCTCGAACAAATCAATCTTTTCTAAGGTGGAAAACACACTAGCGTCATTTCTTTCAAAACGAATTAATGCCAAGTATAATGAAGTAAGTAAATAGTGTAATACATATACGATATTAACACATATTTTAGAATTAATATTTTTTTGTTAGTTCTCTAAATTTTTTTTTATATTTCTCATATCATTATATTTTATTCTCTAATTATATTAACATTAGTTTTACTATTCTTCTAAGCTATTGTAAATACAGATTTAAACATATTCCTTTAAAAATAACTGGTGTTTTCTAAATAATCTATTTTCAATTTCTAACAGCGTTAGAACACTCCGTTTGTTCAGGGCCTGCAGCGTGCGGCGGCCGGCGCGTAATTTATGTTTAAATATGCAGAAACGTACAAAGTGGGAGCCCGTTTACGATCACGACGTAATCGCTGAGAGGTGTTAACAGGAATTTAACGTCCCTAATTATATTGATTTACAATCCAAATAGACCTCAAAACATCATCACAATTCTTTCTTTTAATTACGGATCACCTTTTTTGAGTTAATTTTTACGACTGTAGACGAAATTTCGAATTATTTATCCTTTTTAATTAAATGCTACAAAAGCACCTCTAAAATAGTTTTAAATGCTGCACGTGGGTTTCAAAAATATATCTATCAGTTGGCAATTTACTCAAGACTATCAACCAACCCACTTTGACCTCTAACACTAAAAGGCTGTCCACATATTTGTCAACCATCTGACGGATTGGCTTAACATTAATAATTTCTCAACTTTATACTACCTTGGAAGCTTATCGCAAAACTTTTATTGCAACCATCAATCTGTTAAACAAGGATAAGAAAAAAAAAACAAAAAACCAAGCAATGAATTTATTAACTTAATGCAGGTATAAATGATTAAGGAAATGCAATTAATTTTATTATATTTGAGCGTGATTTTATGTCGCTGTAAATTAAAAAAATGCTTCTGCATTGGTCGATTGGAATTTTTAGGGCATTCTTGGTCACATACTTGCAGTTTTAAATTGAAATACGTGAGAGTTGCATTTTTTATGCTTGTAAATATTTTAATGATAAACTTAATGACTGTAGTAATTAAAACATGCTTTACTTATGACTCTAGTGCTTGTAGCTATGCTCTACCTTGAATAAATCTAATGTTCTTCTACATCAATCCAGTATTCCTAATTTTATTATTTACTTACTGCGTTGGCGCAGCGACCCAAAGTGGGTCTTGGACTCCGACACTAGAGAGCGCCAGCGTCGTCTGTCCTACGTCCCTAATTTAATATTCCCTATTTATTCCTGTTGCTTCAGCAGTAGAATAAAGTTATTCTTTATTTATTATTAAGTGAGGTACATCCTTGCGAAGTATATGAATAGATTACACATTCTTTTTAATATGCGCCGTGGAACAGAAGCATGTTGAACACAACTTGTGTTGTACCATCTAATCGAGAGTCGGTTTAGCAATATTATTATAGTTTTATCAAGATGGACATTATCTCTCGCACTAGAATCCTCGGCTGCAGGTTGGGTTTCGCAAGCAGCCGGTCTATTAGTCGCCATTCGACTGACCTGTCGCCAAGGAAGGTCGTCCGGTGCTGATGTCTGCGACTAGTATGGCAACTTATTGAAACTTGGTGCGCGTTAGAGTAACGTGGATACGTCTTTAATGAATATTTTTCCTTATACACTTTAGATTTATACAAAATACATAGTATAAAGCATAGGTATAGATAGAGAAACAACAAGGAAAATTTTTGTTTAATCACGTAAAAAAAATACGATTAAATTCATGGTGCATTTAACAAACTATGTTTCAATTCGATTTCAGATTAAAAAAAAATTAAACTCTTTTTGTCGTTGAAATCTTTTCTTTGGACATTAAAATTCGAGTGTCGTAATTTTCCAATAGGATATTTCGATATAATATGTGTCTTTAATTTTTCTATAACTTGTTTTATCCACGTTAAGCCTAACAGGGTACGAAGCGTGGACATTTAGCTATCTCTATCTCAAACGTAAACAATCTGGTCCGTCGGTTTCAACAGTCGGTGCGGAATGTCCCCACAAACTGGTCCCAGGCCGCGGCCGGCTCAAATATCGCTGGGCTAGTATTTGGCGCGGCCTCGCGGGGGCCGATACTATTATACAAATAGTTTACTTGTTTCATAGCCCAACCTGCATACATCAAGGCATACGCCATCTTTGGTGATCCAATAATCTTGAAATTCCTTTTACAAATCGAGTTTACTTTCGAGAGACGGGCAATACTTGTCCTGAAATCTGTCTTGCTTTTTGCAAGAACCAATGTACCTACAAAATTAAAACTCATATTTAGGTTCCTTATGCAATAGCATATTTGGTAAACTATTCACATTGAAGCAGAATTATTATCTATAGCTATAGTAACATCGATAGTTACTCGATTAATTCGATATTTATGAAAGTTATCGATCATGATGGCAGCGAATAGTTGGCGCGGAGACCGTAACGGGCATAGAAGCTAGAAGTCTGTTCGAAGCGATTAAAGCTATTAACTACTTAAATGAAACGCCAAGTTTGCGTTATTTTTTGTGGCTCTAATCATTGGCAATTTTACTCACATACCTCCGATGGCCGCAAAACAACGGCCAGCAAACATTTTAAATTCACGCCTCGATAAATACAAACAATGGATGTGTTTTGTGTTGAAAAAATAAAGGTAATAACATCGCATGCGTTGAAATACTATTAAAATGATTTTTAGTATACGTTAGTTATTTAATAAAACTCTAAAGAAATATTATCTTAAGAGTTAATTTGTAGTGTAGAGTTAAAGTGTAGGAGAAATGTAATTTCTTTCTATTTTTGACGTCAACAAACTGTTGCCTCACGTTATTGTGTACGCATAGTAGATATAATTGAAGTAATCAACAAGATAAATCCAATCAAAGCAATAATTGCGAAGTAGGAAGTACGCGATACCAAGTTCAGGCAGGCACGATCCGAACTCGTCTGACCAGAAATGTTTTTGTGTTTGCATGTCTGTTCTACAAACACGGAACGCTTCTCAGTCACGAGGGTCACGATCTATGAATAGAAAATATACCAGCCTATATATGAACGCCTAGAACGAGACCAAAGGACTAACTCCACTTAAGCTACAAATGTTTGTAAGTATAACCCTGACAATCAAACAACGCCAAGAAATTTGTTAGTATCTAGTAATTCCTCGCTAGACCATTCAAAAACTGCATTTAAATACAGAACAGAATGATCCCAGACTACGTCGACGCACCTCGTAAATCTTTCATTCATCATAATTTAATCGAAAATAAGATCAAATTCGATTCTGTACCAACATCGAGATCATTGAATGGAGAGTGAGAGGGACAATACGAAGGAATGAGACGGGAATAAGATTACTGCATTCGATTTCTTTTCAAGATCGATACACAATAAATCTTGGTTTGTTTTCTTTTTGCTGGCCGGTAAGTACCCTCGCTTTGGTTGAAGAGACAGCTTTTAGCTACTGGGTTTTGGGTTCGATGCTTGGTGTTATTTTATTTATGGAATTTTCAATTTATCGTCACTTCGTCTTTATAGCCTGCGAGGCTTTGAATTGTATTAATGTAAAGGTGAAGTCCTTTGTTTTATATCGTTATTGTATCTTTTTATAGAATGGAATGTAACCATTAAAGATTGAATATGAAGATTGACAAAATAGGTGTAGAACTGTTACATATAGGGTGTTGTTTTAAAACAGGTGGAGACATACACAAAGGGAGATCTTACTAATATTAAATGCGAAAGTTCAGATGGATGGAAGTTAGAGTTTGTCGCTTAAACGGTTTAAAGCTTAGTGTGAAAGAAAAGATAGGTTACATTTTTTTTAATTCAAAGCGGACAGAGTTTCGGGAGAAATTCAGTATTTGAACAAGTACAGTTTCGGCAATAAACATGCACATGAGAAAATATGGAGTATCAGAGATGGTCTGTCAGTCTACTGGGCGACAGGCGATTGGTGACTGTTTGACTCAAAAGAGTATTAATAAAATTTAACGAACAAAAAAAAAGAATACATTACATACAAGAACATTAACAGACACAAGTAACATAATTCTTTATTTTAAAGTCATAAATCAGATTCCTGCATATAATCGTCTTTTTTAATTCTTCAATTGAAATGGGTTTTTATTATTTTTGGACTTCTGCGACACTAATTTCAAGGTCTTAAAACAATTTATGGATACTTAAATTGACAAATTACGAATCAATTCAACTACGAGTAGAGCATACATTACAAAGTCCGCCGATTCTCAAAGGCGATGCAAATTTAATTGCGCTGTTTTGTAATTTTTTAATTCATTGAACATCCGGTGATTTAGTACTAATAAATTAAATTTACAATCGTTTTATTATATTTAATCTCGAAATAAAATACTTTGATCTTATCAATTTTTTCTGTATTAAATTAATATAATATTGAGTTTTTATTCGACATCATTGTGCATTAAAGTGATAAACAGGTTGTATTACTTTTAATAGTATGTAATCTTTCTTTTATTTATTTATTCAATAAATAAATGAAATAACTATTTCATTTTATCAAACACACACAAGAACACCCACATGTTGAATGAACATCAAAAACGTACATAATATCAGTATGAATGTTACTTAAGAATGTTCTTAAGAAGTATTGAGTAATATAATCTGTTTTTTTTTAATTTGCCACAATTAGCAATAATTAAAAACTTAGTTATAGCTAGATTAGCAAGGATATAAACATAACTAATTAAAAGTCTTAAAATGTCTAGACTAAAAAAAAGTTTTTAGGCCTAAATTAAACCTTAACTCTGCAGGGGGTAAATTTTATATTTAACTGCAAGTTATATACCAAGCGTTGACGCTTTTGATGAGTACAAATAAGTCAATTAAATAATTCGTAGATCCCAGGCGACTGCTGCTGTATATAAAGAAGGATATAATCTATACGTTTATAAAAAAATATTGGACCAGATAAGTTTCTGCATCTCCAGAGACCTTCAAAATCAACTGATACGGGAAATAAGTAGTCGTAACGCATATTAGCACACTTTCATACGAGAAATATATTACTCGTGGTAGAAGTAAGACTCAATTTTGGCTGCCGCAGTTAAGTTAACAGATAAAAGATGCATGCATCGTAATAAGAAATACAGACGCTGTATTCAGCTGATTACAAAAAGTACATCATTAAAAGATATTTACATAGCCAAAACAGGTCCAACTAATAGTAAGATAGAAGCAAACGCTCGGCAAGGAAGCCTGACTTTGACTGATGTGGTATTCGCTAAATATCCTACAACTTTGTCTTGACTTTTAAGATATCGCGGGTAAAAAATTGAACCTTTAAAGGAAACTTGACAGTCTGCAGACTTGCAATGAAATATGTATTACATTATCTGTGCAACCATTAGATGTATCTAATTGATCAAGTATATGCTCAGTTACTTTCCGGTATTAATGGATTAGTGCAATCTTAAACTAAAGGCCAGTAATTACTCAAAGTCCCCGGTATCTCGTTTATTTCCTTTATAAGATATAAACTAAACTTTAAAGAGATAAAACGTGTTTATACCTTGTTTTTTTATTGTTCTGATATATAAAAAAATCACTTAGATCTGCTAAATTTACAATTAAGAATTCAAAACACAACAACATTCTTCAAGAAGTGAGCGTATCTCTTTTTTATAGCTGTTTGTAGTTCTTCTATTATTCCCGATGGCCATGGGCTTTGATGAACTCAGAGGTCTCGTTTGTATGCTCACTTGCTATATAAAAAATCATTTTTAAATGATGGAAATGTGGTATGTAACCTAACAAGTATTTATTTATTCTCTAGTAAATATTTTAAATGCCCAAACTGCGTGTAAACTTGTTAGAGCTAGTACGATCGAACTCCTATGTTACCTGACAAATTCAATAAAAGTAACCATATAGAAATAAAGCTAATTAAAAAAACTTGTTCAAGGAGTTTTTACACGTTTCTAGAGTCAAGCCATTAGAAAAGAAGAAGAAATTAAATTATTCAAAATTAGAACACATTGTCGACGTCATCACTTTTTTCTAGTCTTTTTTCTGTACATATTTTATCATTACACATGTCTCCGTTAAAAATAGTTTTATTTCTAAATCTTTTACGATATACATTTTACAGTTTATTAATTTATTACCAATACAATGTACACCGTAAAGTAATTTAATCGTTAGTTAACTTAAATGTGATAATTTATTGAATGTAATTTTCGTTTACTTTAATGATAACATCAAACTGGATCGATTAATGAATGTAAGATCGCTTATCGTAACCAAAGTTTCGACTACGTGACACGTAATAACATGTATTCCTGTCTCTGTTATTCTCATAGAGAAGGTGAGGGAAGACAATATGTGTCAATAACTATCACTGCAATATTAACGCATTGTAACTCGTTACGCGACGTTCGGTGGCTGCGATGTAAAGTTTATTTAAATCGTTATAACAAAGTTACGTTAAGTATTTTTCTGATCTAACTACAGCTATCATCTAAATGAATATCAATATTATCGTTAGATAGATAGTTTGTTAATCCGTCGATATGTACAATCGCGAAAATACACGATGTTCCACTTATATAAAAATTTTCCTGTATCTTGCAATGTAGCAAACTCCGCTTAGCCTCTCTTTAGAGACGAACCACTAATGGATCTTTTTAAGTACAAACAAATTAAAAAGCTGCGTAATATACGTTTTTATTCCAAGTCAACTTTTCTGCTTTCAAAACGTTGAAACGACCCTAGCTTTTAACACCGCCAGATTCCCTGACTGTACCAGGTGATAGAAACCTATTAGGATGTGAGACATTTCTTTGACTCTTGGTAATAGCGGTGAAAAGTTTGGCTAATTAAGAGGATTCTGATGACGTCATAAATCTAATAGCCAATTACAGATCTTTTAACGTTAACGAAATGGAGACTTCGGAGGCAGTTTATTTTGAATGTTGCGCGGTATTGTTTAATTAATGTAAACATTACCATACTTTTTATTAGTCTGGGGACCATTTATCGTAAGGCGATCTGCACAATCTGCATACGAGCATTCTCAATTTGAAATTGAAAAGAAATGCATGGCCACTTTCAACGATTGCCAAATTCGTATTCCAGTAAATTTCAATTCGCTTTCAACAACCTAATAAAGAACTTAATAGCTTGTTACATAAATTATTTAGCGATGTCCAAGCGTGCTGTCAATTATTGGCCAATGTTTTTCCCTCCATAATTCAGCTTGTATTTAAATTTATGTCTCGCTTCGAGTCGTCTCCGGCGCGCAATTGCTCTAAAACAAAAAGCTAGCGCCAATTAGCATAATTCCGACTAATTATTTAAGCTTTAACTCTTTTTCCGAGCTGTTAACGAGAAATAGCATCGTTTGATCACGATATTCAAATGGTTTAATGTACTCTGTGATACGATTCTAATTGTCGGGAATGTCATTTTTTGTTTACATTTAAATATAACTGCCTGGTCAACGACATTTAATAAGAAAGGAAATCGTGAGAATAAAATGAAAAAGAAAATATTACCGTAAAAAGTTTTTTTTAATGAGAAGTAAGAAATATTATGTTTTCGGCCTTTGATTCGATTTTAAGTCTGCCTTAAATATCTACAAAGTTTAATAATATCTTTCTATTCTAAATTCCAATACCACCCAAAGATTAGTAGTTCATTTAATAGTTGAGCAAGAACCAGCGACGCTACGGAGCAAATTAATCTCATCCCAAGCAGTTATAATAAAGAGTAATAAATGTTGTGCAACAGGCCTATTACGTACCTTCTGAACGGAGGCGTGGAACCCGGCTACCGTGCCACTCGGACCCGCTACTGGGATTAGGAACTAAATTGCATGTAATAATGTGATTAGCGTCAACTGCGCATATATTCAGCTCAGGCGATTTCTTGTCAGGTAGCATCTCTGTGATAAACAGTTAAAAGATACGATATTAAAACTATAAACTTATGATAAAAGGAAGGTAGTATAAGTACAATAACACTCGTTTTTGTGAAGAAAAATCTCAGCATCGATGCAACTTTATAGCACTTTTTTTTAAATTTCATGATATTGTAACTCAGAAGCTATTCCAGTAATTCTATTATTGTCCATTCAATACATCGTAACTTGATCAAGATAACGAGAACAAGTGCACGTTAAGTCATACTAAATACCAATAAACCAAGACAACGTGAATGAATCGTACGCACCCACCATTCAACATCCAACCTTCTAGCAGTCATTTCCCTATTGAACTTTAACTCCAAGGCCAAGGGTATATAATCGTTTAGCACATAATCTACTGGATTGCTGGACATCATCTCAATAGCAACACAAACATAGATGCATAAAAACAACACTCGAAGTCGACTCAGCGGCTACCAGGCGAGCAGCAGTGCGTGGAAGTGGCTACAGTAGCGACCGGTCGACGTAATGATACCACTGCCTTTTAGGGCGCCAGTTACTCTCGATGTTCGATAAGAATAACGTGGATAAGACCGATTACTATATACTCGAAGAACTAAATAAATGTTTCATTAGTGTTCAGAAAATAAATGGCTAAAGCCTTACACGAATGGGATATCGTGACAGTTGGGTCGAAATTTAGTGAAAGGCTGCGAGAAACAGGTAAAATATGACTTACGATTTTAATAGGAGTCTTTGAGGTTGCACTTCAAGAATCGTTATCGTGTCTTAAAAATAAATGTTCAACTATAAATGTGAACGAGCGTGGCCTATTTTTACTTTTCCTCTTTTTTATACTATCAATTTTATTGTTGTAAATTGACCATTACAATTAGAAATAAAATTGAACGACTCCGCAGTGAACAATTAAAAATAATACAGCTTTTTCGCGACTATAAAAAAGTAATCGGGTAGCATATGAAAGGTAAGTTGAATCGGTCAAATAACAATTCTGTGGCATTTAAATTATGAAATACTAAAAAAAGGATACATTTATTCCCACTGATTTGAATAATCGGATTAACCAAAAAACTGTATCATAAAATTCTAAAAGAGTGCAAAAATTTGCAATGTGACGTATCCATATTATTCTTTAGGACAGGCCCTTGGCCATCCAGTTTGTCCACTCTCATTAAGATCGCGCAGTTAGTACTTACAGCTGCATTTTTTCATCGATACTTGACAATTGAGCAAAACAAGCACCTCCTACAGACTCATGTGTCCCTGGTACTTGCGCCTTGTCTAGGAGGTAACTATGATCGTAGATAAGTTTTATCAACTACTTAAATGAGAATAGAGCCTCTTCCCATAAGAAAATTTATATTAAACGAGTGTTTCTTACTGGCTAGGAAATCTGTTTTTTTTTTTTTCATAATAACAAGTATTATGAAGACCTGATTATGACTTTGCATATTTTTAGAATTTGTCATATTTCCATTTTTATCTTATAGAATCATTTTTGTCTTTTATTTTAAAATCAAGTTATTTATCAAGTACGTTCTAATAAGACTTGTATTGTCTTAGGTATATTGCCTAGTAAATAGAACGAACTTGGCTCCCAAGTGACCACCTGTTAATCTTATATCTGGACGTAGGCGCTGCAGATAACACGGGCCGGTCTCGAACTCGCTATCTCTAACACTCGGCTACCGACCGCTCAAATGCGTTTCCCTTGTTGTCCGTAATAAGCCTCGGACTGACCTTGAAGGGTAAAGATACGGCCGATAGAAACGGGATTTCTAATTGGAATGCGCTATTATCTTTATTCGATAGTCTTGGTAAGGTCGGCTCCAATTTATCTAGTGTTAGCATGAAATGCTTTGAGCTATATTTATTAAATTAGATTTTGTATTTGTGAACTTCGTATTTGATTAGTTAAGCTACACTAAATCAATCTTTTAGTGATCTTATGGCTGAGGTCAATAGTAATTTCGAACTCACATATGCAGCATACTATACTATTGAATCAATTCCATTTTGTTGACACACTAGACATTTTAAAGTGGCTATCAAGACCTTAACTGTGGCTTTAAACACTTTCTTCAGTTGACCTTATCGGTAACATCACGGCGCCTGTGCCCGCTAATTGCCGCCAACCCTACGTCTTCATATCGCGGGGTCGTGACCGCGATGGGCAATCTCCAGCGCCGGCCGACGCCTCGATACCTTGCCGATTTCAGAATCGTGCGCCAGCTTTTTACTATAGTTGTTATCCAGGATTTTATATAGTTCCACCTTTAGTAGCGAAGTTAGTAGCATCACAATGTATCGCAAAATCAATTCCGTTTCTATGATCGAGAATATACGCGAGTGTTGACCGAACTTTTTCATTAGATTTTTATAATGATCACATTTTTAAATGTCGAAAAGTTTTCACATCTGAATTATGTAAAAATTAAATTAAATATTTGAGAAATTATTAATAATGTTTTAAAATCAATGTAATACTTGTTGTACTTACCGTTTTCTGGGATGAAAAATAAATTAACTTAAGATTTCAAATATTGTCAGTCAGTGGCGCGTCAGTAACCTCAAGCGGGTTGTTGCGAGCGCCACAATTCGGCTCTCGTAATTGACGCCATAAATCTTGAAGCGTGTACGATTCACCCGCCGAGGGATTATCACAGACTTAAAAAGGGACTAACGTCGGCTTGTAAGCCCGATCTAACAATTACCTACTTCCCGAGTTTAAAAAACTTTCTAATGCGATTTCAAAACAATAAACTAATTTTCTTCAACAATGTAAACTAGTTTGTATTTAAATTCATACCCCATTAAAAACTTGACTTCATGTTTTATTACAGGTAGCTATATCGTGTGACTGATTCGACCAAATTATTTAAAATAAAGACCTCGAACCGAAATCTCGGTCCGAAATTCGATCCATGTTGGCAAGAGTTGTCTTTTTATCCCAATTTAGTGTTTGAAATGCCTTAAATGGTTCGTTATCAAGAGGTAAATAAATAAAATCCAGCACTTACATTATCGCCCGTGGCCCCGTCAAAGTCCGGTAGCTTAATATATTCCGTGTCGCTTGTAACATTCGAGTGCCGACAAAAAGCACAAATAAATCGAGTCGGTATTGAATACACTTATCTCTTGTACAAAGGACACCGTATTCAAACCCGTCAGAGACGCAGATTGGCTTAGCTCTTCCTTAATGATACGCCACTGAAATACTCAAGATCTTAAAATATCTACTGAATTTCGTAATAAAAAGTTACCTGAGTGAGTACTGGGAAGTTTTCTATTTCACTGTTAAAGAACTGTTGGTCTACTCAAAAATAGCGCTGCTGCGATCCTACGGCCATCATAAGATCAATAGCTTCAAATAAAGGTTTAAACTCAAAATTGAAACTAAACCAATAGATGTCGCAGCCAGGATTTTAATCTAATTATAAAAATCTGAACTCTTACAAGCCACTGTTCATATTCTGTTTGATGCCATATTATATAGTGATATATTTCTATATGCCCATATTTAGCTGAGAATCATATTATCAGCGCATGTAGTATTTTTCCATTAATTGTGGCAATTCATTTATTAAAAAAACAATATCAATTATCTTATAATTGTTGTATGAGAGATAAACGTGAGAATTGTCCACTTGTTAAGCGAAAAAAGGAAAAAGAAGTAATACATATTTTGAAAGAATTTAATTTAAAAAAATACAACGTCAATGCTAAAAGTGGCATAAAAAAATTTCAATTTTCTAATAAGAATAAGTCTAAATTTAAACACCCTACTAATAAACAATAAAATCTGAATTAGAAAATGTACAAGAAAGCAAATTAATTGAATAATAAAAATAAAAATAAACATTAGAATGTCTCGTGAACTCCGATCCGAAGTCCGAAGAAGTCCAAAGTCAGAAACCGAACAAGGAACCTACAATTTTCGGGCTTTCAAACATGTATCCAAATCATCTGCATTAAAAATTAAAAGATAAATAGAATATTGTTTATTATCCATTAGTGACAATCCTTTATGTCTCGATAAAGTCGGTACTCCAAACAATAAACATCCAATCAGCACGGTGCTATTGTATAGAATAGAGTTGTCTGGCGGTGCACGCACGCCCTTAATGAACGAGTTAATTAGGCGGCGCGGTCGTGGGTGCCTTATCGCCAGATACCGATATCACCGGCCTCTCTGGCCTCGGAGCCACTTTGTTACAGATTAGGATTTTTCCAACGCTGCCCACTTTAAGCCGTGAATCTGGACACTTTTGTATTCTCTTTTCAGTAGACGCTGGTTAAATTCTTAAAGAAGAGCTATGTGTGGTTTAAAAATTGAAAGCTCTAATACCCAAATGTTTTGGGGTACGAATGCCGATCTTGCGGTCGAGGGTTCGAATCCCTCGACTCTTGTCATTCATATCCTAGCACAAGCCTAGACCATAGTTGAAATTATTAATTATTAACGGAAATATTAATAAATTAACAAAAAAAAAATCTTTAAAAATCCTTATTCAGATTTCTAATGGGCTATTGTTAGAACTTTTTACTGCTCAAAGTTAAAGTGAGCTATAATGATCGTATCAAGAACAAAGCAAAAACAATATGAAAAAATCTAATTGAAGTGCGTAACTAAATTCGTATAAGAAAAAATTAAAACTCACTGCTCGCAGTCAATTAGATAATTAGTCAGAAAACGTTGTTCAATTTCAAACCTGAAATAGAGTGATCAGTAGTGGAATTTTAAATTATTCGAGGCCGAATACTAAGACGGCATTTAAATACAGCGTCTTTAATGATAAGACCACGTTTAGGCATCAAATTTTGAAGTCTGTAAGATTGTAAGCGGCATTTACGGTGTGGAGTTTTTAAGATGTTTTCAGTATTCGGCCGTCCATCTTTCATATCCAAAGCGTGTAGCAAGACATCCTTGGACATTCAATTCCAAATATAACAGATTATTGAATCTACAGCATCCAATTTGAAATACTTTTAATCGAATAAGTAATATAAAAATGACATGTGAAAAATTACAATCCCATTTGGCGCGTCAGGGACAAGCATAGTCTTGTATCTAAAGTGCCAATCCAAGCACCATTACTACAATACTAGTAAGTGAAGAGTACTGCACAATGGTCGAAGGCACTGGGCCTGGGGGGCGGGGAGTGAGAAGGGATTACATTAGGCACGGATCGAAGTTATTTTATTGACGGAAGCCGCTTCCCATTAACGAGGCTACCGGGCGAGCTGCACCACTCACATAAACTGCGCCTATCGTACTCCTCGCCGCTCCCAACTCGTGCACTCTACAGGATGTTGTAATAATTGAAAAATAATTCAGTTAAAAAAAGCTACAATAGAAGATAAATAATGACTTTCTACGTACATGAATCCAATTCAACTTATTTAGGAATAATTCCTTTAGTTCAATTAGATGAAATAGAGTTTGTATAGCATTATGCTCATCTGTATTAATATTATAAAGAGGAAAGATTTGGATTTCTGTACTACTTTTAGTATTCAAAAACTACTGAGCCGATTTAGAAAATTCTTTGAACATTAAAAAGCAACATTTTTATTATTTCGTAATTTCACGCAAGCGAATTCGCGAGCAACAGCTAGTAAATGATATGGGTGCAGTACACACTAACGCAAGTAGGCCCTAATTCATTAAATTATTTGGTACTCCATATGACTTTATTTTACCTTTGGTTTGAATGTATTCAGTTTTGTTACACAAATATGCCTTTTTTCAACATCCTGTATAACCTTGAGGCGGTCGGTGCGTATGCCGTGGATTGAGTTAAATAGCTCCTTATCTCAGCCTCCTAATGGCCCCGGTAACATGTCAATTCATCACTTGTGCGTCTCACACGCTCTTGTTTTTCTAAATAAACCTTTTCTCGGCTACCGACCGTATTAGCGCGCATCAGCCAAATAACGCCACCGATATCCATTCGGCGTGCTTTATTCTTGTATTTTTGTCTTTATTTCTATAAGTTAAAGGCTTAATTTATTTCTGTAATCTTTTTGTCGTTAAATACGAGTTTCACTACCGTTTTTCTGCTACAATTGAAGTGCTAGGGAATAAGGTTTTTTATACAATGTTTCTAAGCCTGTAATTCTAGTTATATGTAAGTGTGCATACATATTTGTCTTAAATCGTGTGGAGATTGCTTTAGAATAATAAATAATCTATACCAATAATAAAGGAGGAAAGATTAATATTATTTTATTAAAATAACTCAAAAACTACTGGGCCGATTTCAAAAATTCTTACACCATTAAAAGCTACATTATCACTGAATAACATATGCTAAATTTTTATTGTTTCTGAATTTCACGCGGGAAAAATCGCCGCCAACCACTAGTGTCATACATGATCAAGATGTATTGATATTTGTATCAAGTTTTTCGTCTGCATTTGGACAATTATGTGCAGTATCTACCTTTAAGTTTTTAAATTTGTTTGATATTACCTCAGTTGTTGGTTCATTAGCTCCTAGAATCAGAATCTCCTGATGACATATCAATTCTAAATAAACAAAACGCCACAGACTCGGGGGCGCTCGAAAACGAGAAAAAAGTGTCGAAGAGCGGAAGCCGGTCGGAGCCGACGATAAGTGTCCAGCCGACAAAGGTAATACGTTCAGAGGGCATTATAAATCACTAAAAGCGTAGTTATCACAGCGACAATTAAGATGTCTGAGAGGACGCCCGCCCCGCAGCGCCCCTTGCGGCCAAATTAAGAAACGTGTCACCGTTTTTATTGAAGAATTCTTAATATTCGGTAGTTATCACCTTCTTACCATCGTTATCGGCAAATCTATTTTAATTTACGATTGGAGACTTTATTGAATTATCTTAACACTGATGACTTTTAAATCAATATTTAAATCAAAACACCATCAAATTTAATTTGTTAATGCCATGTCCGTTCTTCGTCTGTCATCCCCAAGTCTTACGAAAGACGTAGCCACCGTTTTATTAATACAACTAGTAGAGACTGTACCCAAAGCTTAATAAAAATCTATACTAGCCATTTCTCTGGTCTCTGTTACTCCTACGTTTATATGGATGGATGGATGTTTTTAGAGTTTGTAGCGTTAACGCCTGAACGGATTTCGATGAAATTTAGTATAGATGTAGAGGATAGTCTGGAAGAACACACAGGCTAGTCACTTTTGTTTTTTTAATTCCACCCGTACGGAGTCGCGGGCGAAAGCTAGTATGACATAGATCGTTCAACTAATACAATCATCATCATCAACTTTCCCTTGTCCCTATAGATGGTCGCCACAGTATGTGCTGCTCTTCCATATATTTCCAACATACACAATACGAAAGTTATAATATAATGAAACAGTACTCATTACTCATAAAAGAGGTTTAGACTAAGCGCCATCTGCGCTCGGCCACCTCAAGCCCGGTGAATCTGTAAATGCCTCTTGAAGGCAAACAGTGACAAATCAGTCACAAAAAAAAGTACTCATCCATCGACAACCTCACTTTTACTAGTCACAATGTTCAGTGGTCATAAATCGCCGACGTCGTGAGTTATGCAATGCTCGAAGAATATCAATGAACATTTGTGTTATGAAATTTCTTTTCAATCACTCATCAAAGACTTAACGCGATGTGTTCTCACGAGTATGCGGAGGTAAACTTTAATAAGAATTGTATGAAACTTGCATCCAATTTGCCTGCTACTACTGCTCCTAGATGTCACTGTTATCATTACGTTTCTTATAAGATGTACATTTTATTTCTTCCTTAGTTAGATGCATGTTTTACTCTCAACAAGAATTTCTTAGACATATTTCTACCCACTACCAAAATGTACCCAATCATATTGTAATAAGATTGATGTATCTTTAAAGGTATTTAAAACACTGACTAGATTTTGGTTAGGCCAGAAAGTTTATTCTAATTAGATTTTGTGACTTATTATCTATGAAATTTTAAGATAGTAATAATGAGGTCTAGGAAGAGATAGATTGCGTGAAAGGTGACATGGTTAAAAAGATGAAGTGAGCGGACGGAAGATAGATTGCTGGAGGACAAAAACCTGCGCCCATTTTACATAAGTGGGAACTTGAGAGGGAAACAATTATGATTCTCTGTTAGAATTTTGCAACAGTAATTAACATAAAAAGTAGATGCAATTGTCACGAAAAGTGAGGATACCAAAATGTTATTGTTAATTACAGTTTCCGTGTATAATATTTCGCTACATTTGTTGCGCCTTTTTTAATATGCGCAATTTCTTACAACTCCGACGAAGTTAGCCTAAGGAAAAAACCACGAAACAGGCTCGGGAGCCGACAACTACTTCGCGAAGCCGAAAAAGGGAACAAATAACACGTCCCCGATAACAACACTCGAGAATCGATTTCGAGAGTAACCATTTAATTATTTTATCGATAATCTCGCATCGAGTTGCGGCGAGGCAATAAGAAGAGTGGCCAGTAATCGCCGCTTAGGCCGACGCCCGGTAGCCGGGGGCGATCGCCGCACGATTTTATCGTCTCATAACAGACTCGATTTATAAGTATCGATTATATGTATCGATCTCTCGATATGCGCTCACGGTCATTTGGCGTGGTTTTTTCGCTCGAGAGCTACTATTTCGTCGTCCGGCCGAAGCCGACGCGGGCGCATTCCCCGGGATATTGCTACACGCTTAATTAATTATTTTATTTTTATCACCCATTCTGATAACATTTAATTTTATAATTTCATACTAAAATATGAGAAGTCATTAATTTATTTTATAAACTAAATGGGTTTCTGAGTTTAAAGCTTCAAATATATTAAATTTAACTGTAGGTTATCATGCTTAATTTGTCGAAAAAAGTAAGAAATGTTGTGTTAAAAGTTTGATTTTTAAATAATCTTATCGGAATCGGAAATTTCATTGCGAACTTTTATCGACATTTTTGGCAAATATATTTTTAGTTAATCCGTTCAATATAAATATCATAAGATATTGTTATTATGACTCGTTATAAGCATTTAAATTATATTTAGGTACTTGCATTTTTTAAATATATTTACGGATATTCTTAAAATAACCTTAAAGAAATTCAATTTAACAACGATAAGAGCCAATGTGTTTCTTGATTACGTTTTTGATATTTTGTTGAAATTCAACTAATAATGAATCCAACAATTACTAGGGTGAGTACACACCGGGACGTACGCAATTAAAACGTTCAGGTGATCGTGTCGTACGAACGTACAGAAGATAGCTCGTTCTCGTTAAAAACATATTTAACTGGAGATTCAATTAAAATTTGACATGTATATGAGTGAGGCTCGTTCAGTTGGATTACTCCGACGGGATCGCTCGCAGTATGTCGCGGGCTTTATTGCCTTTGGGACCAAATCGTTTTAACAGTACTGTAATTGTTTTTTCTCATACTTAATAAAACTTGATTTTTTTGCAGTTATTGCAACTAAAGTATAAAATTAACCCTAACAGCGTTTTGTAATCAATTTATTAAAAATATGAAACTGCTTTATTTCACCCACGAAAGTAGAAAGAGATCTATTGTTAACATGTCATCAGTTAAAAAGAAAAAAACACTGAACAGACAGTATTTACTTCAAAACATTTATGTTACGCGACTCTATTATTTATTCAAACTTTTTTTAAATAGTTCACGGTAGACATACGCTTGCTGGCCACTTACACCATTGTAGAAAATAAAGCATCGAAAAAGAAACAACACATTCTTCAGCTCGAAGAATTGTTATTGTCCACGGGCGAAAAACATATTAACCAATTTGCATAATTTAACCCTTAGCCGGTAGTCCTATGATGGACAATGGCGTTTTTATTAGAGCAAAAAGTTCCACGGTGACTGTTAAACTCTTTTATGAGATACGAAGAAAGTTGCGCAAAAAATTCGTTACGTAATACAGTTTCTGAATATATTATAAATAAGAATACACAGTAACTATGGTCTGGTATACGAATGTTTTAGTAAACTTTAACGCATGGCACCTCCTTGGTTAGCACGGGATAGGTCGTACGAGAATGCTGGGTTTGATACCGCGCGGTGTAGAAGGGAAATACAAAAAAACAATTGAATATTATTGATCAAAGAGTAAAAAATGTAGATATAAAAAGGACGAAACATTAATATTTTACTTAACGTTTAATGAAATAAATTTTAGTCATTTTTAAACTTTTGTTTTTTCACCAATTTTGTTGACAAATCTATTTCGAATGTAATAAAACGCGTCATATAATCATATTTACAGTATAATTTTCATACGATCAATCTTTTACTTTAAAAGTTAAAGATTTTTCAACAAAACATGCAAAAAAATCTCTACCTGTATAGTGTTTTGACATCCCTTAAGGCTGAGTGCAATTATATTTTACGACCCAATTTTTTTGCACTTACCCTTTCTGAATGGTCGATTGCGTCACCGCCTTACTGACCGTCGACTAATTATTTGTTTTGGAAATGTAGCAAAAAGTAGAGCAAAATATTAAAAGAATACGATAAAAAAGGGTTAACTGAAATTGTTACAATTTAAAGTAAACAAACCAAAACTAATGGTTAACAATTAAGTAATGTAAGTGTAAACAGTTGTAATATTTTATTTAGGTATATTTAAATAGGTTTTTTAATTGTTAGAAGGTTTCAAGACTGTGGATATAACATCGTTTTATATAAAAATGTGTTTGAAATACCGTCTGTTAAAATTTACCATGTCTTGGTGTTGGCAGATATTAGTAATTGTGTATTCCTTCTAAGACATTCAACCATATGAAAATTATATACCTTTAGAATATTTTGATTAGATAAATAATCTGTTTTATTCATCCACATAAAATATGCGAAGAATGTACTGAATTAGATTTAATTTTTTTGTACGCTTAGGTGGCAAACCAGCAAGGGGCCACCTGAAACCGCTGAAATGGCGAAGCGACCACTGCCCATAGACATCTGCAGTTGCAGATGCGTTGCCTTCCCTTAATCGACGGTGGAGGAAACGCATAGGAAGAGTTTCCTCCACCGTCAAATCCACTTTTCCTTCCCACCCCTCTCTCAAGAAAAGGGTGGAAAGGAAAATGGACCAAAATAAAAATAAAAAAATAGAAACAAACCTTAGATAGTTTCATTCTAAGTCAAATCGCCATCCACCATACAATCTAAGCTTTATAATTATAGTTTCTTGCCAAAGTGGTATTACCTTCAATAAATCAAACGCGATGAAGGTAAAATCAATTGACGAAAACGGATGTTTATTGCGTTTAATTTTAAACAATTTAAATTACTGTGCACCGTACAAGTAATTACAATGACCATGTACGGGGACGATTATCTTAGTAAAGTATTTTCAAACCTTTACAATTGCGAACTTATGATTTGAGAGAAAATCTCTATTTTCTTAGAGAGATCAAGACAATATGCTTAAACGGTTTGTTCAACATACATAAACACGCATAATTTTTGTATTGTACAAAAAATTATGTAAAATGTATAAAAATTAATATTATTAACATATTTAAATTATGCCACAAATGACGCCTAAATCATATTAATTAATACTAGCTTTCAATCTCGACTCCATCCGCATGGAATTAAAAAAAAAAACAAAAGTCAGTAGCCTAAGTATTCTTCCAGACTATACTCTATGCCTGTGCCAAATTTTATGGAGATCCGTTCAGCCGTTTAGGCTACAAACAAACATCTATCCATCGTAACTTTCGCATTTATAATATAATATGATGTAACTTATATCTGTCATATACATATCAATTGAACAGTTTATAGCTATAATTACCCACTTATTGCTAACTTATTAATTCATTTGTAAATCGCCGTCGGCTGTGTTCCTATGGACATGTCGCTCAATTTACAACAACATTTGCATTAATTTGACATTATAATTCATACATTCTTTTGTTCGACACATGTTACGCTACGCCATACAAATGGCACTGTTAGAGCTAAGCAACAAGACGGTCATCTTTAAACAATACAACTTTACGGTAGTCTAAAAACTGTAACGGTCCAATTTTTTAACGACATTTTTTCAAAGATCAACCCTTTTTTAGAAGGACAAAATTCCGTTAAGATCGAACAATAGATCGAATCGTTACGATAGATTATGCAAAACCCGACGAGCTCTTCCTTTTCAAGACATCTATTCCCATGCTCCTTATAAAGGCCGCGAGCAATCGATATTCAGACGATGACACCTTGTTTGAATATTCACATCTTTCCCATGAAGTCCATTCAATCGATCTAAAGGGTTGCCTAGGGTGGATGCGTCTATAGGCAAATTCGATTATCTCATAGTATTCTCACGCACATCCCGATGTATAACAATAAATCTTTGCATACTCTCCCTAGTAAAAAAAGCGCTATTAAAAAAGAGCTATCTATGCGCGACCCTAAGCGAATATGCATAAGAAAGGGTCCGCGCACACCCAAATTATACGGCAAGCGACAAGTGCCCGCCGCTAGTAAGGACCGCATACCTGCACAATGCGTCGCGTACAAATAAACATGGTACTTACTGAGCGCGTACAGTTGCGATTTTTTCTCCATACCTGTAACCCTCGCATAGACGCAGGGACAGTTTATTTGCATTTTTTTTATTATTCCTTTTCAAATAGTATCTTAACCCCATTCAATAATGTCAGGGGTTAGGTTGCACTTAATATTCAAAAAGGGCAGGTACATTCTCTTAATATTCTCGCATAAATTATAGTCAGGTACATTTTGGTTCATTGTATGTCGCTGGGGGTCCGTTTGCTGAAAGGCGTAACTTTTGCTATTTTGTATTGCGATTATGTTGCCTATTGCATTACCCCATGGTAGAGAATCCTTGTTGACTTTATTCGAGCATCGATTCCCAAGTCGCGAGGTTAGCGGATCCACGACATTTCACTTCCTGAATGGTTTAACCCGTTTCCTTTGTAAGAATTTATGCAAAAAAGTTTTACCCATCCTATTTTTTTATTCAATAAATTTTAGGGGCTATGCACATTATGCAAATGCGTGCATAAATTTTAAAACTACACGCATGGTATGCTATTTGATTACGTTGCTTATGCTATTGGAATAAGGAATGTTTTTGAGTGTTGGTGTTTATTGTTTTCGTGAATTTGTAGGAAGTTCGCGGTTTTTTTTCTCTATACAAATTCGATTCTTGATGATTTTTTTTTCTCATGGCGTTTGAAGAAAGCTTGTACCGTTGCGTAGAGGTAGTTTGTGTGCTGTTAACTTTTTTTCTTTATTGTGCGGGCCGTGACATATGAACCGGGGTCGGATTAGAATATATAATTACTTCCTTAACGATATTCGGAAACAGTTTCGAGCCGTTACGCAGTACACCTTTGGTTTAACTTGATTTTGTGTTTTAGGGCCAGATTTTATTGTACGGTACTCTACGATAAATAAATTTGAAAATAGAATTAACTTTTCAGTATCTCAGTACAGTTTAATAACGCAGATTATTCTCTAGGAAATCTCTAATTTAATAGGAATTATATGTGAATTATTCACAATAGTTACATAATAAAAAGTTTTACAAACGTAAAACATAATAATGTCATAAAAAATGGGGTAACATCAAATCAAAGTATGCAACATTAGTTAACCTTATCTATGATTATTTCTGTAGGACATATTTTTTATTTTAAAAAAGGATCATTAACCAATAACGTCGCGCTGCCGACAAAATAAACAAACCAAGGGACCGTTATCAAAAAAGTCAAGACCGAGGCAAAGGGCGGTGCATTGATTGTTGTCGAAAGAGGTCTTTCGCAAAAAAATGTGTTTTAAAAAAAAAACATTCGGTCCCTTTTGCGCCAGTCCATTGTTTTCAATCTATTGTTTCGGCAATTTGAAATACTATTATGCTTTCCGGATGACGATAATGTTTTAGCTTATTTTTCATTATAACTATAATATAGCGAATTTATTGATTCTTGGAGCCTGTTTTATTTGTTTTTGGTTTTCGAACGGTAGTCAAATTGATTGTTATCGATTAAGTGGCCATTTGTACACGGATGCCGTTTGAAAATCAAACTAATTATACGGTTACATCCGTTGACAACGTGTTATCAACAACGATCATAGATCTTGTAGTCTAACAACAAATTTCTTTGTTTAAGTTGTACCGGTATCTCTGAATGTCATTAGGTCGTGGGAATCTTGTAATTTTTGGAGTAAAAAATTGTATTAAATCACAATTAAAATCAGGAGTTTTTAAGACCTTTTAATAAATCTTAACTTTGATTTTAGATTTCTTTTTTTAAATAAGTGAGTAACTAAACAATTTAAAAATAACAGTGTCAGGCAATAAAAGTTATCAATAGATTTTATCAAATAAATATATCATCAAATACTGACAGTTTATAAATCTCTATTCCTATTCTATTAAAAAGTTAAAATGCGTGTATAAAAAATGTGACACCACTAACACCGTGCCCCCGACGATATATCCATCTTTTCTGTTAGTTAAATTAGCATAATCATGCCATTATTGATTTATTTACAAATTATTCAAATCTACGCTCATTGATTCCGATAGATGATTTTTTGTCCAAAAGTTTCCAATTTGCATCGCACGCATATTAAAATTGTGTATGATTTATATATGATTGTTAGCGTTAGCTCCTCAGCTATAACAGCGACTGCGCAAACCTTAACGGGAATAAAGTTGTATGTGATATTCTAAAGTTGATGTCATTATAGTCCAGTTAACATAGGGTAGGCGGAACTGCCAATGCCGCAAAATAAACGTTTATACTCGTACTTGTACTCCAAATTCTTGTTGTGCATGAAAGAAAAGGAGACGCCATTACAGTAAACCTTAAGATAGGTTCTGAGCACCTCAGAAGAGATGTAGAGTGAGCAGGTTAGTGAAATTATTCAAGTGTAGAGTAAATTAGAAAATTGGTATTGGGTTGCAGAAAGCTTGACTTGGGATTTCCTAGTTTTATTATTTTCAATTATATTTGGCAATACTATCTGATTGATTATTCAAAAAGCAATTCATATAAACTCTTTTTACTCACTGACACTGTAGATATATTTATTTTGTCCGCAAAAATCCAAGTTATAAATTTCCTATCAATATTTCACGACATGCATTCGCGCCTTCAGCAGCTGCGTTAAGAATAACAACCACTAACTGTTGCTACCTTCGTATGCTAATTCCGTCATAAATAAGAACCATTTAACTCCATCAATAGTTGAGAATCACTCGTTATTTATATGTTAATGGTAGGTAACCCCGCGCCGGGGTTACCGCTCACTATTTTATACGTGACATTGGAGGAATTCGACCTGATTTGCATTGCAAAGTAGTTTCCGACGCAACGCTATTGACAATTGGTGATTGAGTTTCATTTTTTTTTCTTTGTTGTTCGATTTCGCGTCGTAATGTTGCACATGTCTTAGGGTCATATTGGAATTATTAACTGTACAACTTCAATCGCTGTACAATAGATGGCACTACTCGTTAGGATTTTTAATTTTTATTTCATTTTTTTTTTAAATAAAAGGTAGCAAAAGAGCACCACCTGAATCCATCGAAATGGACAGCGACCACTGCCCATAAACATCCGCAATTTCATATGCGCTGCCTATCCTTAATTGACGGAGGAGGAGACGCACATAAAGAGGACATTTTCCCTTCCTATGCGTCTCCTCTACCGTCAAATCCGCTTTTCCTTCACATCCTTTCCTCTTAAAACGGTGGAAGGGGAAAGGGACTAAGATTAGGCTTCCAGCACAACACTCTTCAGACGAAACGCGGAATTGCTTCCACTTCACGCAAGTATTCTATGTGGTCGTGGTATTACACCCATACGTGCGAAGATGTGAAAACAGGCTCTACCACTGTAAAATAACTCTTACAATAAAATACTCTTACTCTTATTTTTAAAATAGATAAAATTGATTTAAACCTCAATTTTTAGAAATCTACATTAACATATACCATTATTTAAAATTTCAATGTAACATGAAAATAAAAATAAATAAACTAGACTACTTCCGTTAACAACTTTCTATTCTTTCTTAAATTAAATCATTTATTTAAATCTTTAAACAAAACAAATACAGATGAACAAAACATAATTTTCTGCTTTCCATAGAATAATATACACATAATTATCTCAATGATTTAGATTATCTTCATTATTAGCTAAAAATGCACTTTCTTTTCGAGGTCATACGAGAGAATAAATTCCATTTATAGTAAATAAAAATAAAACGATATATTTAGCAAGACATCTTTCTATTTTAATTTAATTTTCACTATCCAAATTCTTATATATGTATCATCTTTAAACGTTTTTAATATCAATAAATCTTTAGTAAGCTTTTAAATATTATCTGTATGAAATCTATACTAAAATCGTAAACACACACTTTGTTATATATATTAGCAATACACTAACACACTAACTACACTTAATACTCTTAAGATAAATTTTAAAAGAGACATAAAAATTATGTTAAAATATAGTAACTGCAAATTTTTTTAGTTTAAAACTGACAGCAAAACTGCGCGTGCCAGTACGCCAATGCGAATCAACACAGAGTATAGACGTGTTATTTTTGTCACATTGCCATCACAAGACGGTTCCGGCCAAATTGCAACGGCGCGATGCCACCATGCATATTCATCGTCGTTATTGTCTCAACCAGTATTGTGTCCCACCTGGAACAACCAGTGGCCTCTGACACTTAGCGACTTACACCACAGTTTGATAACAAACGTACTCGCGGAGACATTGGGGATCAATGTACACTGGTGATGGGAAACAAAAGAGCGTTCACAAATGAAAACTGGCGCTGAACGATGAACGCACGTCAACATGTGGTTAAAGCCATCTTTAAAAACAAATTCATTATGTGGATATCACTATATAGTATAAAACCAAGTTACTTCTTCGGTCTGTCTGTTCTTATGTATACCTAGATTTTTACTACTCAACGTATTTTGATGTATTTTTTATTAGAGTGATAGAGGAAGGTATAGTTTAGTAGTCTGATCAGCGTTGGACCCGCGCGAAACCAGATGGGTCGCTAGATAAAAAACAAATAAAAATAGTAAACTTATAAAATTAGACATCATCATCACCAGCTCACTATACGTCCCCACCGAGGGGCTCGGAGCCTACCCTAATAAGGGGTGACTAGGCCATAGTCAAGCACGCTGACCCAGTGCGGGTTGGTTGACTTCACACATATCTTTGAATTTCTTTGCGATGTTTTCGTTCACCGTAAGAACGTCGGGTAAATTATGTACATATGAAAAATCGAAAATTACATCGGTACATGGCGGGATTGGAACCCAAGACCTGTAGATTACAAGTCAAGTGTTTAAACCACTGAGCCACCGACGCTCAAAATTAGACATAAATCTTTCGTTTTATCTAATTTTTCATCTAGATGGTTTATTGAGAATTGGAGAAAGTTTCTTTATTAATAGTTGTCGACGTGCGCCGTAAATTATTATTAGCAATTTGCTTCGAATGGATTTGATTGTCATTGTAAGCTGGTGAAATTTTTACAAACGAGTTTAAACATAATCCGTTATTGAACATAAAAATTAAAGCGTTATACAAATTTAATATATGACTTTCCCTAAACCATATATCACGGAATTTTAAAAACATGTTTATGTAACGCAACGGTTAATTATAGAGGCGTTTATGATTAAATTATAGGCTTGGGATTAATGTTCGAAGCTCTCTCTGTCATCGAATGACTTTCGCGAATGTTTGTGTTTCATCAGAGCGACCTCTGACTGTCTAAAGTTCAAATCGACTACCCGGTTGCCGATTTTATTAGAAAAACAAGTTACTGTCAATAAATAATAATAATGACGTTAATGTTCAACATGGTTAGCGCCACACGAACACGTTTACTAGAATTGCGTAGTTAAATTCCTATACCTACTATTATTCAGCGTGTAACATTATTCTTTAGACTTAAATCTTACTTCTTACTAGTAAATGCGAACGTTTAGATGGATGGATGTTTGTTAGAGTTTGTCTAAACTGCTGATCAAATCTTGATGACATTAGGCATAGACATAGATAGTCTGGAAGAACATAAATGCAATTCACTTTTGGTTTTTTAATTTCACCCGGACGGAATCGAGGGTAAAAGCTAGTGTGTATTTATGTATTTTACAGTCCATGTTTTTGAATCAGTAAGCAAACAATACTTTAGTAGTTAAGTTTTAAAACTGTTTTTTTCTAAGAGGATTGTTTCGCACTATATAAATTGCTGCTGTTACGGATAGCTAGACTTATCATGTGACTTCCTTACTAGTAATCAAATTAAAATAATCCAATCCATATCAGTAATAAGAGGTAATAAGTAAGTCAGACCACGCAGCCTAATTGTCTACGGTAGGTAATTATTTAACGCGTCCATTTCGGTGCTAATTAGTTTAATTAAGACGCGCTCGGCCAATGTTATGTCATTACGGGGATGGCTGATTAATATCGCCAATTAACTTACCGTTTTTTTGTTGTTCGAGAAATTCGAGATACCTCTGACGCGTTATATAGGTTTATATAAGTTATTTAAAAAGACACTGATTGGAAGCTTTGTAAATTTACAATTCATTCCTAGTCTATCTGCAATGTTTAAATACAATTAATAAAATACTATAAAGTTGATATTTAAATAGGACTATAAACAATGAATACCAGTTTGGGAATTTCTACTAAGGAGTTTTGTTTTCCTTGTGTTCTGAGATGTGAGAGGCGCTAAAGGTTTATTTCATTCATATACCAGCTTAAACTCTAACTGTATGAAATCCATCCATCGGACAATAAGGACGAAAAAGGAGGACGTTGTGGCGACTGAGTGACGCCCTCAAGTGCCAAGTAGGAGAGCCCGAGGAGCGCGGCACGTCGCGGCCATCAATCACGACGTGTGAACGACCCGGCCTTATCCTGCCACAATGCCAGGGCTGGTGACGTCATAGATTGTTCTGCCACCACCACATATGGCAAACTTGGCCAGCTTTGATGGACGTATGCAGGACAAAGGCTTCCAATTCAATGTACCCGTTTGTGGATGTTCGTAAATTAAAATTTTTATTCGGCAAGTGCGGTTTTAGCCAACTCTTATTTGTAGGTATAATAATATTTTTAACGTCATCCATATTTACTTATCTGAACTCATTTACTCATCATAATAAACAAAATTTTCGGAGACCATATAACGAAACCAAAGAGTAACGAAATCAAAGATCAACAAAATCTAAGAGTAACAAAATCAAAGAGTAACAAAAAATGGAGATCAAAATTCCTATTTGATATTGGTGTTGCAAGTGAACATCTACCCTCAGTTTAGAGATGTTAGAAAGCAGCCAATAGCAAGTGCGATAACAATTATCGTGCTCGTTTCTAATCGAAGGCTAAACGTCCATTAAGCGGTCAATCATCGTCGTAATGGCGAGCTCTTGATTGCAGAGACGTGGTATCGACACATCATCGACACGTGGCCGCCATAAAACATAATGATAGATGATTGTGCTATTCGGCACAACTAAAATACAGATTTTTTGCAACTGTTAACTTTGAACATTTAATTATACTTTCCTTAAAATTGTTAGAACAAGAAGCTGTATTTATTCATAACCTCTTACGGATTTAATATTACTCAGTTACTTTAGTGACAGATGCTAAGTTGAAAATGGAACCCAAGATTTAGTTTGGCTAACATTTTCATAGAAAAATCATATATCTAACATACTAATATTATAAGTGCTAAAATTTATGTCATTATCAAAATTGATAATGCATGTTATTGATATTTGGAACAAATGAAGAATACATTCTAGAACATGTAGATTAGAATTATTTTTTTAAATTCAAAAAGGATAAAGTCGAGGACAAAAATTTATTTTTAATATTAAAATCTAAGAATAGCAACTTGAGTAAATTATATTCTTCGTATATAAGAATATTCTTTCTATTTATGGATTTTGTTAGATACAGAGATTTAAAAATAACGCCGATAACTGTAAGAGCGGGCGCACACCTTTGACTAAACTATCGCACAACTATTGTGAGATTGTCGATTGTTCGCAGCGGATTCAACTGATTAGCATAACTAAAAATCGAGTAGTATAGAATCAAAGCTCGCTAAGCATATGCTATAGTTTGAAGGTATGCGCGTTCTAAATGTTTATGAAACAATACAAGATAGTGTAAACAGCACAGTGTATCCTAACTTATCGATAGCTACAATTTATAAATATATAAATAATTTATTACCAGGATACAGGTGTAGTAGTGTCTAGCTGACGCGCGTTACTTTGTCGCGGCAACCGGTCTCGATCACGTGGTATCGTTACGTCTACATAATTAATTGCAATGAATTATAATCATTTTATGCTACAACTGCGCTTGTTATGCGTTTGTTATTTTATATGTTCGTTATGTTTTACTCTCGACTTTGTATATTCATTTTATTGTAAGTTATTGTTTTTTCTTATATGTGTATACTAGATTTTGCTTGCGACTATGTCCGTGTGGAATTAAATAAAAAAAATGCCAGTAAGTAACCTATCTGTTCTTCTTCACCTAAGCTTTTTCAGAGATACATGCTAACAAACATCCATCCATCTGAATTTTCACATTTGTTAATTATTAGTTGAACAATAAAGGTAACATACAATCTATTGTCGTCTTTGTTTATAAGTCTTGGTAACCGAATGACCATCGTCTTTGTTCGGTTTAAAATTCCTCAAGTCGTCGCTCTGGCAAGTCTAGATGTTCACAGTCGAGTTTACTTGAACATCCAAATAAACCTCTAACAGCATATTCAGAATGAAATTCAATCCAAAATAAGCAATGAATTGTTTTTGAGTACGTTGTAATTGTTTAGTAATTGCGTAAAAATAAGCAGGTGTAAGGCATCGCCGACCCCGATGCGCGTACGCATGACACCGCGCTCACAACTTTTTACACGGCTCTTGCTTCTATACCCATTGCAGATTAAGTTCATAATACATACGATTATCGCCTTTATAATCTAGAGATTAGATACTACTTTTAAGTACATATTTGTTATGCTTTTTAATCACTTAATGTGCTCTTTTTGGCGATCTAACGGCATGCGGTCTGTAATATTTTTTTGTTATTATTTCGTAAAACGTTGCAGTATTAAAGAACATTCTAGATTGATGGAATGATAATGGTAATATCTTACCGTTTTTGTTCGATGCAATGACGTATTTTTAAGAAAAAATAAGTAAAAAAGCATTATATTTTTCTCACCACATGTCAGCATTTTTTTTTGTAGAGAAATGTAATTATTTATTTAAATAAATTATATTACAAGACTTCCGTTTGATATATTATATCATTTAATTATTAAGGTATTAATACGCAAGATTAAATTTTAATTATGTATAATTAAATTCAGCTACCAGTTAAAGCTTTTAATTTAGTCCATACATTATATTAATAATGTAATAAGTCAAGAATATGTCACACGTATCTTAATAATTATTAATTTATATTGTTTTTCTTGACATAATAATCTATTTAGTAAAATTAAATGTGTTTTTATGCTATGACAGTTCATTTTTTTGTTTCAATTTAATTCACTCCAAGTCGACTTTTGAATATCAAAAGATTGGATTCAATATTCCTATCCGACTTTTTTCAATAAAAGGAAAACAAAGTTACATATAAAATCTTAAGTATTTGATCAAAATAGAGACTAAATCATAACTTATAACATCAAGTATTCTATATAACTTAGTTGGCTCTTAATACAAAAATGTTAATCGATAATAGAACATGATAATAAATAATGTAACAACGCAATTAAATCGGACGCAGTGAGAAAAACAAACATTGCGATAACTCCTACGTAGACTATCGTATGTTTAAAATGCAAGTTTTACAAAGCAAAACTTTAAACACAAATTACTATGCAATAAACAACACATAGACAACCAAAACCTACAATTATTCTTTTTTTTTCGAACTTTTCAAATTTTCATAAAAATTAGTATTTATCAAGTTAATTTAAAAACTTTAAAACAATGTCATGAACTTCCCTACCTTATCATACTCCCGTAAAGTCGACTTACCCGGTTTTTGTCCTATAGATAAATCTATCGTCCGTCATCTCAGTCACCACTCCCTTCTTGATATCTCCTACTCCATCTCTTTATAGGTCTACCTTTACCGATGTACTTCCACACTCATAAATAAAGTGTAAATCGCAAAATTGTGACTTACGATAGTCTACGTAGGAGCCCTTGACTGTATTAGTTGGTTACAGGTTTGTCAACTTTTATTATTAGCAAGTCACTTCATATTGATAACTAATTAAGAATATTGGTGTCAAAAATTAAATGCAAATAGAGGTTACATTGAATATGTACAGTATTAAGTAAAGTAAAGTAATAAAAAACATTGGGACAAGAGATTTTTTAGTTGATAATTGATAGATTACTTTCATACATCTTCCACGACTAAAAATTTTCATGTTTAAAAAAATGTTTTTTAAAAACAAATGTTCTATATCTTGATTGATTTTATTATCGTAAACGTCATATATTTATTACCATTCATTTCAAATTCAAGATACAAATAAGAAATATGAATATAATAATAATGCGAAGAGCTTCGACACTAAGCGAAGAGCTTCGACCAACACCTCAAGAAGCTCTCGCTGGACAGTTGGATTAAGGGCCCGATTCAAAAGGCGGTTATTTTAGAAACCGCACGAATAGTGAGGACGTTCTGACCACTGGTTGCTTGAGTCATCGGATTTCGCAGCCGGTGGTGCTCCATTTTTTATTTTATTTTTCTATCAAATCTTGTAAAATGTATTATATAGAGAATAAAAAAATAAAGATATATGAAGAATAATAATATGGATACACTAATAAAGTCGTGTAAATGTATAGCGAGACAAAATTGAATGGATACGTAAGTAAATGGCTAAACGCAGGGCCTACGCAATAACTTAGCGACTGAAGCCTCAATGCTAACCGCTAAGCGCCGAGCTAAGGAATTTCGCGCGTTCTGACTACAAATTGCCTTACACGACTTCACCAATACTACTGATAATCTGTGAAATAAAATATTTTATTTATCAACTAAGATAAATTAACTTTTAACACATTGATTTGATCTTGCAAAATTATCAATAAATCAGTTTTTTTTTTATGTATTCTCGTGTTTCGTTTAATATGCAAAAGTTGTAATATCAATTTAATTTAATTAGTTATAATATTTAAAAGAAAACAAAATTGTAAAAAAATATTAACAAATATTCAATGATGATGTCATAACTTACCTTAATTAGACATCAACGCTTGAAAGACTTTTACAAAAAAAAAATATTATTTCAAATGTTTCCCCTCGACGTAAAAACGCCTGTTAAATTACATACATTTGAAACTTGAAAATTAAAAATCATATTGATACAATGGTATTCGAACCCTGTAGACTACAATTACTGCTTAAACTCTTAAATCATCAACGCTTCTTACATTGAATAGAATTAAACATTAATATAGAAATTACATGGACTGTACAAAACGTAGTGTTCTAAAGCAAGTTACTACTACATCTGTAGCTTTAAGTAGAAATAGACAACATTCCTTCAGCTTTTGCAGTCAAGGAGACCGTCTAACGAGACGATAAACTGTCACTCTAATTATAACTCAGAGGGTCTATCACGAATATTTGTAACAGTGTCGAGAACGTATTCGTTACGACAATTATAAAATTTGAAGAAGAAGGGCTAGTACTTTATTGTTCTCTTCTTGTAATGGTCAAAAACGCTATGTGTAAAATATTTAATGTCTAGGTAGAGGTTGTTTGTACCTCTTGCTTGTTCTTCTACTATAAAATCTTACTATTATAAATGCGAAAGTTTAGATGGGATGTTTGTTAGTGCCTAAACGAATGATGGAGTCGCGGGCGAAAGCTAGTACAATATTATTTCTATACTTGTCTATAGTTTTGTGTTCAAAATGTGAAGTTTAAGCTGACTGCATCTTGTACAAGGTGTAATAAAATTTCACCATATCATAGAATTTATTAATCAGGATACGAACGTCAAGTTAGTCACGCTAAGGCTATTAGAGATTTTTTATTTAAAACTTTTAACCACAAGCGAAGATTACACGAAAATTAGAAATCATAAAAAACTATTTGAAGTTTTAAATTTTGTTTTATAAAATCTATTGTAATCAATTTCGAAGAAAAATTACGATATTTCTGCAAACACCATCCAATACAAAAATAATGTTTTTTTTAACTTAGAAAAATGCTGCAGCCAGCAGTGGACGCTCGAACGACCGAACGAAAAACTTTTATAAATGACTAGTTTTTGCCCGCGACTTTATCCGTGCGATTTTAAAAATCTAAAAAAAAGTAGCCTATGTAATCTTCCAGATTATGTTTTCACATCTGTGCCAAATTTCATTTGTTAAGTGGTTCCGGAGATACTTTCTAACAAACATCCATACATCGAAACTTTCGCATTTATAATATCTTGTAAGATTTTATTGCCATTTTCTATTCAATCTATGCGTGTAATTAATTGTGATTAGGCATGTAATTGGTCCAATGTTGCGTTTCTTTAACATGTCCCCGCTAATCATAGAATGAGGGACGAAGCAAACACGAGACTAAGTAATGTTGCTTTAAACATGTTTTAGGACAGGTTTTAACATGTCGCTACAAGTTTAAATATATGCATTATTTCAATATCGTCAGGTTAGACGCACAAATGCCTTTCCAACAACCGACCTTGGGCAATCATCGAGGGAGCAGATTAATGTCGTAGACAGATCGGCTGATAGCGCCGCGGCCTAGTTGTCGCGTCGCCAAGTCGCAGGCGCAGCTACGCACAACGGCACTCCCAAACAGCTGTTCTGAACTAATTTCTATGTTAGTAAACTCACTTCGTTAAAATAGACGTTCATTATTAAAATAGACCCTCTATTTTAATAATGCACGTCTATTTTAATAATTGAAGCGGATCGATTGTTTTTAATTTAGTAAAGAAATATTTAAGGTTGGTGTCAAAAATCTATTAATTCAGTATGTGTTATTTTTGTCTTTTATGTTTATAAAAAAATACCTTAACAAGTATTAAAATTCATGCCAAATAATATTACTTTCCTGGTAATTGTGACGATAAAATGTAGCTTTAATCCTTCTCGACATGCGCCTGCGCATTGTATACGGATCGTCACCTTAATTATACGATAGACATGTAACCTTTAACAAGCAATAACTCGACTAATTAGTATCCAGCGAAAGCTAATTTTATTTTTTATTTAACATGACATATCCATACCTTATATGGTCATCAATTCATGAAGAGAAAAATGTACAATTTAATCTTAACGACAGAGCAGTGGACATTAAAAAAATAGTTATTCCCCATACCTAAAGACCCCATCCCCTGTCAAATATTAATAAATATGAAGTTCAAGAATGATAGACGTACAAAAAAGGAAACATATTTCTTGAAAATTGCGTTACTTTTTATAGTTTTTGCCTAAAATAATAATACTTGATACACTACTAGACACTTAACTTTTCTTAATGATGTCTTCGCATATATGATAATTATCTATACGCAAAGATAACATCTCCCAATATAAATCGACTAAAAACCATTAAAAATAAATAAAGCTTTAACTAATTTATAAATTATAGCCATTATCTATTCCATCGGCGTATTTTATAGTCACAAAATATTGGTATTAATTTGTGAACAGGCTAATTCTTATCAGATGCTGTAAGGCCCAGACTGTCTTAAATTATACATCTTTATTACGTTTGTAGATAGCTTTATCTGAAAATAGACTAAAATGTTAACGTTAAAAAGTAAAGTGGATTTTTTCATTAATTATTTAATTTTATTACTTGATATTGTCACATGATTACAAATATAGTTTTCAACGAAGGAACCCCTTTTATGTATTTTTTTTTGTTACGACAACAGAGCATAGATATTTGTGGTTGTGTTGATTTTCTATTTAAACACACAGGACATAAATAATCTTACTAATATTATAATGTCGAAAGCTTAGATGGATGGTTATTTATTAGAATTTGTACCATAAACTACTGAACGGATCTCGTTATAATTTGGCATAGATGTAGAGG
Organism: Papilio polytes; assembly: GCF_000836215.1. Taxonomy (NCBI): domain Eukaryota; kingdom Metazoa; phylum Arthropoda; class Insecta; order Lepidoptera; family Papilionidae; genus Papilio; species Papilio polytes. Next base: position 1,524,334 of record NW_013525135.1, read on the forward strand.
AAGGTCTCTAAGAACACATATGAAAAACAAGAAACACATAGATTTTTTTTCACATGCATGGAGTCGCAGCGAAAGCTAGTATTATTTAAACTATTCTAATCAATCTAGCGTTGGTGTCATAACTGATCGATTAGTATTGACAGCGGCTTTCACGCATGCTGATATTGTTAAGAGCTCTCTACCCCTATTCCTAGCTAGCAAGGATATCTCTGACGAGTTTTAGCTTAACCCTGTACAACAAATTCATTGATAACTTTTACGGCATGCAGCAAGATATAATATTAGCAAATAAAACAACGTAAAATTATACTAAAGAATTTATTCTAAGTGTAGTGTATATCTGGAGAAAAACATACTACGGTATTTCATCTCTTTTAATTGATTTGTATTACTTAGGTATGTGGCAGATAAGTTAAAAACAAGTTACATTGATAAGATACAGATTAGATACTTGGTATAACTTTAAGCGTGGGAAGTTTGCTTTCAAACCAAGTAATACTCAAAAGTTAAAGTAAAATATTTTATGAAAAAAATAATTTCCTTTAATAACACATTCAAAAAGTAATCAAATTTACAACATATTAATCTGTACGATGACATAACCATTAAAATCAGTAACTTAAAAATTCAAACGTATAAATTACAAACCGCAAACACTATATACGACTAAGTTACTGTCAAGTTATGAATCAGCGGAGGCACGTGTCTTGACTCATCGCCACTGACACTTCAAGTATGTTTAACTTGGCTGGCATTAGCTGGCGATATTTGAACAAGTAATTACAAGAAAAAAATAATAAAATTTTCCATTATATCAAAATCAACATACTCTCATGTAGCAAGGAAATAGCGAGAATCAGAAATAAGAGATGTTAAGACACTATTGTTCCCTAATAAAAAAGACAAAAGCAAAGCCTACATGTTCGTCCAGACTATCCTCTACATCTATGTCAATTTTCATCGAGATCCATTCATTAGTTTAGACTGCAGACTTACAAATATGCATCTATCTAACTTTTCGCTTTCATAATAGTAATAGCCAGTTTCCCGGTTCCTTTTAACCATTAGTAGGCGTTATTGGTTCGATAAATTGATGAAAAGTGTTTACGAACTACGTAAGTGTTACTTCTTTGGACTTGTCAACATAACACTAATGAATCTCTAGGTAATGACAAAAATAGTGGACACTTCAGAAACCGGGCATAAACTAGAAATCACCCAACTAAATCATGCTGAATTAACTATTGTATCCTTTGATATGTTAAAACAAAGCGGATGCTTAAACACACTGGTACCTCTATTCTATTGAAAAACATGAAACTTAGCCTATAATCTAAAGTATTGGTTCTTATCTATTTCTTACTTTTCCTTTGCTACAAGATACAACGGCATTCGATAAGGCTTATCCTTTCTATCAATGTCAATATCTAATCTATTTTAGAATCCCTTATGAAAGATACTTCATCATTCAAGGCCAGTATTGTGTTCGAAGGGCGGCATTATAGCGGAGAGCCCACGATTGATGGCCCAAAGGATTATTGAGAACGCTTTAATTTTGATCGCATTTTGAAGCTTTGACGCCTTTATATTAAAGGGTGGACGAGGGCCGTGTGTTAAATGATGGTGAAGATACCTACTGTAATATCAAAATGGGATATGTTGTTGCTAGATTTACCTATCAATGTTACATACTATTCAGATCGTAAGTGTAATCTTACTAATATTATAAATGCGAAAGTTAAGATGATGTTTGTTAGTTTGTAGCCTAAACAGCTGATCGGATCTCGATGAAATTTGGCGTAAATGTAGATGATAGTATTGAAGAACACATAGGCCACTTGGTTTAGTTTTTTAAATACCACGGGGACGGAGTCGCGGGTTGAAAGCTAACTAGTTTAATTATATTTTTAAGTTATCACCTGTGCGGTAATGGAATTGCGATATTTGTTCCTAATCTTAATTCTTATATTGTCTAAAATTGTTATTTTTAATATTTCTTAATAGTTCTCATATATGTTAGTGATATATATTAATTTATACTTATAAAATGTTTATTTCTTTACGATTGATCGTGAGAAAATAATATATAGATAAAAGGAAGATAAAATTGCAATTTTATAGGCTTTAAAAATAAATAACAGAATATGCCGTCATTCGTTAAGATAATGTGATAATTTAGAATGGAAACTTCAAAAATAAATATGTATATTTTACCGGTTTTTATTACGTATAGGTATATTAAAGTTATAAATGAGATAAGTATTCTCGTTGACGATGATATGTGGATATGCTAAATATTGGTTATATCTTACTTCAGAAGCGAATACTACAGTTAAATGTATGGATAAATTAATATATTGAATGTTAAAAATTGACTTCAACACCCCAAGTCGCGATAACGTATGCATAATCTATCAATATATAACTAATATGTAAATAAACTTATGTAAGATGATGTCAACACTGAAAGTGAAATCTATATACTTTATTAGCATTTTATTAAATATTCATCAACTTTAATTAAAAATAAAGAAATTGTAAACACATTTCTTACGTTGGTACACGACTTTGACAATACGTTCTTCTTTATGATGACTTTGGTATGCAAATTAGCGTTCACAGATGCTTGTAGCTAGTTAGTAACTAGCAGTTATGCCAGTTACTTCTTCTTCTTCTTCTAATGTCTCTCTCCATTACTGGAGGTTAGCCATCAGCTCAGCGAATCTCTCCCTGTCGTGTGCCTTGTTACTCGTGTATTCCTGGTTTATTTTCAAAGTATATTTGAAGCCAACTGCTATTAAGTTCTATCAAATTGAAGCAACAATGCAATTACATCAATGTCATGGTTGCCACTAAACTGATAAGCCGTTCTTTGTTTCCGTAACTAAACAAAAAACAAAACTTTAACTCGCGCTGTTTATCACGAGGCCGGAAACTTTATAATTAGTCGAGTCTTGTTATTATTTTGTGAATGCCGAGACCAGTCCGGTTGGTTTTTAATTGCAGCTAAATGCAGTTTTCTGTTGTTTTCGGTCGATCCTAAGTCGCGGCGAGTCGTAAATTCCGTTTTTACTTCCTCATCGCGTGACTCGACTCTGCTTTTTATGTTTTATGACGTGTATACGATGATACACTCGAGTCTGGTTATTTAGTCTTTGTTCCGAAAGGTGCACTTTGACATGATAGCAACGCTACTAAAGGTTAATAGGGGTATGTTTGTATTGTTATCAAAAATTGATATTACTTTTATCTTGTGCAAGCGACTTGAAAATTGTATCAACGCAATACAGAAGCAGAACCCAGCACTAATTTCGAAATGTTTTCGGATGCGTTGCCAGTCTGTATGAAAGGAGATAGAATTGAAAATCTATTTGAGGAGACAGAACTAAATTCAAGTCCGCGGTAAATTTATTCGAAGACAAAAATTAAATATGAGTTTATTCATTTATTTCTTGAAAGATAAGATAATTATCAAACTTACTAATTCTAAATTAGTCTTTATTTCAAAATTAACGATCTATGAAGACAAAATGTATCCAGACTAGAAATCTGTTAGAAAAAGTGCATCTTTTTGAGAAATTAGTAACAGGTGGTAAAGTTAACTGTTTTCACTTTTATAATACTACCAATATTATAAATGCGAAAGTTTAGATGGATGGATGTTTGTTAGACTTTGTAGCCTAAACTGCTGGATCTCGATGCTCGATCTGGATGCTTTTGTTTTTGTTTAAATTCCACGCGGATGTAGTCGCGGGCGAAAGCTAGTCTGTTTATAAAACTATTTATTCTCTAGTCAAACTTGAAAACAAATCTAATGGATATTAACGTAAATTTTTACTATTTTAAATTTTTCCGTGTCGCAGTACAAATAGGTGCAAATTAATCTACGAGTTCGATTTGAATTTTCTTATCCAGAAGATAATAATTTCCCAACTACACAAACGGGTGGCATATTTCGTCACATTGCGTTTGTGAGTGGAATATTTTAAAGGCGCGTGTGTAGGGAAACGTCCTCGCGGACCGACAAGGTTCTTCCTGAGCTGGTTTAGCCTCAGCAAGCGCCGGAGGAAGCCAAACTTCCTTGTTTCTGATAAGACGCTTGACGTTTTCCTTTGTGGCTTCTTTATCAAGGATATTTTTAAATGTGTAGCTTAATGCGATTTAGTTATAATTAATACAATGTTAAATTATATAACAAAACATTGTTAACTAAAAGGCCTTGTAATATATTGATTTATATACGAATGGTGGTCACAGCTGCTGAAGTGAGAAACATTTATAGACTATCGATCAGCTCCTGCTTCGACTGAATAGCAAATAATATTGGTCTCAAGTCTTTTCTGTCATATCCATTGATGAAGCGCGTGTATAATAACTATATTACCGTCCTTTTCAATTTCTTTGAACTGAAAGGAGATAACAATAGTGTGATGAATTTCAAGGTTATTCTTTTCTTCTTTTAGCGTCTCAACGCACTATAGCTTATTTCAATGTAATGCAAATTAATCATGTAACTTTTTAGCAGCTCATATAACTATCATACAATGATCCAATCGCATTTGAGGAACTGTGCGTCCGTCCGTACGAGGTCATTACTACGGAACAAAGCACGTGGGAAATTATACAGTCAAAACAATAGCGATGTGATGTCCCGATATCAGACGTGGTCCCTCGTGTTACCTATACTATTTGAAGATGGCCAACAGATAGTGTTTCCACGTAAATATAAATCACAGTTTATGATGGGGAGAAATTAAGGAGGCAGAACAATTACAAATTTTAATACGAAACTACAATTAAATTAAGTAATAGATAAAAATAATTTGAGGACAAAGTAAGGTGAAGGTTTGTTTGAACTAAACTACATTTTTATGAATTGCTTTAATTGACCGTTAGTGTTGGTTCGATAATCATTTTCATACTACGTAACCTTAGTTTTAATCCGTTGAAACTTATGTTTTTTAACATTAATGAATCACCAGGTAATGATAAATTAAATGTAAACTTCAGCATATGAGTGACATAACATAATTTACTACGGGGAAAATGCTATGTTTTTCTTGGAATGAAACCGTAATATAATGAGACAAAGAATGTACATAAATGATTTTAAATTAAGTGGTAAACTACACTATGCATATAAGAGATTCTAATGTATACCAATTCGCTCAGATGAATACAAATGTCTGATAGAGTCAGGGGAATAACCCGTCTTTATCTACAAGTCCTTATTTGTTAAACGTAGCACTTCAACAATTTATCACTCTTGTTAGAGAGCGCACACCTTTGACTAAACTATCGCACTACTGTTCTGCGATTGGCGATTGTTTCGAAGCCAATTCAACTGTAGTGTGGACACATATGTCTCATAGGAATCGAAGCGAGACTAAACAGTTGTGCAATAGTTTAGTTTTAAGTGTGCGCACGCTCTTAAACGTAGCACCTCAACAATTTATAACTCTTGTTCTAAACGTTTCTAAATTCATATTTCATATCGTTGACAATTTCGAAATTTAAACTTATTGGTCTATTCATAAATCAGATCGAGTATCAAATGTATTTGTCTCAGTACGATAAGGTGGTAAAACAAAGCGGCCATGATAACCGAGCTCCGTTATTCAACGGGACTATCGATGTTCCACTGATCGAAATGTCAACGTCTAACGAGTCGTACGTAAAAGTTTTAATTGCGGTAATTACGTAAGGAAATTTATGACTGGTGTTACAATAGGCATTGTCTCCTCAGTCCCACGGTTTGGGACACGTCGGGTATTTATCTAGATTTTCGGCGTCGGTCATGACCTTGCATTGACCTTTTCTGCCCACGAATAACTTCCGAGTGACAGGTGCTAGTTTAGTTATCTAATTTCCGATATATATGTGACAATATTGAGCATAATAAAATAAAATTTTAACATAATACTTAACTAACTTTGGTAAGATATCTATCTGAAGACTGTTAAAAGTATCAATGTTTATTTAACTTATAATGCGTCTTACTTAGTCTAAGCAATTCATATTTTGTACGTAATTCACATTCTTAAAACGTTCGTGTAAATAAATATAGTATTTTTAACAAACAAGTTACAGATTGTTTTTTCCCACAAAACTACCTTGGGAACCAAATATCAGGAACCATATTTCATTGCAAGCGGACACGCGGCGATCGTAATACAAGTCTTGTCTACAAATATATGCTTTCTCAACTAGAACCTTTGAAGTCACATCGAAAGTGTTAAGTTTTAACAAGGCCTATATAATATGGAACAAAAGAGTCTTTTCAATCTAACCGTAAATTCACGCTTTATAAATGTAATTATCTGTTGAACTATGTTTTGGAGGTTGGTTAAATATACTTTTACAAAAAATCGTTCAAACCATGACCTTGGTGACAATGGATCTTTAATATTGTGATGTTCCGAGAAAAAGGAGTCATATGTCATGCCAAAGCCCTCACCTCGTCTAATCTCACTTCTGCCTCTTCATCTCTCCGTTCATAATAAACCTCAGTATTTACGGAACATTGTCGAGCAAGATGTTAGCTGCGATACACCACCTACCATTGTCGACGAATCGGCTCCGAGCATTATCGTATCTCACCTAATCGGATCTTGTCACTAACCCAATGCAACGACTGTACTATTTTCAATTTTATTGCTAAGGTAATAAAGGTTATTCGAATATGAAATATAATTTGTATTGTCGTGTGTGACAGCAGGATTTGTCTGTAGCGTTTAGAAATAAACGAGATACTGATTGTGTTATGTAACTTTGTCAGATTTGGATTTTGAATTGTGTTTGTCATTCTGCGATACTAAATCTACTTCGTTTTATATTTGCAACTTGTTAGGGAGATGTTTTCTTATGTTTTGATAATGCATAATAACTAAAAGTTAAGTCATTTTTAAATAACCGATAATCATAGACAGAAAATTAAAGCTTCTTTACGCAATATGCTAGATTTAAATCATCATAACGTATATTTTATTAAAAGAATTTCTAAGCACAGATTTCCACAAAGTATTTCATTCACACAATCTTGGTGGGCTACGATTTTCTAAACTTGTATCAAACCGATCTAATCAATCTTCGTACACTCGACAATTTATGTTAAAAAAAGATCTAACTAGACGATCTTGGAGACAACAAGATCTCAGCAGATGTTATCAAGTCGTCCGATAAACAAAAGTGGATAAACAAGCGCGTCTCTACAGAGTCTGAACACGTCTCGGGTCCCGGCGTCGCTCCTAATACGGCCGATGTAAAAACCATCGGATAATATCGTCCGCAGCTTTGTGAGGCACGTACGTATATCCTTCCTTTTGTCGTTACGCCGTGCCTCACGGAGGCAGCCGGGATGCGCTCGCTGGGAACACGGGGACAATACAATTCCTTCTAAAAATTTCTATAACAATATAACACGTAATCGGTCATAATGACTTATTTAATTAAATATTATTCTTACAGTTCGATTATTTATTACAGAACAAATCAGTAGGGCAATAGAACAAACTTCCGTTTTGAAATATCTCTGCATTTATAGAAAAAAAAATTTTTAGTTATAAGAATATATGAAAACGACGCAAGTTTGTACTCTTACCTATGACAAATTCTTTCAACAATAAAAGATTGAAATAATGCCGCATGAAAATAAAGGTAAAAATTCTTGATTAATTTTAATTTAAGATAATAATTTATTTAGTATTACGTGACATAGTTGTAATTCTCGTTTATCAATTAAATACAAACCTGTATTGCTAGTATACATATTTATAATGGCGGACGCACACGTCGTCAATGGCCGACTGCTTTTTCCCGCGCGTCGCCTCGCGCTGTCGCAGATCACTCACCAGTATCAGCTTGATCTACTTTTAAAGAAAAAAAAGCAATGTTAACTAAGACAATTTATAACTATATAAAAATAAACAACAGATCTTGTGTCTTTCGTCTTTATTAGTGTAAGTTAAAGATGTTCAAATACTAGGGCTAGGGCTTTTTAAAATTGATCGGACCTGACCTAAAATGTCAGTTAAGTTGCAATGGAAATAAATACCGATTTCATTAATAGACTGACTTCAATAAACTTAGTGAAAGATTTATCGGATGACGAAATTCGAACTTAGGACCGCTACTGAGGTAACTGTCAACCGAAACTACTAACGAAAGTAAATAATAATTTCATTTTCTGTTAACGAAATGACAAATTCATTAACACACGTTCGCTATTGTTGAACAAGTGACAAATATAAACGCATTTAATTATATTGCATAATGCGCGCAACAATTGTAGCGTATAAAAGCTCACAATTGATAAGCTAATTGCAAGTAAATCTTGACAAAACAAATTGAGATAGGATCGACGCGTTCGCACCCGCTAACGAGCACTATCTGAGATCTATTCAAATCGGCCGATCCTATAAATATTAATATCAAGCATTGAGCTGCATTACGTATTCACGAATTTGTTTAATGGAATCGCTCGATTGTTGTCTTGTTTTTATTGTCAGGAGCATGTTCGTTGCGGTGTGATTTGCCTCAGGCATGAGAACTTATTGTTACAGGGTGTCCCTTACTTATAGATTTCGGTTTTACTATTTCAATAAAAAATACATCGTATTATTCATATTGTTAATTTTCATATTTTATTACTACATTAAGTACACGTAAAATTTATAGAATTTAATTAACAATTTGGCCAATAAAATTAACTGTTGCTTTATTGAATGGAATTTCTTTTCACAACTTATAGAAATAGTGATAATATAAAATGTATAACAGGATATGCTTAGAATGTCCAATACAGTACAAAAATGACAGAGTATTTGACAAAATAGAGATGTTTTAGGTGTCGATTACGTAATGCGAATTCAATTGGGTGGTTGGCAGGCATTGTTCTATATCCTGCGGCGTGACGTCACGGCGCGTGGGCGCGGGCCTTGATCACCTTGAGTTCGGCTCGCGCTGATCACTGCGAGGCGAGACACCAATGCCTAAACTTTTCCATAATTACTAAACTTATTTATTAAAGGTTGACTAGTCTAACTGGCCTATTGGTGTACATGGCCAGTATAACAGGGGTCAAATCTATTTTTACAGAGTGTATTATTGCTGGAATATTTAGAATCTTCTTTTTAAAAGTAATACTCTCTACGTAGTTTTGTCCGCCGTTTTATATTCAAAAGACTTGGAAGCTTATAGTTGCTAGTGTTAGTGTAGATAGGTCGTGCGAGGTTAGCGCCCTCTGCGCGCAAATGGATCATCCTGTAGTACTACGCTACGAGTATTTGTTTTAGTAATGAACATTCCGAGTTTTAAATAATAAAATTTATTCATAAGCCGGCACTTACCATATTTGTGTGTGCGGCCGTCCATATGTATGAGTGGTTAAGATATTCTTATTTATGGGTCTATGTCAAGGTCGGACGGTTGTCGAGTCGACTCTCATCACTTAGCATAATATCAAATTATTTATTCGCCGCGCGCCAAAACTGTCTGGTGGCGGCTTCAATTTGTAATTCAAATAAATTCCTCGCATTATACTCGAGCCGTCATAATTGTAACGTGTGAGATTGTTTTTTTTGTCTTATTTGAATAGAGCTCGGAGCTCGAGGCAGGCGGACGGCAATTATCTGCCACGCGCCAGTACAGAATGTGTTGTAAACAAATAATGAATAGGAACAAACTCTTACATTTTAACCGAATATGGTAAAGGCAGACAGGAAGAAAGTTTTTAAATGCCTATTCTATTAACATTGTAAAGAATTGTACAACAAATATATGAATTCTTAAACAGTTTCGCAAATACAATTTTGACGTAATATTTTACAATTGAGACAATGAAAGGAAAATAAAGAATTTTTAATTGATTTGTAAAATAAAGCTAGTTTCGACCATTCAAATACGCATCGTATTTGTGGACTGTAATTCAAGAAGATAGGTAAATTAACCAATATAACTAGAAGTTACAAAAATGAGAGTAATGAGACACTGTAAAGACAAGAGAAGCAAGCATATCACATATATGGGTTATCCCGTTGGGTCGATCTGTTCACTTATCGATCCAATGCATTTCTTTTCCCGTTGGGCCGAACAAATCCACACAATTAATCGATCTACCGACGAATAGAATAAATTCCAAATAGGTCAATTGATCGGTAGGCCGATTAATCCAACGGGAAACACCCAAATTTATAATTTTTATGATATCCCGTCTAGTGTTGTTAATAGCGAAATAGTAAGATTAAAACAACGCAGTCAGGTGAAGTAGCGGGTTTTGTTTCCGCTTTGCATATTCATCAGGGCCATGGGTTGCGGTAGGTTCGGGTTGGATTCGTTTATCCCCGTAATTTATGGACTGCTAATACCTCACCGAGCTGACAACAAGGCGCGTGGATACTCAACATAACGAATTCACTATTTATGAATGCTAATCTTTTACTATCATATTTACATCAACAATATTATACATGTTAATATTATTTATAAACGTAAATTACTATTTAGATTAAGCAAATTTAAACATACTTATCGCATGCCGAGCATACTTAACGTAAGTGATATTGCGGTCAATAGACTCTTTTTTGACCGACTTCCCAAAAGAAGGAGGTATTTAATTCGTCGATATGTTTTTTTTTGTAAAGGAAATTTACAATTATCATCTGAAAAGTGACTACAGATAAAAAGAAGAAATTGAAAGTAAAATATTAAAATTATTTTAACCTGTCCATTGAAAAATATTTATAGAAGTTTATAACTTGACTTATACAAACGCTCGTGGTGACGCGAAGACTATAGAGGTGCCTCGCTATTACAAATTGCATAGTTCGTTTTATATTTTTCTCTTTCAGCAATATGCAGCCAAAAAGCTGGACCAGCATGAGCTAGCGACGATCGCTTTTGGAGACTAAAATCCATTTTCGGTTGATGCCAGCATATCAGAGATGTTACATAAGTTAAATTAAAACAAAACAACTAAAACATTTATAAGTAATGAAGTAACGTAACCCTTTGGTTTTGTTAAAAAAATACAAGCTAATACTCAGAAATTGTTTAGGTTTACACGCAAGGTTCATACGCAAGTATGTTCAAGATTTATTGTACACGCTTGAAGCAAGAGACCATTGATCAAGTATAACATCATTAACAAATTGCTTCGACCACTTTCTCTCGAATAATCTATCTTTTTGTAAGAGGATGAAACATAAAAAGCGATACATAAATCGCAAAAGCCGATCCTTACGATTAAACTCTGTCAGCTAACTGATTATTTATTAATGAGTGAGAACTCGCGTGCTACCACAAACTGTGTTACACGGTATTAAACAATCGTTAGTCACATTAAAGCTATTTTAAACTTAATTGCTTTTACATTAAGATTGATATTAGTATATCATGTGTGTACGAAGGTGCAGGTTATGTGATGCGTTTGCGAACGTGTCGGGAACTAATTTAAAGTAATGAATATATCAAGTGGCGCTTGTAGCTGCCAATTTACTTGCTACTTTCTACCGCACGAATCTATTTGCTCTCAGTACAACTGTATGGATAATGTAAAGATTACCCGAAAGCAATATCAATTGCTTTGTATAAAATTATTGACATGAATTATTCAATCAAACTCTAAATAATAGTTTATTTATTAGCTATTGTAATCTCTAGATCGGTTTAACTAGAATCAAAATTTATGATGTTAATTAAATACTACGGATAAGCAGAAATGGTTAAAAATCGTACGTTGATTTCGGCCGTTAATAATTTATGGTTTAGGATTGATGTCATAAGTTCCATATATTTCTACGTCTACCTTAGTTTCTTTTATGGTTTTCAGTAATAAATAATGTGTCATTCGGGACAAGAGTTGAGGTATGTGTGAGAGGGCAGTCGAAACCGTCGGAGCGTAGTTCCTTGAGCCAATTAAAACGAGTCCCGCGCTGAGCCGCGCAAAAACACTACGCTCGTTGTCGTTACTACAAGGTACAATAATTATGGGATTTTTTTCTAGTCAGATATCCTTTTAAAAACAGAAAAAGATTCCCAGTAACTTTACCGATTATTGGAATATAAATAAAAAAGATATAATACCTTTAAAGATGTTTAAACTGCCAATAAGCTTTAAGCATTGACGTAATAATAATTTTTCAATCTATACATCAATGTTGTTAAAAATTCTTCTATTTTTGTACCGTGTTATAACCACGAGAGTCAACGCGTGGGAAAAATAAGTGGGAGAACAAGCGAGTTGAAGGAAAACGCATAACCCCATCGGCTGCCAATGTTACATAAGTACATAACAAAAACAACAATTGCCAACAAGCCTCTATATTTACGACAGCCGGAATCAATAAAGTACATTGATTGTGATTCCCTTTAGTGTAAGGAATGATAATGGACGTTAAATACAACAGGGAGCTATCAACTTTTCCCTTCAAGTCAATCGTGCTAAATAAAGTCTGTTTCCACTCTTTTTGTAGCATCTTAGTCTTAATGGTACAAATTTCTTTAAGTAAATTTGTCTATATACGAGTTAATACATAAAGATACAAGATTCTTTGTACATCGACATTCTTTTGTGCGTTCGTAATTGAGCACAATGTTTTACGTCATTACAATTATCGTCAAATTGGTAACATTCAGACACTTCTGCCAACCTATAGGCGTGAATGGATGGCATCTCATTGTTGAATATTTTACATTGCTCTGTATAGCTTGGATACAAAAGGTGTTACAATAGTAGTAAAAAACAAATACACGTGAACTATTTAGTTCATTGGAAGTGAAATATTTTTCACCTTCAAAGATCTCCATGTACAGTATACGCTGGATTTCTAAAGATGTTATTTTAAAAGTAAAGTGATTTTTTGTGTCCCGCAATCGGAGTGTGGTTTTTATCACGGCGGCATAGTATACGTATCTGAACGTTTTAGGTTTATCGAGTATCGGCTGCATAAAGATGCGTTTTCATTTCTGTTCGTGTGATGTCGTGTAATTACGAGCGGAGCGACCGCTTTGGGCATGTTCTCTCAAAATGACGACCTTTACCTTACACACGGACGGTTTAGACGCTTCAAGAAATTGAATGGATTTTGAAGTGACATGGAACAATATCTTACATAAATCGAATGTGAAACCAGTGGTTACTTATTACGATTTTTGGAAAAAGAAATACTACAAATCATTTCAGTAGTCGACCGTACTTTATTTAACGCCCCGGTAATTTAAATGAATATTTAAAAAACACAATATTTAAATTATCATTCATATTTTTTTCTTTAGTTAGCACTCATTCAAGTCAAATACTAAGACCGTTTGTTACTGTTTGGTTTCATATTATATATGTCTACATAAAATTCTTAATAAACGCGGCGTTCCAAACGCCCGTTCGTTCGACAAATATCGAATATCTCTCGTATCTAGTGCGTAGGAACATCAGGTGTTTTATTTATTGACCTCGCCCCGCGCACAACTCCGATATAAAACGTATTTGTAACGTTGATTGTTGTACATACTTGTAACAACTAAACGTGGATTTAATTCTTTTTGTAAGTTTAAGGCCTTTAGGTTCAAGAGCAAATAGTGTGTCATCGGGAAAATATTATACAGAGAATAGATTTTTAAAGAAACTAAAAGATACCAATGACGTACATATACCAAAAATGTAAGAACAGTTAGATCTGTCAACAAACTAAAAACGTCTTCATTGAAGTATCAGTAGCTAATCGACTTCTCTACATAATTATTAATTTAAATATTCATGTTCTAGATCGCGTGCCAACTAATGACTTGGTTAACGATCTGTTGTGGTTGTTTATTTAACGGTTAGCGTAACGAAATCGCCGCGCGAACGAAAACATACGCTACAATGTTTTAAATAAGTTCACACGTCTTTAAAATTATTTACAAGTCAGATGACTCTCTTAGACATAAATAGTTATTGTTAATAATTTTTTTCTATTACGATAAACAATTTAGAGGATATAAAAAGCAAGTGTATTGTTAAATCAGACTAATATTATACATGCGAAAGTTTAGATGGATGAATGTTTATTAGAGTTTGTAGCCTAGACGATTGAACGGATCTGGATGAAATTTGTCATAAATGTAGAGCATAGCCTGGAAGAATATAGGTTACTTAGTTTTGTTATTTCATAATTCAACGTGAACTGAGTCGAGGGAAATAGCTAGTAGGATGAATTCATTAAAGAGAAATTTCTCTTAGAAATGAATACTAGTCTGTTAATAATTTTTTTTATTATGATTAATTTAGAGGAAATTATAAAGCAGGTGTATTGTTAAATTTTAATTATATTCTTACATCAATTCGTTTTAATATATAATTTAGCGGAAAAAGCGCTTGCGGTCTGAAAGCGGTAATTACAGAGTACGCAAAAACGTAACCGGGTAGATAATTTTAGCGGACTAAAAGCTACATACGTATTGAGGGTATGTTAGTTATTTATGGGCGAAGTTTTCGCAATAGTTTCCCACTCGCGTGGGCAACGGTCCGCAGCGGAGTGGGCAAAAACCGCCACCGCATCACGCTCAAATGAAGATCAATAATTGCTTGTTTTTACTCACTATCGGTGGTTTTTTCTTAGCTATATAAGGTATTGGTGAGCCAACGCCCGTTTACGTTGAATGGACTTCGAAACAATAACTGGAAGAATTAGCTCACAATTTAACTGTCAATTTGATATAAAATTTCACACCCTGTATGTGTTGGGAAAGTAAAATTAGACGATAGCTTCGTTTGTGGAAATAGATCTACTGACATTACGACTGAGATATCATTGTACCTAATTTTCATATTAAATAAGCATATAGTCGAGTGATTATTCAACAGTTAATATAATTCTTCTAACTCAACGTTAACAAGTGGTTGAACTTTATAATCTGCCAGTATTCTATCGCCGTATCCTGCATCGGGAAGATCAGTGATGGCAGTACCATACTTATTGTGAACCGACATTGATATTTTATAATTACAAGTAACTCCCGTGCGTGGACCTCATATAATTTCACGCGTTAGTTGTTATAGTGTAGGGTGACCAAATGTCTGAAGGCAAACAAGACACGAAAATTAACAAAATGTATGGACATACACTGTTACCTTTTAAACTGCTGGCTTTTGGTCCGAATTTTGACGTCATGGTGATGGGGCCGTACAACATTTTTAAGTGGTAAACTAAATATTATAACATGGAGTTATGACGACTAATATTAATGTTTCGAACTATCTATACAGAGACATCTAAATGTTTGTAAAGTATAGGAGACATTAATGCGTAGAGTTACTCAGTGTCCATACTTATAAGCAAATCGTTGTCACCGTACAAAATTGTCATAAATCCTCAACGTGGCGGCGCGTCAGTCGGAGGTAGGATGTGAATCGAGGCAAAATGCCGCAGCTCGCGAATCAAGCCCCACTTTGCCTTGGACAATTATATTTTATCACAAAAATTCCCATTTTCCTTCAAATGGGCAATAAATTACTTAGCCCGAGGTGCGCCAGCGCCGCCAAGCGCGACGCGCAAACTTCATACTTGCAGAATATAAAAAAATCCTGCTTCACGAAAAAGGCCAACTGCCTCACTAATTGCGACATTCTGCTTCGTCTGTAATTAAATATGAAATTATTAAGAAATAAATTAATTAAATAAGTTACGTCCGTGACCTGATGACGATAGTTAAAAAAGATTCACGGACTTAAACTCTTCACGTTATTTTATATGTATTATTTCGTTACTTGTTGAACCTTCAAACCTAATTTTACTGTCAACTGATTTAATTTTATTATTTGTTAACATAGGTGATAACTTTTCAACAAACAAGACAAACAAACTGAATTTAAAAAATTATTATAAATATGATTAGCCCCCCGCGGCGAACTCCGCACCGCAACAAGAACAAAGCCATGCTTCGTAAACACAAGCATAATATTAAAAACATTCCATTAATATATACTAAAAATAATTTTACGCAAATTAATTATAGCTATCTGTAATACATTTAACAACAATGGGCAATTTGAATTCATAAAATCTCAGGAATTATTTTAAATGAATTCACACATTTTAAAACTAATGTTTAACAAATTATATATTTTAATATCATTTTAATAATTCAAAGAATTTATACAGTTTTTTTTTAACATTTTAAAATCGCACAATTTTAGGTTAGAAACTCGATTCAACTGTCAAAAGGTATGTGACTATGGCCACCTTTCGTAAGTCACAAGAATAATCAGTTAGGAAAATGGATTAAGAAATGACTAATGCAAAACCTAATGTTATTGCATGAAGGATTTTGTTAAAATTTTAGTAATTAAAAAAAATATGATAAATGCTAAGACATTATTATGAAATCTAATCTTAAATCTTGAAACGTAAAACCATACAATAATTATTCCACTAACTTTCCTACATTTGAAAACTACAAGAAAAAGTACCGTAATTATAATTTTCTAAGTTAACCTGTAGTAGGCGGGTCCGGTTGCAAATCCAGCGAGAATGAAATGAAAGAGGTTTACATTTTATCTATATAATTTAGCTTGCTATCTCCAGTCGATCTGACGATTTGGTTTTAAATGAACAAAGAGTTTCCAAGTTGCTTAGAGCTATCGTTACTAATCTTAACTGTTCAGAAATTTCGGTTTACGACCGAAATACCTGCACTCAGTAGACGGGAAACCATAAAAAGCAGTATTAAATACTTAACACCGTTGTACGTATAAAATCGAGTAAGTTTTTAAATTGTCTAAAAACAAATGACGATTGACGAAAAAGGATAATCTGGCGCCTTATCTTAAGAGATAGCTAAGGCGTTGTTTAGAAGTTTTTAGCATAATTAGTTAAATAATATGAAAATCAGAAAACGAGTGTTAATGCTATGGGACACCGAGCAGGGAGGTTACTAATTTATTAAAACACATAAAGGACATTGACCTTTGCTAAATAAAAACGTATTATTTAAAAAGAAATACAGGGATATCTTAAATAATGGCCTTTTCTTGTATCTAAGCTTAAATAGTAAATTCCAATGTTGTTCTGTTCCCAAGATAACCTGACCACGATTACACGCCGAATTAAGAAAGTCATTCTATTATAATTATTTACGTAACATCTTCAATGTTCGACCGAACATAGTACCGTTTTAACTTGGTTGGTTTATAGTTAATATAAATAAAATAGCCCGGAACGAAGTGGAAATTACCAGAAGCGGTTCTATTACTGTACGTAACGCAGGAGCTGGCATTTGCATAGGCCTGAAGGCTCGACTACTGGTTTTGCTTCAAATGTCCACTCGCCATAATTGAATCGGGCTAATCGCGGATTGTGTTCGATACTGGGATATGAAATGGCTGGTAAAGTGTACACTAACGAAACACTGATACAAAACATGTTGGTATCTTTCTTTGTTTAGTAAGATGTGTTATGATTTTGTATTAGTTTTCGGCTGTAGAATTGCTCTGATTTGTTAGTTTTGTATTTAATATGGCAGGAACAACAAAAGTGACGCGTTCGTTAAGGAATTCTTGTATCTGTTTCAGATTAAACAATGAATTAGTTCAACAGTCATAGACATTCTAAATTAAATATGTCACTTCGTGAATTCTAGCTACAAGCCAACATGTACAGTGGGCCACAAATACCCTCGGGTTCGTCACTTACG
Source organism: Papilio polytes (assembly GCF_000836215.1). Classification (NCBI taxonomy): domain Eukaryota; kingdom Metazoa; phylum Arthropoda; class Insecta; order Lepidoptera; family Papilionidae; genus Papilio; species Papilio polytes. The sequence goes on from NW_013525135.1 coordinate 1,542,001, forward strand.
TTTATGCTAATAAATATTTGTTGACCTTCCACAAGACGTCTAATAAGTAAAGCTAACAAGCTAATGTGTAGAAAAAGACTTTCTTTTTCACTCACTAGAGAACCACAACGGCGGATACTAATTGCTCGCAGCTTAATTCTCTCAAGCAGAATAAGTTATGGACAAACGAGTGTGCCGAGTTGTCGCAAAGTTGACACGTATATGGTAATGCGATTCGAAGGTAAACATCAATTTGCATTTCCTCCCATCACACCAGACATGCGCACGCGCCGCTCAGCTTCCTATATTCTTTTTACTCTGTGCCACTGGGTACAAATTCGTATTGTAATGTATGCAAATACACACTAAAGATCCACCCGAGTTTTTTGCTCTCGACTTAATTCTAGGGCAACAGAACTCGGTGCATTGCAATCGAATTATCATAATGGAGAAAAAGTTAAATAATATTCATGACATGTTAATTTGGCGGTTGGCGAGTGCTAAAGGCGCATAATTGCACGTTGTCGGAACTGCCACGCCCGTACAGTTATTGCCATTTGCGGTTTTACTTTTTATATGTCCGATATGTTTGCGGTTTCTACCGTCTGTGCTGTTACTGTTGTCCACCTTGTTTGTTTTACTAACACCGTCGTATGTTTACATTCTTTTAAATCTGCTTCCACTTCGAAAGACGTGGGCAAATATTCGTAAAATTCATTTACTTAGTGTACAGTAAAAACAATAAAAGTAAGTTATTTAAACGAACATATGTCGCTTTTTCTAGTTAAAGCAGACTGTTAATTTTCTAGTGTTTATTTCTTAATCTGAATTTCAATCAATTAATAACACAATCTATGTATGTTTTCAGAATTCAGTCATAAAAAAACCTATAAAAAAACTTATCTTCATCAGTAAATAACTTCGATTTAAACTGTATTATAATTATTTAGAAATGTTCACAACGGAAATTTTTAAAATAAAGTTAGTTACTAAATAAATAAATTATGATTATAATTATTTTTTTAAAGTGAATTTTATATCCTTTTGTATCGTAAAACGTGATTTATATGCAATAGGAACAAAATACATTTAAATTAATTATAAAATATTTCAACGATACAAGAATATTTAATTTTTTTGATCGTTTAAAATTAAACGAGTGAATTAGAAAGATAAAATATTATCAACGGTAGAAAATAACCTTGTTTTACATTATGTCCTTAAGTATATTAACATATTAGTAGGTATTTCTACTTTATCACTGTCAAATAATTAAACAACTTGCATATTAAAAGATTTGTTAAAACAGACATCTGTAAAATATAGAACGATTGACGGTAATAAATATCGATTTTAAAATCGATAAAAATCTAAATTCAAATTAATTTAATCACAGTGATATCTTTTAAAATATTCCAAGTTTGGATTTTGTTTTGAAAATTTCTTTTATCGGGTAAAGAAAATTAAAGCTACGTAAAGTTAAGAAAATCAAGAACGCATTTCAAACTCTACCAGCATTAAAATCTTTTTTTTTTTAATTTCGAGGACATTTATTAATAGCTTAATATCCTATTAAAATTCTTGCATCATAATAAGTAAAACAAATACTGTGCATATATTTTTTTAATTAAATCTAATTATACCAAACACTTATGCAAAATTTAAATTTGCACTTCGTAAAAAAATATTGAAACAGTTAACTGTTTGCCAAATTTAAATTTCCGCTTTAAAATAATTTTATTAAACTAATCTTTATGTATATGAACAAATTCTTAAACTAATTAAAGTTAATTTGTATTAAATATATTAAAATTAAAAACATTTCGCATAGTTCATGTTATAAACAATTGTAGGTTATGCAAATTGGTTGGGAGAAAGCGAAAACACTCTCACTGGCCAGATTTTATAATCTACACAAATTTACATCCATTGTAAAAAAAACTTTGTGTTATTTACAATACTCTACTATAAAGGTACTACTACTATATACTTTTTACTTCTTACTAATATTATAAATGCGAATTCGCGTTTACAGCCCAAACGGCTGAACGGATCTCGATGAAATTTGGCATAGATGTAGAGAATAGCCTGGAAGAACACATACGCTACTCACTTTTGTTTTTTTTTTAATTCCACGCGGACGGAGTCACGGGCAAAAGCTCGTAGGTACATAAAGCAACGACACATAAATAATCATGAGAAAGCATGATATGATATTGTACTCAGCACGCGACAAAAACATGTTCAAGTCAAATCAAATAATTAACAGATAATTTGGGTCAGGCATTTCTATTTGTTTTTAATGTCTATAAACATGGAAGTGTTGGGTCGCATTAGCTTCAAGGCGGTAAGAATTAAGGCGGACGTCAATGAGCAACGAATGTTGGGGCATTGAGACAGAATAAGCTTAGTGACAGTGTCACTGAACTGACGTTTGACAGCTAGTATCAACGCTACCTGGTCGTACTATAATCTGGCTACACTTAGCTGATTGTTTTTTAATCCGTTTAAGTATTTGAAAGTGGCCAGTGTTTTATCAATCTTATTATTGTTTTATTAGAAATGGCAACACACTGGACGCCCTTTGCCCCATTAAACTTCAAAGACAGTACATATAGAGCCATATCTTTATGCCATCTTACTTCTAGTTATCGTCGTGTATATGTTATATTTCTTTAAAATATAACTTCAAATGTAGGTAGTTGATTTTTATTCGAAAACGGAAATGTAATTAAGACTAACGGGATCAATCACCCTTTGTAACAACTCTGTGAGCAACATCCATAAAAATATAAAAGCCTTTTAGTCGTTACAGTTGGTTGCACAGTTTTAATGTTGTTGTCTGCATAGCGGTGTAATGGCCCAAACATCATGGCTACGTAACAAGGGCCATAAGATTACAAACCAGTAAAAAAAGCTAAGATAGCACCAGTTTACGTCCGAACAAAACTAGCCGCGAGGGAAACGCAATCAGATGTTTATCTTACGACTAGTTTCAAAACAAAACAACTTAAATGAATCGAATAAACTTATTCACACTTGGCATTTTATATGTTCCAAAGTATTTCTTGCATAACAATTTCCGTCGGCTCTCGCATATGTATACGTTTAATAGAGATATTCGAGAAATTTAAATTCCTCTTTATAATTTAATTAGTCTTGTCTCCAAACGCTCTATCTAAGATCTCGACTGGTTTCCACCGGCGTTTGGTTTGAACGTAATTAAAATCCTCGTTCGTTACGCCAATTAATTCTTCAAAGTCAAAACTTTGCCGCGGCGCTTTCGTACCGCGCAGTCACACATTGTTCTGTACACTGCTCTACGGCCTGTACGAAGTACACGAATTTAAAAAACTGTATCTAGCTACCGATATATTGAAGTTCCATATTCAAATAGAAACTAAAGTAAAGCAGCAGAAACTGATTTGGCAGGAAAGGAGACAAATCTCCTCCTCTCTATGAATTAAAGATGTATGTTTTTAGGTTTCCGATCATATTGCAAAAATTCTCTGTTCTAGCACTAGGTTTCCGCCGCTCGTCAGCTGTCTTTTCTTCTTGCTTACGTATTTTTTCCAGTTATTTGGGCCTTTCTTGTCCTAAGTCTCCAGAGAGCACGATTCTTGGTATCTTATTCGTCAAGGTCGATTTCTTTCAGATCCTTTTGGATAGTCAGCCAAGAGGTTAAAGGTCTTGCGCGATTTTACGTCGTTCGTCAGATATCTTGTTTTATTAAAAATTGTTTTAATTTCTACAAAGGCAGTGGTGCAAGTCATAGCAACAATGTGGCCAGTGGCCACGGTTTGGAGGCTTTACGGCAGTGGTCGTGTGACGGCCAATTAACCTCCAACAAGCAGGAGATTTATACGTATGAAGGTTTCTCCATTTCAAGTACATTGCCTAATTAACTCACTAATGTTCATAGTTACTTAAAATCCGTGTACTTAATAACTGATAATTCAATTCAAGGTTTTTAAATCTTATTAATTGTTTATTTTAATATATTCAATTAAATTATTATATTTTTACTAATTTTCTAAGTTATATAATAATTTAAATCTTATTAATTGCCATACTTACATACAGCGACTACAGCGACTCGAATCGTCAACGACCGAGCTCTTACCGATCGGCTAGATCCTCTGGCCTTGCGGAGGGACGTCAGTTCCCTCTGCATTTTTTACCGCATTTACCACGGGGAGTGTTCCGAGGAGTTGTTTGGAACGATTCCTGCCGCCGAGTTTCGTCATCGGACGACACGACAGACCGCCAGGTACCATCCTCACCATCTCGATGGCTGGCATTCCACAACCGTGCGGTTTTCGCGGAACTTCCTGCCCCGCACAGCCGCGTTGTGGAACGGTCTGTCCTCGGCGGTATTTCCAAACCAATACGACTTAGGGTCCTTCAAGAAGCGAGCCTATCATTTCCTCAAAGGCCGGCAACGCATCTGTAGTTCCTCTGGTGTTACGAATGTCCATGGGCGTCGTTGACCACCTTGGTGTTCACGCCGCTCGTTTGCCCCCTTTTTTTTAAAAAAAAAAAAAAAAAAAAAAATACTTTATTTTTATTACAATGATAATATTTTTGTAGACACCTCACTATCATATGGATGGTTGGTTGGATATTTATTAGAAGGTATTTTTAGAAACGCTCAAAGTATCTTGATGAAATATACCACAGATCTAGAAAACAGTCTAGTCACAATCACAGTTTCAAAGAACACATTGGCTACTATTTAATTTTTTTAATTCCGCTAGAAGAAGTCGGGGGCAAAGTCTAAAATCTTACTTCTGACTAATCTTACTAATATTATAAATGCGAAAGTTTAGATGGATGGATGTTTGTTAGAGTTTGTAGCCTATACGGCTGAACGTATTTCGATGAAATTTGGCATAGAGTATAGCCAAAGCCTGAGCCTTTTAGAATATAGCCTGGAAGAACACATAGGCTTTTTATTCCACTCAAACATAGTCACGGACGAAAGCTAGTCCCTAATATATGGTAGCTTTTCAACATGCAATTTACCACTTTGAGTATAGAGTTTTTATCTTATCTAGACCCATCTGAAAAAGACTTATTTTATTTCAATTACACATCCAGTTAGCTCTACACAGTAGGGTTCCAGATGTAAAAATAATTAGCACTCAAAGCCGTCCGTGTAAACGATTGCTAATTATTCATTAATGGTTATCACACGGATGCTTATAGGACTAGTTTGTAATGATATAGTGGGCTACCTGACTCGCTGCAGGCAAGGATAATCAACGAACATGTTTTAAAAATAATTGCCCTTGTCAATACATATTTTTTTAATAATCTAACGACAGGAAAATAATTGGTGCTTTTAATTTATTTTTTCCGAGTCTATATATAACTTTAAACTGTCGTGGTTTTTACAAATATAATGTTCGTACAAATATAATCGTGGTAAGAAACCCGTATCTTACGAACATTATATTTTCCGAGTCTGTTTTAATATTTTACTATTCATTTACTTAGCTGATAGTAGCGATTTCGCCCGGGTGAAACTAAAAAATAATATACCCTATGTTACTCACTCGTAACGTGGATTTTTAAAGGTAAAAGATTTTTTTAATTCGCCCCAGTTGTTCTTGAGTTACTTCAATGCATCAAAAATACAATGGGCTGAAAGGAAATTACTCGTATATCGATCTTTATGTGTTATTCCATCAAGAAGTTGTACAAATTATTTGTATCTATCTATGCTATAATAATAAAGCGTAAACACACACTTCTTTGTTGCCTTAGATATCAGCTATTACAGCATATTTTTGAAAAAAATATTTTTTTACTAAAAAGCCCCACTCTTACGTCACGCTTTAGGCTATATATTTTCACGCTATTAAACTTAGGGGGTAAATATTTTGGATAAAAAACCTAATGTGGAAAAGAGACCATAAGTTTCTGCCAACATCAACGAAGCAAGATTGCCAAAGTTTGTCATGTCATATCATTTTGATTTTGCTATTGATTATTTGACAAATGTAAATAATAAAATGAAATTTTCATAATTTCATGCGGAACAGCTAGTCATAGTATATAACTTCAACGTTTCATAACATTAAGTATTTAAGGTCAATATTTATTTGCGATACATAATACGATTACATACAAATTATCATCAATTAACAGCATACCGTGATATACAGTACAGTACAAATAAAACTGTCAGTACATCAATTTGCAGTTATCATTGTGATTGCTCTGTGGTCATGTTTGTGCAACTCATAACCGAGTACCTTATCTATGGATTATCAGATCATATTTATAGAAAAGTTCCGCTTGATTATCCACAGGAGAAAAACTGTCTAGCGTGCAATCACGTGCACTGAAGAAATTCTCTTCGCGAACCTATCGAGCGTTACTTTGTACCATACAAGGTGTATTCATGGCTGTTTAATCAAGCCCATTAGGTGTTTAACATTGTTGATTGCTGATTATGTTACAGTAAAACGGATAACTATGGTCTGTTGGTAGATAACTTACCTTATATTTCGAATGCAGCTATAACTATAAATAAATTTCTTTTAACACCTTTTTTAATACTATTATATATGTAGTTATTTTAGAATATTAACGGTTTATGTAGAGAGTTTCACCGGGATATCTAAGTGGTAGTGTTTGCAAAGATACGTGACAATTACGAATAAAAACAAAGTTTGGATTTTGTTATTCTGACAATCTTCAAGTCTTAACCAGCGTATTTTAAGCAAAGTTAATATCTGCGCACAAAAGTTGTTAATGCTAGCAAATAAATTACTTTTTTTCTAATTTAAAACTGAGTAACACTGGCCAGTAAGAAAAATCATATAATTTAAAAGAAAAAAACTCACCGGATCCACGGGACTTAGCGTTTAGATATTAAACAATAAATTCAAGGTCCGAACATTAAGCAAGGCGGTGTGCGTGAACAGCGAAATTGTAATTAAAAGTCTCAAATCTCGATCTCAAAGCGCCCACTAGTTTGGGCAACCGGGCGCGCTTGGGAAAGCGGCCGCCGACCTCGAACGGACATACGGACATCATGCGTGAAACTTAGAATTTCTCCTACAGCAAATATTTTAAGGGCCACGATGTTATGTTAAAAACCTGTTTGATATTAATTTGTTGTTTATAGTTGGACAATATTATATTTTCATTGCTTCGTTTATGAAATGTTTATGATTTTTACATATTTTTAAACTTAACTGATTTTTAATCTTTACGGTCTAGTATGCATTATTGCGTATTTTGTTACTGTTCGTTATACTCGGGTTTTTGTAGATATTATGATACTGTTGAAGATTTCGAGATAATGCAATTATACCGTACTTTTATTACTTTTTACATGATGTACACACTTTGTATCAATGACACGTTTACTATAACTTAGAAACTTAAAACAATTTTGTACATAAACTTTAAAGTTGTTTAATTAGTAAAACTTAAGTGCCTAAATTGTTTTTTTGCAAAAAGTCGGTTATTGAAACGAATTTTTATAACTTCGTTTCGTAAGCGCCGCTGATCTGATAAACGACAAAAACGGAATATAGAGTTCAAACGTAGCTTTAACTAAGACGCTCCAAATGGCGTTTCAGTGACCGAAATTGACACAAGAAACTGACGATATTATATGGCCGCAGTATTCTACAAATACACATACTTTAGTTATACGAGTATATTACGAATTGATTATTCGCTTAGTAATTACCATTATAATTTACATACGACTACTTCATTAATTATTCTCGCTTGATTAACTTGAAATAAACAAACGATAAAGAATGCGCTGTTAACTAGCCATTTAACTAATATTTCATAGATTTTCTAATACTTTTTCTGACTACTCAGAACATTTCTGTTTGGAAATTTCCAAGTAAAGTAAATTTATTTTTTGCTGTATATTAACGGTTACATTCTCAGTTGATTATTACTAAATACGCGGACTGCTGCAAGCAGCTGGTATCGTCAGCTTCAACAGTGGGCAAACCAACAGTTAAAGTTCACCATACACGTACCGCATCTATAGATTACATCTTTCGCCAAAATTTTAAAACTACGTATCTATGTTAGATAGTTAAATAAATATTAAAATTATATACAAAACATCAAAAGGCAAGATCTGTAACAAACCGAGTGATATCAAAAGTAAAATGTTAAGAAACTCAAAGTAAGATGATTATTTAAATTAAGTGAGTAATTAAATCGGAGCAGTTAGCGCAAGTTACAAGATAATTCTTTATCTTAAAACGTAGAGTTATTTTCTCATTTATTTTAATGTAAGAATATACCGTAGTATGTGTTTAACGTAACGGTCTTTACGCCTATTCTAATTGTGATAAATTATTTGTTAAAGAAAGTAACAAAAAATTACTGGAATAGAAACCATTCGCAAGACTTGAGTTCACGTCTTAGTTCTATCCTCAAGGAATTATGTATTTACTACCTTTCGCCCGCGACTCCGTCCTCGTGGAATAAATAAAAACAAAAGTGAGTAGCCTCCGTAATCTTCCGGACTATCCTCTACATCTCTACCAAATTTTATCGAAATCCGTTCAGCTGTTTAAGCTACAAACTCTAACAAACATCCATCCTTCGATCCATCTAAAGGATAGGATAGATAGCTAGATAGATAGAACTTTTCTTTAAAAAACTAATGGTAGAAAACAAATTAATTAAATCGTTACCAAAATAAAGTATATGCTAACTTATGGTATTTGATTAGGAGGTATCTTACACCATAACACATTACACCCGTCATACAAGCTGGATAAGCTAGTGGGCGAACCTCTGGATAGCATAATGCAGAAGTGCACAATCTACGAAATACACTTTACTATAAAATAGAGAGCGTACAATATAAGTTGATCTCAGAAGTGCATACTTTATCTAGCGAGTTACGTGTGTTCTTTTATATTGTCGTTTATAGTAATGCGCATTTATAGTGACTGCTTCATTACAGATCAATGCGGTCCAGCACGATCGACAGTATAGCGATCACTAATCATGTGTACAGAGTGTAAATATCTAGTTTTTTCTACTAGCTTGTAATATAATCTTACTAATGTTATAAATGCGAAAGTTTAGATGGATGGATGTTTGTTAGAGTTTGTAGCCTAAACGGCTGAACAGACTTCGATGAAATTTGGCATAGATGTAGAAGATAGTCTGGAAGAACAGATAGGTTATTCATTTTTGTTTTTTTAATACCACGCAGACGGAGTCGCGGGCGAAAGCTAGTTATCACTATAAAGATTTAAGGGCCGAAAACAATCCGAGATCAATCGTTAAAAAAAATAATAATATTGGAACTTGAAATACAGATTTTAACGAAATAAAAATGACAATTTAATTCAATTTAAAAATGGAACATTTTATTTTAGCAATGTAAGTACGAGATAAATCGTAAAAATTTACAATCGTCTCAACGATTTCCAAATAAACGATGACATGTTTAACATTATTACCGTATGAATGAGCGTCTCGAATGTTTACTACATTTACTAGTTTTAAAAGTTTTCTTAATTAATATCATGTCTGGAGATTTAATTTTCGATAAAAACGCACCATAAAACAGTCTGTTTCAATATTAGTATTTAATTAAATATACAGACAAATTAAAAATTAATGTTAATGATTATTCATGTGTTGATAATTGAAGATAACATTTTTTGTGTTAAGAAAAATCGTTTGCACAGTTACTAGTAACAGCAGTCAACAGTCTTCTTGACGTCTTCATTGCAATGAATATACAGAAGTTTGCAAAATCCCATCTCCGGCTATTTTTCGTAAATGTAGAATCAACAGGGTTAATTTTTTTCGCAGATCACTTCGAAGCACAAGAGAGTGGGGACTCGAAATTACTCCATTGTCAGGACCGATTACAGTTTTTAACTACAAGACGCACTAAGCAATAATAAAGAACAGTGGTAGAGCACGCTTTAACATTTTCGCAGGAATGGGTCGGCTCGCCCGGTGTAATACCACGACCACACAGAAGACAAACGTGAAGTAGAAGCAATTCCGCGTTTCGTCTGATGAGTGTGGTGCCGGAGGCCCAGCTTTGGTCCCTTTTCCTACCCACGCTTTTTCTCATAAGAAAAGGATGGGAAAGGAACGTGGATTTGACGGTGGCGAAGATGCATAGGAAGAGAAAATATCCTCTTTTTGTGCATCTCCTTCGCCGTCGATTAAGGGTAGGAATCGCATCTGTTATTACGAATGTCTTTGAGCAGCGGTCGTTTCGCCATTTTGGATTCAGGTGGCCGCTTGCTCGTTTGCTTACTCAAGATATAACAAAAATACAGATTAAGTTTGAAGATATTGCTTAACTATAATTAGTTTGATATTTTCCTAAATAGAATGCCAGGGTTACGAACGTCAGCATTAATTGGAATGTGGTCAATATGATCGCAATAAAAATAGTGATAACCTAAAAAAGCTCTTAGACTCGCCATTAGTGCTCGAATCGAAATTAAACATGTAAATCACAATAAGGAAACACCTTTCCGAGGTCAGCTGAAGAAGTTATGAGTCTGGTTGTATTTAGTGATCAAAAAACAATTATATAAATCACGCTAAACAGGAACAAGTTTCGTTAAGGTATAAATTATGTCAATTAATGGGTACATGGTCTAAGTGGTAGCGGATAGGAACGTAATAATCAATTATTAAATGGATGCTTTTTAAATGAATGAAAATAAACCGATTTAATATTATGCACCTTGTTTTTTTTTTATATCGACAAAAAATAAAAGCTAAACGAAACTAAATCAATTATCTTAGCTGATTATTACAAGATACATAGAGTTTATTATTTTTAAGTATATGCTTACATTTCTGTTGGAAATATAAACATATGTAGTCCTTAAATTTTGTTGGATCTAACTGTTATGGTTGTACCAAATAATATAGTTGTATTTGAGATGTTTTAATTGTTTAATGAAGCTTGAATGACATAACCAGGTTGTAATAAGGAATCGCTCGTGGTATTTTTTGTTTTTCTTTTATGCAACAACAAAAATTGGGTATTTTTTATTGATTTTGCTGATGGTTCCTTTTTGAAATTCGTTCTTAAACTTGTTGACAAATATTTAATCGTAGTAATTGTTAATCGTCGATTTCATATTTTTTTACATCTTTACCGCTTATCGCTTGTACCACAAACGACTCTAAGTTGTCGGTAAAAAAATCAAGTCCCAAACAAGCAAGCTCATGCTCGAATAAGTCGATTGTTTGACTCCGCCGAAAACTAAACAAAGGTACATAAACCAGGGAAACGTGTAGGAGTGAAGAGGCCTAGCCAAAGAAACTCCAGAAGTGAGGTAACTGTATTTACACTGTTGTGCTATGAAAGCACTTTTGAGAACATTGAACTTTGAAAATTGCAGATTATTACATGGAACATATAAGGCATTAGACCTATGTCTAGCATTGGACAGTTAACAAAGGCTGGTGATGATGACATTTAAAAATCATATATGTTTCTAATATTAAAGCAAATGTTTAGATGGATGGATGTTTGTTAGAGTTTGTAGCCTAAACTGCTTAACGGATCTTGATGAAATTTAGCATAGGTGTAGGTAGAACATAGTCTAAAGGAATACATAAGCTAATTGCTTTTGTTTGTTTTTAAATTCTGGGCAAACGGAGTCGCAGGCGAAAGCTTGTTAATCATAAATTTCTTTACAATCGTATACGTTTTGAGATATAAAGATATTTAAACTAGTTGTGATTTGTATGAGTAATCAATCATTGATGAATGGGAAACCCGGACAAAAAAGATAAAAATAATCAAGCTTTATGAGTTTGCTAATATGCAAATAAATATTACATATTTCCATCACGTCTGATACTTCAGTAAGTATATTTTTTTAATCTATTTAAACAGTAAAACCTGTTATAATCAAAAATTTTCTAAGTTCTTAGTTTTTATATTTTTTGAAGAAATTTTTATCTCAAATTTTAAAACATCAAAATAAGCAATAAATACTACACTCACGTAAGAATATATTTTTAACTAATAATAAATGGAACTAGATTAATTGTAAGGTATATCTTTATGCATATATAAAACATAGGAAAAGTGGCGCCTCTCGACATTTATACATGTATATTTAAAGCAGACGCATTTCATTATTTCCAAAAAAAATATACGCGTATGCAAATTGTATTATTTTAATTATTAATTAATTTATGGCTTATATTTCGCAAAGTGACAAATAGTATTTGGACTTAGGTAAAATTTATTAATAAGAGATTTTAAATAGATTAAAAATACATATACGTATTTAAAAAAACTAAAGAAATCAATATATGAATTAATACGTGAAAAAACCTCAGTTTATATTTTTAAAGGATATGACGGAATGACGAGAAAATTGACGCACTTAAGCAGTGAACGTGAGAAAAAATATTTAAGCTATTTTAATAGAAAAAAAAAACTTAATAATTACTGTCAAATTTTGACCAATGACCACTATTACTAATAATAAAAGTAATAATATTTGATTCAGAATAATATATTTTTCTAAGGTATTGAATTGTCGTAAGAAATCAGCAGATCAACGTAAATTACAACTTGGCCAAAATAAGCCAAACCAATAGGTTACCAAAGGCCTGTTTATGTCAACAATAAATACAAAGATAAGACATGACAAATATAATACAAATAGTTCATTGCTCCTTTGGACACCTACCGTAGAATGAGTAAAACCACAGACTTATAAAATAAACAGACAGGTTATAATATTTCTTACGCTAAATGTAAACCAATTATATCTTGAGATTTACAATGTTATAAAGACGTAAGTACGTAGTAGTTTTGCTTTTTTTTACAAAAATCTTTTCCCTTGACTAAAATGCAATTAATTATTTGGCTTGCTATCTCTTTTTAAATCAAAGTATTGTCTATTTGTATTATAGTAGTGAAGATTTTTATTAGTTTTAATAAAACTGATGACTTTCGTACCACAAGATATGTAAAGACTCTGGGCCCGGGTGTAATGGCGCGCGGCGGGGGCATCACGGATGTGCGTTCGCAAATATTGGCGCAGTCGGAGTGGCAGGCAAGGTCGGGGGCAAATAGCTGTTGTCGACTCACTGCCGGCCACTTTTAGCATTCCATTCAACTTTACAACACGCACTAATCGCTGACGACAATATTTACCGACATCATGTCAACTTGAACACGCTTGTATCATCAATTACTATTTAATAGAAATCCTGTTATTTGGGTGTTTTGGAAAATGATCAAAGATCCAAGATCATAAGAATTATAACATCTTTCAAATGTTAGTAACGAATAAAAGAAACGTATTATTGTCGCGACATGAGATTGCGAAATACAAAACATAAATATTCCGTTATCACGGCACACGTCGCACGGTTGTTACCCGCCTTCTATCGCATTTCACGGATCGATGTAAACGAAATGATTTGCCATAAGCTCGCTTCTGGTTTACGTAAAAGTTAGTTTAACAAATCGTTAACAAAGTTAGCTGTAAATTAACTACGAAATGTATCTAAGTAACCAATGTTACTACTGATCTGGTGGTATTTACTTATTATAAAAAAATGTTTAAACTATGTCAACTTTATGATTCAGGCGGTGTCTCCGGTTGTTGTCAGAGCGGCCGATGCGGCAAACATTACCGTATTGTGACCACAAACAGCTGCGCCCGCGCCGCATCGCACCAAACACACCACCGCCTTTGAGCTGCCGTTCTTTTATCACAGATCAATACATCGTCAGACACATTGGTTAGTTCTTCAACAACTTATCAGGGCGGACTAACTTATTGGTGGACGTTTACTACAAATATTTCTTAGTGCATGAAATCTATAATTAAGACATCTATTTTACAAGCATTCTTCAAAAGGTATATGCACTACAAGTATCAACATAAAGTTTTTTCCCAGAGTGTTGAATAAAAAATGAAATATGACAGATAATCTCAAATTAACACTCTGGTCATAGTTAGTCTATGAGCACGTAATCTATCAGTTGACAGTTCACAGGCAGTGGGACAGACAAAGAATGTTTAATTAGTTCTAAGTCAACAATTGTGTTGACTGTAGCGCCTACCGCCGCAGCCGCGCGCCTCTCGCTTCTCGGAACACTCGCCAGATCCTCTGTCATGGACTTTATTAGTTCTGTACGTGTTACATTCTTCACAAACGTATTGTCTAACTCTCGGTACATGAATTCGTGATACACTCCCAAATAGGCATACGGTAGCATCTTTAACTCATACTTATTTTTTAATCTTACTTCTCACTAATATTATAAATCCGAAAGTTTAGATGGACGGATAGATGTTTGTTTGTAGCCTAAACTGCTGAACGAATGTCGATGAAATTTGGCATAGATGTAGAGGATAGTCTGGATGAATACTTACTTTTGTTTTTTTTTTTATTTCACGCAGACGCTGTCTAAAAACAATTACGAAGTTTAAAATGCAGTTTTATTTTAAGTATATATAAAAGAATGTCTATCGTCCTCTAGGTCTTTGTAATTTTATTCAAAACAACCACACATCAAATGCAATAACAAGTCGACAAATTTTCTTTCTTTCCCGCCGTCCAATTCTTTTGATATTTACAACTTCCTCGACCAAGTCTTAACACCCGTAATTGAGCGATCAACTTGGGCCCATAACTTGCGTAAACTATCAAATTTCAATCCTGCACCGTCCTTCCATTCATGCTCACACCTCGAGATATTTGCTCCTTCAATCGGCATTATACCCTTTCCTTTCTCACTTATGATATAACCGCGTGTTAGAAAGAGACGATGTCAACTGACCATGTGTTAGCGTTTATAAGATTGAGCAGGTGTAAGTGACCACCGGCTACTCGCTGGCTCGGCTATCGGATTACCGAGATGTTGTAAGACGATGTGAAATTTATTATGCGAGTGGACGCATGTAATCGGTAACGCGGTAACTGAGAAAGGTACGGGACTCGCCGGGCGGTTATTGTGCCCCGTGTGAAATGAATTAATTTGAATTGTAATCGATGTTTGATTAGTAAGACGTTTTAGTTGGGGACGTAGGTCACTGCGAAGGGCACTATTGTGTGTAGACTTTGGTTTGAATTTATGTAATTGTTCAGAATGTTTACTGGTCTATGATTTCAATAAAAACTTTCTTATCGTGAATCGATTTAATTCTGATTTATAAATTGAATAACAAATTAATAAAACTTGCACGTATATATTTTAATATAAAAAAGCAAATGAGCCTAACTGTTTAGTAACTGTCTACATGAATAATGTATCAAAGCGTTTTGTGAAATCTTTAATTATCACATATGCATGCAAAAAGAATCAAAAAACAGATATCACCAAATTTAAGACTCAAAAACACTAATGTTTTCCGATAATAAAAATGTGAAAGGAGATTTTTCAAAACTCAGAAGGTTTTGAGAATATATTTTTTTCAAAAATCTGTATAAACAAACTATAATTTAATTTGAAATGCATTTATTGCAATATCGTTTGGATAGTTTACTCTGATTTGAGGTCAGTTAGATAAAATCTGACGCCCACCCAGTTGGTAAATACCTAAAAGGCGACACCGACCCTGGTCGAACTGTTTAGGAATTTATTGGTCTTATAATCGAAGATAGATGGACGTAAACAGCGCTTATAGCCGTAGGATCTCTACAATAAGATAGACAAGGACATAATGTAATAAAGTAGCTATCTTCGAAATGCTTTTTATATCTCGATTGTCCACTAAATCACTCGGATTAATTTTTGTCAAACATTGTCTAATCAAATTGCAATATAATCATAAAAGTTCATAATTTCAGAAATTTTCGAATTTCATCGCTGTTGATAAAAGGAATCTAGAATCATCAATAAGTCTTATATAAAATTTGTAATGTACAAATATTCTATAGCATTCTGCTTAGCCCCAAACTAGCTGGCAATGAAACTTCTCCACTGCACCGGTTCAATCGTAAATTTCAAAACCCTGACCTCGCCGCGTGATGTCGAATTACCTCACAATTTAATGTCCTATACCTTAATTGACCCCGTACCGTGTTTATTACTTACGTTTTACTGCACTTTTCGTTTACTTGTAAGTAAGAAAATATTTCTGATTTTTTTTACTTTTGTGATATTTCATCAAAATAATTTAAAAAACCAATATCACTAATCTTTAAATTATACTCCTTTTCGCCCTCGACTCTGTCCGCGGAGAATTAAAAAAAAAAACAAGTAGTTTATGTTCTTCTAGATTCCTCTACATTTACGGTACATTTCATCTAGATTCTTTCAGTAGTTAAAGCTACAAACTCATACAAACATCCATCTAAACTTTCGTATTTATAATGTAAGTAAGATTTTTCAATAAAATCACAAGTCACATCAAGTCATATAGGGATTTAAATAATATTTACAGAATAAACCGTCTCCAACCTAATAGGTCGTCAAAAGAATATAATAAATCATCCATTTAACATAATAATACAGTTGTGTCAAACGACATTACGACACAGAAAAGGGAAACGACAGATTTATCAAATCCTACGAGCTATCGCGCCATTATTATTAACTACAAGTGACATTTTTACGCAAATCATATTCAAATATGTACATTTATATCGCTTAATATAGACTCCGGTGTCCGAATTTGGAAATTGAACGCAGCACGGCCATTTAACTGTCCGACCTGCACCTAGGAAGAATATAGAAGTGGCATTTTTTTAATAAACATTGATTTTATTTTTATAAAAAAACAAATGTAAAATATTGTCATAACATTCATTATTGATAGACATTCATCATGGTTGATAGTTGTTTTCGTATGGATTTTTTTTTTATTTTAGATATACATGTCATTTACCCAATTCTCACAATCTAATACTACTAGGTTTGCCATCGTATCTAATAAATACAGGACATCCGATTTTCCTGTTTCTATGACATTTTATAAATTCACTTGTTCCAATCATAACAAAAGAATGATCGTAAATAAAAGCGTCCAATTTGATATCAGAGTTCTTTGCCATCAAACATCTACGCGGTACCTCGTTGCAGCCAACCACGAGAACGGCCAATAATTTAGTATTAAGAATAACAGTAGCCAAATAACTCGGCCTAATCCGTGTCGAATCGACGGAGACTTTTCAATAATACCACCGATTTGATGATCACAGTGGTTCATAAAGAGCGTAGAGGTGCATTGCCACATTTTTTTGTGTGGGAACACGTTTTTCAATCAATGTACAACCTTTTTACGGAGCCCTGTACGGCCGAGGCGATAAATATCGAAGCTTATGGCCGCGGTCAGCTTTGATGTGTTTTATCCCGATTGGTACAAAATTTCTGGGGGTCCCGTGGCCTTAGTGAGATAACGCGACCTCTACACGATAGTACGTTCTCGCAAGTGCACGTTTTTGAAGTTTAAGGATGTTACAAAATAGACACGGAATTACGGAAATCAATTAGACCGCAAGGTTGCAAACATATAAATTCGTTTTGTATCGCTCTTAAGATAGACTAAGCGGCTAAGATTAGAATCAGGTTAGAATGTAAGTAACAAAAGGTTTATTCTTATTCTAGGACTTGTGATCTATTCAACTTAAAGTTATTTAGCTTACTTTTAGCTTGCAATTCTTATCCAACAATTAGTTAAAATATAAAAAATCGTTAAAAACGAGCACAGAAGTTTAGTGTTTATGTTATTATGGTTTTCAATTTTGTTTTTTTTTTTTAGCAATAACATACCTATTTTAAAATTAAATTATTAAATTAATTAAAATAGTCTTCACTGCACTCTTCATTAGCATCTTGTCTCTAAATTATTTTAATACACTTACATCTATTTGCATTTGATTAAAATAATTAAATATGTGGGTTACAAAATTTCTAATATTAACGAAATTATCAATATAAGACAGAATAAAATATCCTCTAAACTTTTTTTTAGTTTCTAAAATAAATTTTCATTAAGATATTATTCCTACATTATTACGCGAACATTAGAAATCTTGTAACCCACAAATTAACAATTGTAATTAATTTAAATCAAAAGCAAATTTGAACATGTAAAAAAAATCAAAAAAAGTCATTTAAAAATCAGTAAATTAGGAATGTAAACTTTAAAGATAAAATACTTTCTCTATCAAGTCACTATTTACGACATTTTCCAGCATTCGCGCAACGTATCGAATTATTTAAAGTCGTAATTTTTGCCTAATAGCGCGGGCAAGGTTAATTATTAGTCGTCCAACACTAAAACTACAACATTATTTTTTACAACGGCCGTACGTTACTGATAAACGCTTGCTTTTCGTGCGTAATGGTCATAGTGTAGATAAAATTTCAATATTAAATCAATAAGACGAAGTGGTGCGAGATGCTGTTCCGAACGAGATTATAAATAATTAGGCTGTATACATAATTAATTTACGACGTAGATAATGTCAATTGTCCATTTAGAAACTACATATATGTCAAGGATGGTTTTTGAATCGTTGATGTAAATTTTATTAGATATCGTAGCGGTATTATGTCTCTATAGTTTCTGTTTGATTTTTCACATATCTTTATTCAACAGACATTTGGTTAATGTGATTATGGCTTTGACAACTTTGTATAAATATAATTTATGTGATTTTATAAAGGAAATGGATCATCAAGTTGCAAATGTTTAAATTATACGTTTAATATTACTCTATTATTAACACTATCACTATTAATATGTCTATTATGTTTAGATAAATTTTATTATGACATGCTAATAATATCAGATTTTTCGTTCTTAGTATAATATACATAATGTAATTTGAATTATTTTCGCTTAGGTAACAAGAACAAGAAGCATGTTTTAGATATGTGGTTGACGTTTTTCTTAATTAAAAATATAGGTTTATTTAAATTGATGTCCAATACCATGTAGCAATAACATTCGTTTGATTAAAAATAAATTATAACAATAGTTTTTCAAATGAATGCGATTCGCCGGTGACGGTCGCGACGGTCGCCACGCGCCGTCTCGCAACACACTCGCTTGACTTTTGACTTTCGTCGTGTGGTTAAACTTCATAATATAATTGAGCTCCAACAAAATCCGGCCAGGGATTACCATACAATAGGCCAGTCAGTTCCGTCGAGCCCGCCAGGTCGCCGAGGGCAAAAAAACACTACCACTTGTTGTAGTTAACACTACGGAATGACTTGCTTTCGTATCCGTGTTATTGTAAATTGTATATTAAAGCCAAAGTAATAGGATCTATTATACATTGTAATAAAATTGATATATGACGTTTTATTTACGAGCAGGAGGTTGGCAGGCGTCCATCGAAAGCAGCCCATCATGAGCCCGACGACTGTTTGACGGGTGACAAGAGTCAATAAAAACGGCAGCGTAACTCACCCACTGGCCGAGCGGGTCGGTGCATCCGAGTCGCGTTTTGAGTTATTGCATACGAGTCGAGTTTTTGTCGAGACCTCGAGATGTCGCGGCTACTTTCCGATGGATCTGAGCGATGCCTTTTGTTTACTTTTCCGTCTCGATCGCGAACGTCGGTTGTCGATGGTCGTCTTTTTCTCGTTGGTCGTTGGAATTTGTTGAGACTGAGAAAGAATTGACGTCAGCTACCATACAATGAATGGAATTGTCGTTCCATTCGCGTCGCGTCCTGCGAGATCGCCATAGTTAGTGAACACTGCACCGCGGATAGACCCGTCAAGTATCGCGTTACGTCATCGTGTGCTCACAGCTGACTACTCAGAAACGACACAAAATACCACGTAACGACATTCCTAATATCGCCACCCGCTCGCTTCTATACATACGGGTTATAATTTCCAAGTATAGAGTAGAATTTTCCACCTAATGTAGCGACAACAGAAATAAATTTATGTATGAATGCGTTCCATTATAAAAGTTAAAGCATACTTTTTATAGAAACAGTAGGTCTTCAAGTACTGAAATTATCCTTTTAAAATAACTTCATATCGTGTAATTTGTTGTGTTTTTGTCACAAATAACAGAATGGAATTTAAAAAATCTGATTTTAACGTATTTGAACTTTTAATAATTAAAATGTACTTATGTCGGTTTTTTGGTATAATCTCCACGTATTCTTTCATAATACAGTTGTTGCTTGGACAAAATAAATAGAATCGAAGTAATCAATACATGCAGTACTCGCCACAGTAACAACGTAAACTCCGGTTAAACTTACGTATGCAAATCTGTCGGCATGTCCAAGGAACGTACGCCGTCTATCGACCAGTTTTTGCAAAAATTACTATCCCACCGACAATTCCTTCGCTGCACCACAGACAGAAAAGGTAACGAAGTCATAGATACTCAGTGCGCTTTACCTGTGCAATTTTTAATTACCTTAAACCCAAAGATAGACAGCGACAGACAACACTGGAATAAATTTAAAACATAACAATTTTCTTACCCCATATATACACTTAATTTTATCAATAAATATTTAAGTATAATAACGGCCGAATACTACAACGAATTATTTAAACGTCACTTCTAAGCTTCGCTTTTAATTTGAAAGCCGTTTAAATTTTAGTTGAATTTAGAGTTATTTTTATCATTTAAGATGTTGCATATTTAAATACCGTTTCAGTATTTGACCGTAACTTTACTAAACATAAGAACTATATGGATTTATAGATGAAGAGAAGAGATGAGAGTGAAATCAGATTTCAACATCTTCAACCGTATTTATTTGGTTTCCTTGAGAGTGTTACCACAAAGTATGTAGTTCGTTGCTTAATTGATAACATGGTTCACTAATTACTCCATTCCCTGCACTAATGTCGTAAGCTAAGAAGAATAGGTCTTTAGAAAACGAACGTGTCCTAAGCATAATTGGTTTCAGAGAGAGTCTCTTCGGGAGACAAATTTTCTCTACTCTAGAAAACAAGCAACGTAATTAGGTATTCGATGGCATTGGCCACGTCTCACAATGGTAATATATAGCATTCGGTGCGTCCGAACAACGCGACCCACGCTGGATGGACATTTACACGCGACGACACGGGAAATTTCTATTTAGTACTTCTTAAAGAATGACATATTAAGATTAAGAATACCATTCTAGAATTCAGTCGTAAATGATTAAGTTTACGTAACTGACTTTTTTTTTAAAGGTTATATTAAATTGTTTACTTCGGTGTTAACAGCTGAATTTTATAAAAATTCGTCAGCTTAGAAATATCAGTTTTTCAATACGTATTTAATATTTTTTATTCAGATATAAGGACTTTTTATGTTATTTACTATCCTAAACCATAATGTTATAATTTTTTAGAATAAAAACTTTTGAACAAGAGTCGGATCCGTCACGTCGCCTCTAAAGAGACGCTGACGACACTTTCTACAGACGACGGGCCGCACATACGCAACTACTCACGGACGCCGACATCCGGGTGACATGCTCCCTTGTTTATGTGCATGTCTGTTTGTTTTCACTGGCGCAACGACGCTCGAATGCCTCTATTTTCACTGCGATACTAGTTAGACATTTTTTTAAATTAGCAAACGTGGGAATGATAACAATTGTAAATACTTTTGAACTTTGGAGTTACGTAATTCCAACAATGTTTAAACACACTTTTGCCTATGTCTTGTAAGAAAATTAAATTATAATTTTTATTATGAATTCTTGATCCCTGTTTCCTTACAGGACATTGCTATCTTGGCTAGCTTTAGATATTTGTATTAGAATAATTCAAATATGCAACTTGATAAAAACAGTTAGCGTCAATAGTCAATAATTTAAAAATCAAACTGATTCAACCGATGGCTTGGAATCATTCAAAGGATGCAAGCGAATGACTCAACGATAAAGTCGTCAAGTACATTACATAGGTATATAATATAATATGGTCACAATTGCGGTAGCTACGGTATGTGGTTGTGGCCGACCACGTGACCGCACTTATAATGAGATGGCGTTAGCCTGTATGTCGGTACGATTCTCAGAAAAATGCCTTTAAAACCAATAGCGTAATAAAACTGACAGTTGCTACTTGAAGATTGGTTTAAAGGTGGTATTCGCGATATATCGCCATTGTTTGAAGCCAACAATTTTTAAAGGTAATGAAATAATTTATACTCACACATGTTTCGATTTAAAATAAAACACGTACAGATGTACCTAAAGTCTTATTAACAAGTAACATTTACTGTAAAACTTTTGCTTATAAGGAATTATAAAAAAATATAGCTAGACGTAGCGTTAAGAGCTCTTACTGCCATATCTAAATTCTTTATCATAATAATGTTATCAAACGGATAGGTTTGTATTTTTGACCGACTTCCCAAAAGAAGGTTTTTTTTAAATAATAGTACAATATAGACATAACAGCTACAATAAGGGAGGTTTACTATTTTCAAGGAATTATTTCGTTACTTTTTAGTGTACTGTTTTTTTGAGAATATTTTGTTTTATATGTAATGAATAAACTTAATAAACTCGTCAATAACTCAGGGGTTTGAGCACTTAATTTGTAATCCACAGGTCCTGGGTTCGAATCCCGCTGTACCAATACGATTTTCGATTTTTGGATTTCACATGTACATGATTTACCCGACGTTCTTAGGGTGAAGGAAAACATCGTAAAGCATCCTGAACATATTGGCGAAGAAATTTAAAGATATTTGTGAAGTCAACCAACTCGCACTGGGCCATCGTAGTTGATTAAGACGCTCTAACTTAGGGTATGCTCTGCGTCCCTTAGTCGGGACCTAAAAAAAAAATAAATAAAAAAATCTTAGTTCATTAGAAAGCAAACATTATCACTAAGTAACTGACATACACTATACTTTATACTAGGTTTTTTAATTACCCGCCGAGCTGGTAGCTTAAACCTAGTTTGATAAAATCGAACCAAGACATTACATCGAGATACAATTAAAAAAGTATCATTAGTGGTGTCGTATTGTATTAAATTTAAGGTTAAGTCATTATGCAAATATATTCAGAGAAAGCAAAACTATATGACACGTGAAAACGCTCTAAATTTAAACTAAGTTTATAAGTCGGCGTGTATCTAAACAAAAAGATTTTTTTCTTTACTTAAATATATTAAAATACATAAAACTCGATATGGATATAAAATATACAGTGTATACTTAATTGGTAGTTAATTAGCATATGACGCGGAATAATCGACGTGTCTGAAGCGTCATCTTATAATAAGTGTCGAAACACTAAAAGCATCGCGATCTTTATCAGCATTACGCGGATGTTAGTGTGAAGACACACTGGAACGGAATGAATCGATTTAATGTAACGTAAAAACATGTTAATATTACAGAAAACTGTTTGAGTCGAAAAATTCAATGCTCTGAGGATAATTCTTGATTTGTTTCTGTTTTCTTTAATTCCGAAATGTACTGAGACATTTATTCGTACTTTCTTGTGTCACATTAGGGTATTGGTTTCTTTAATTATCACAGTGTTTTATACTTTTTAACGTATTACACTAGCCTTTGTATTTACGGGTTTTTAGAAAATTATTATCAATTAAGCTTTGAAAAACGAACATAGATTAAAAAAATAATACAGGTTGTAAATTCTTTAAATTCTTCAGCCCAGTTAGTGTGGCACCACACTTACGGTCAGTTAAAGTTGTTTCGCTTTTTACGTTTCATAGTTTCAATTTCCAAACTAATTCAATGCTAGCTTAGCTAGATTTTGCAGCCATATATCTTTAGCTGATAGTATCAAATGTTCGATGTTTGTTATCACATTATTAAAATCTATTAAATAAAACCCATTTTCTACTGCACTTTTAACTAGTGTGGCATAGTATGAAATTCACACAAACAGCAGTGGTGACCTAAACGCACGCTTATGTGTTGTGAAGAAGTCGAAAAATGCTGTCCTGAAATTGCCTCAAGTTTTGATTAGCCTTTGGTCAGCATACATAAAGCGCAATTGCATTCTCGGAGAGAAATATCTCTCGCCTTGTCACAGTGGGGGGCTTTTCACGCCATGAATTTTCGTAACAGAACAAACGTAGCCTCTATATAAGGGTTAATGATCAGTTAAAATTCTTCAATAAACTCAAAACTGCCATGTCCCTGTCCAGTTACATTCCGTTAACTGAAAACCTTAATATTAGCAAAATAATGCTCTTACAAGATCCCATTTGTGATCCTTAAAGGACATGCGAACATTTAGATTCAGCCAATATAACTTTTTATATTCAAACACATGTAAAAATTCCAGAATGGATACTTTGACGATAACTGAGAGGTTATGGAACCTTATGCCATTAAGTCAATCAATAGTAATTTGAAAACTTCAAGGAATAAATGTTTTGCGTAAGTTTTTACTAGCCAGCTGTTTCATGACAACGGTCTGAAGATGGTAATACTGACGTAAAATTACATTTTGTCAATGTTTAGAATAAAAAACGATCGATTAAAATACACATAAAGCAGAATCTCTTTTCTTTTTAGATTTAAAAGTTCGGAAATCTACCTCGACCCCGAAACTCTATTTCGAGTCCGAAACTCTATTTCAATTCCGAAACTCTACTTCGAGTCCGAAACTCTCCAGATGAAAGACGTTCGTCGAGCTATGATACAAATAGGCATCTTATCTTATAAAGTCATATAAAACAAATAAAACGTAAAATAAAACAACAGTTTTTGCAATAAAATTTTATGTTTATTGCGTTTAATAAATTTTAGAACACATTAAACTATAAATCTACATTTAACTATGAGAAAACACACAAAAACTTCTTTTATTATTAATTTAAATAGGATTTTATTGCTTTTAACAAACGTTATAATAAAACATAATAATGTATGTGGAGACACAATTAAATTATTACTATACTCTAAACGTAATAGTTGAAAAATATCTGCTTAGAATGTAATAATGTTTTATTATTATTATTGACAACTGTGTAAAGGTTTACTGTATACATAATGTTATATTTTATTGTAATATTTGTATGCATACTAACTTAAACCGATTACAAGTGCGCGTGTTAAATTTATGATAGTCGAGTGCAACATACTAAGTAGCGCCACGTAACTTAAATATAACTTGGATGTGATTTATGGTTACGAATGAAGACTTAGTTTACCTACTAAGCGTACGGTGGTCATCTGATTGTATTTATTAAACACTAGCTTTCGCTCGCGATTCCGTCCGCGTGGAATTAAAAAACACAAAAGTGAGTAGTGGTAAGTAGTTCTTCCTGACTATCCTCTACATTTGTACCAAATTACATCGGGATTCGTTAAGCCGCTTAGGGCACAAACTCTAACAAACATCAATCCATCGTAACTTTTACATTTATAATATTAAAAAAAATTGTTTTTTTTTTAAATTTTTGTTGACCTTTTTAGTAATGTTTTTATCATTAATGTAAAACAAATGTGACAACTTTGTGTACTAGTGGTGCGTATCTGACGTTGCTTGAATTTTAATTTATCTACTCTACTTTTATCTTAATATTGACACTTGATATAATCAATTTTATAAAGCTATCCATAACTATTTGCCACGATTTCAATATAGTTTTACACACTTATATGGTAATTTTTCTACAAAACATATTTCGTACGTTTAAAATTTGTTATTGTTTAAAAAAATATAACAACAGTTCCTTATTGTTTTAATGGATTTGTTATTTTATGTATTCCGATATTTAAATTATAATTCAATTCTTTCATCTTTAACAGCCGTTACTTAACTAATTTAGCGCTGTAGATGTGGGCAGCGAATAGATTGTCATGTCGTTTAACGAGTATTACGTACAGCGCTAGTGCCGAATGAAAATATTCCCATTTTAGATTTTATGTCAGTTGATAAAGACTCGAATATGAAAAGATTTCGTGACGCATTTTATTCTATATATTAAAGGCGTCTCAAAAACATTGTTCGTCGTGAGGATTTCTTTCTGTATCGATTGTTGGTAGCGGGCTGCTTTGTATGCGAGCCGCGAGCCGCGGGCGCGCCGCTCCGCAGGTTGCTCTATTTGGCCGCGCCATCTACAGCGGCCGGACGTCTGC
Organism: Papilio polytes; assembly: GCF_000836215.1. Lineage (NCBI taxonomy): Eukaryota > Metazoa > Arthropoda > Insecta > Lepidoptera > Papilionidae > Papilio > Papilio polytes. The sequence continues at coordinate 1,568,010 of NW_013525135.1, forward strand.
CGACGACGTGACGACGTGACGTGACGGTTGCGTGACGCATCATCACTAGCAGATCTTCACTTACGTCTGTTATTTTTTTAAAAATCACCACTCTGTGTTCCATTTTATATTTTACAATCGATAAAAAAACACGTGGCCATCATTTCAATAAAAGCATGCTGCAATAATTTTAGTTTATTTTTGCAACGTTTAACACAATTATTATGTGAACATTTTTAACAAATGAGTATTGTCACAAAATTATTATAAGTATAATGAAATGTTTAGGGAATAGTTTTATTTAATAAAGTAGAGCAAACTGTCGGTCCACACGTTGCAAACAGGAGGAAAGCATTTTCCTGACACGGTTCGGAGGCAAGGTCGACGGCCGCCACGGTCGAGGCCCCGCTGAACAAAGATGGCCGCCATACAACCAAATATACCTGAAAATAATTACTATATCACTTACATATTTTAATGTCTGTAATTATTGTAGCCATAAAATTGAACCATGCCTGGAAACAAAAACATAACTATTTATCAGACAGACAGAAAAGTTATTTTAATTATTCTGAACACTGGATTATTGTCCAGTACAGCAAAACAAGCCCTTAAACGATTTTACCGAGTTCTATTGTTCCATAATTAAGTCTAATTAACTGTAAACTTTAACACTTTCATACTCCATTGATAGTCAAAACTCAACTATTGCAGAATTGTTTAGTCTCGCTTTGATTCTTATTAACTTATATGAAGGTGCGAACACTACTCGATTTTTAATTGTGCAACAAAACATTTGAATTGGCTGCGAAACAATCGACAATCGCACACCAGTTGTGTGACAGTTTAGTCAAAGGCGAGCCCGCTCCAAACCACATGCACCACCTTATAAAACTTTTGCAACCCATATCAGAAAAATTGCCAACAAAATGTATTATAAAATATCATACTATATCTTAATTAAATAGATCGTTATAGAAATCGTCCGCAATAAATACAGCGAGCGTATCGTTGACATTTTGTTAATAAATTCTCCACTCGGTCGATACAACCTTAATGGTATACGTGACAAAACAAGTGTGAACACATCACAAACATCCATCACGGTCACTTATCACGCCTGACTCGATACAACTGGATCGAATCTTCGTACGTTTCCGTTCGTATTTGTTCAATTACTAGTTAAAAAACATACTGCTGTCTATGTTTTAAAAATTTAGTATCCTTCCGGAACCTGACATTTTTCGGGGATGAACCATATCCTATTTTTACTTCAGACTATGTATTACATCTGTAACTAATTTAATTAGGATATGTTGGTCTGTTGCAGAATTATCGAGTAAAGATAAAAAAGAAAAATTAACGTATTTTCAACATATATGTCAAAATTACAAGAGATTCGTTCAACCGTTGAGGCTACAAACTATAACATCTATCCATCCATGTAAACTTTTGCATTCGTATTATTAGTAAGGTACCAGGAGATCATAAGAAGTGTGATGGTAAGTGCGCGTATATGCCAGGTGTGAAGATGCCGGTATAAAATGAGATCTGCTATCCGTCCGCATCGCCTACGATTAACATAATACACCGGCATTACTCCGGCGCCTGCTTCACGCGCGGAATATTCAATGGTAGAATCCTCGCCCATTCACACGTGCACATCCCAAAGATGCGTAAAATTATATCGAAATGGAAGTTTTGTTCTATATTACAAGATGGAAATTGGTTTCATTAGAATAGTAGCTTTCGCTAGCGACTCTGTCCCCGTGAAATAAAAAAAAAAACAAAAGTGAGTAGCCTATGTTTTCTTCCATATTATCCTCTACATCTATAACAAATTTCATCGAAATCTGTTCAGAAGTTTAGGCTACGAAATCTAACAAACATTCATCCAGCTAAATTTTCGCATTTGTAATGTAACGTTTGAAAGGTTTCACAGTCAAATATATTTAAAAACAATAATAAAATAGCAATGTATGAAAATATTATGAATTTTAGTAACACCATTATTACTAAGAAGTTCCTAATATCCTTTGCACTTTTTTCCTAGAGATTATTCGTCGATATATTAAATGTGTTCAGAAAATGTGTCAGTACTGTTAAGTAAAAAAGGTATACTACTTTTAATCTTGGTTAAAAATCAAATAAAGATCATACTTAATATTTGCTATCCTTCTAAAATCACGAAAATGAAACAACCAAGTCTTAAACTTCGATTATTATTACCGCGACAGACACATTGCGTGTATTTGCATAACGAGATTGAAACATCAATACGTAAGTGCGTCCTAAAATAAGTAAGCCTAATGACTTAATTGAATAATACAATTAGCATATTACATTGAAATGCGCCAACTGACAGGGAAGCGGCCTTGAGCTGACTGATACTGTCTAATGAGACAGCTCCAGTTTTAGTGTCATAAAAAAAACTCGTTTACACAAACATTGGTCACGTACGAAGCCTACAAATGAAGAAAACACAAGCAAAGGATTCATTTCTTACTAGCTTTGGCCCGCGACTTAGTCCGCGTGGAATTGAAAAAAATAAAAGTAAATAGCCTATGTGTTCTTTCAGACTATCTTCTACATCTATGCCAAAATTTCATCGAAATCCATTCAGCCGTTTAGGCTACAAACTCTAACAAACATCCATCCCTCCATCCATCCATCTAAACTTTCACATTTATAATATTAGTAAGATTTCTAATAAATGCTTGAGTACTTCTTAGAAATCGCTGCAGAAATTTAAACTATCTTGTCCAATCTTACTATTATTATAAATGCGAAGGTTTAAATAGATGGAGGTCTCGAGGAAATTTAGCATAGCTGTAGAGCATTCTGAAAGAATACATAGGCACTTCCTTTGGTTGTTTTAATTCCACGCTGACGGGATCGCTGGCGAAAGCTAGTAAATAGTAAACTACTTATACTTATATGTTATTGTTTAAATAAACAAGTTGACATCCATAATATCATTGGCGATAAAAGAGTTAAGATATCATACTTCATACTAATATCATATTTATAAAGTTTAGATGGATGGATGGATGAATGGATGCTTGTTAGAGTTTATAGCCTAAACGGCTAAACAGATCTCGACGAAATTTGGCATAGACGTAAAGAAAGTCTGGAAGAACATATAGGCTACTTACTGTTTTTTTTTTAATTCAACGCGTACGGAGTCGCAGGCGTAAACTAGTGTTTAAATAAGTTATAAGGTAAAGTAACTGTTACCTCTGTTTTAATATCGATCTCGGTAGTGAATACTCAACCTTAGGATATAGTTAAAATTCTACCTGTCCATTAGAGGTCTGATATAATACAGATAATAAAATTTAATGGCGAAAAAAATCTCGATAATTTTTAAAGATGCTTAATCAATTAATAATGTCAAGGAAGGAACGTAAATCTAAAAGATTATTAGCATACATCTGCGTGACCTTTTGTTGAAACAGTAATATATTACTAACATAATATTGTTTTACAACTAAACGAAATCAATATTATTTTTACTTGATAACTAATGTTAGTTTTATTCCAATCTAGTTTAAATGATCGATCGCGTTTGTAATTCTGACTATTGAGTGCAATTTCATAGTCAGAAAAATTGTTACGCTGCTTTTATTTGGAAAATAACTATCATTTCAAACAGTAAAAGAAGCTAACAAACTATTTGAAACAAACTTAATACTCAAAAACCCAATAACTGAGTAAGTATCATTTGCCTCTTATCTTAATTAATTTGAATTAATTTTTTAAATAGTACATACTTCCTGGTAAAGAATCGGACTTAATAACTTCATTAGGTGTAATAAATAGCGAAGAATATATAAGAAAATTGAACAAGTTTACAATTTATAGAGCAGTCTGGTTTATCAGCATGGACACTGGCGCTCAAGTTCGACTTCTAGCCCAGTTGGTTGAGGTCAACTACCCTGTACACCTGTAATTTTATTTAACACAATCTAATATCTGTCAATTTATTAGAAAACTAACCTTATCGCAAGTGTAAAAGACGTAGTTGACTTATTTGGTTTAATCATAAAATAGATCATATGCAAATAGCTAGTCTTTGTACAGGACTCTTAGTAGAGAACGCTTACTTACTTAGATAGAGACCCTTAGTGTTGATTTTTAATACTCGATCTATTATAGGACTTCCTTAGTGAGTATTAGAACTACGGCAGTTAATATGTTTGCATAAACAACCACTTTTTGACATAAGTGGTCAACAAACTAATCAAATATTGCAGATTCTTAGAATAATATTAAATTAACACTTTAATTACTCCTACACTATTTTCTAATCAAACAAAAGCATATGAAGTTTATTAACGTCATTATTTTTGACGTATTTCCATACCTTGTCAAAATTAATCACTGCCAATCAATAACGCTGCACTGCACTTACATTTTCTGTACATAATTAAACATTTTTTGAAACCAGTTCGCAATGTGCAAGATATCTCGTTTTGCATTTCACATAATTCGAAAGTCACGATTTCTATTTCCTTTCAGTTGACACTTTTAAACTTTTTTGTTTCCTTTAAAACTACATACGTAATTATAATTAGTATCTCAAATATTTCCGGTACAGTCGATTGCAAAAGTACACTTGGACATTCTAAAAATGCAACTTAAAAATTACATAATTAAAATCCATATTTTGTAACTAAAGCCCTTGATAACAGTCTTCATGTATTGAGCTAATATCAAAAGGTTATTATAATCCCAGATATAGAACAATTTTAATCAAATTTCGTAAAGATCTTCATTCAAATTATTACAAATGACGCCTATGTGATCATTCTATAACGAATGTAAACAAAAGGATTGGTTTTAATAACGTAAGGAAAAAAATTAAGTCGTAAGACTTTTCTCTTTGACAGTACATTGCGCTCGGTGCATAGTAAACTCAGTCTAGCAGCATTTAGGTGCAAACAGGATGCATAAGTGTGCCGGCGGTCGTCGAGTAGCAAGAGATATCACAATCACCCGCATAAGCACTTGCTGATACCGTCCACGAGGCGGCCTGAAAATTTTAAACCCATTTTCCACTAAACACCTATCCATCAAACTTGCTTCTGAGATGGTATTAACATAATTCATAATTTACACAAACATTGTAATACAGCTTTCATAATGATAAGGAGGACTTATCAACAATCCATTTAGTTAAATTATTTAAACTTTCATGAGACATTATTATAACTAATTATTTAACGGCTATAACTCGCCTCGCCTTGCTAGTAAGAGACGCTACGCGACCGCGAAACATCCCCAGTAACACCCGCCCTGAAGATGGACTCCCGATGGGTCCGAAACTAGCCGGTGCCGCCGGAAAATAGACGTGAGTAATAGCCGTTAAATAATTACTTATAATCCGTGTAGCATATTGATAATACCACCTGTATTATGTCCTGTACTATGTATTATGTATATAAAGTCTAAGTAAATAAAACAATCAAATACCAAAATACGTCACAAAAACCAAACAAGAGTAAATCTAGTCAGTTCGGATGAAAATCAAACGGCACGTATTAATGACTTCATTCGGAGGCTATGAACGCCCACAACAGTTTTTATTATAATAACTTAATTCAAATATACTTATGATAAAACATAAAATTTATTGTTATCGAAATTCGGAGCTTACATTAAACAATAAACCTTACCCATTTATTGATTCAATGAAATGTAAATAATTAATATCCTCGATTCATTTTATTGCACGGGTTCGTTTACTATGACATGGCCAACGAGTTTACATAACAGCTCGATAACAGACTTTAAAATATCTGAAGATGTTCAGTCGTAAAACCTTATGCATTAATTCATCCAATAACCCATTAAGACCAAAGTTTTGTAACTATAATATTTGCGAAAACGTACAGACCATGAGTGATGCTACATAAATCACGATTGAATTTCTACTTGAAAAATTTAGGAACGACACGATACCGGTTCTAGATTGTCACTATAAATTTAAATATTGATAGCGTTGTGAACTTTTGGCTACATTCGGCTAACGAGCGGGCGCACTAAGAAAGCAATATCAGTATATCACGCTCATCCGCGTTTCGGACACAACATTCAATGAAAACTTTAAAATGTTCACAGCGACAGACATTGAGTCGCTATCGTAAATATTTTTATTCAATATTTCAATTATATTATAACCGATTAATTACGCACTTTGTAGTTGATAATACTGTCAGTTATACTATGAAATTAAGCATTTTGTTTTGTGGTAGAAATACCAGTAATTATTCTAATTAAATGAAAAAATTAGCACTTAAAAGAATTATTTGCATTAGTTATCAGACCGAATAAAAACACATTTCATTAAATAAAATCTTTTGAGGCCGTTATTATCCGCCTTTGCGAATTTTGTAAAGGAATTATCTGATGTAAAAAAAGTTTATTCTTATCTTTGTTCAAAATCGTAGGATTAAGAGCCATATTAGTTCCATTGGTTTGTATTAGCTAACTGTAAAATGTTATCAAAGCGAAACTACAAAGCTTAAATTCTTTTTAAATCGAAATCTAATTAACATATAGAACTAAACGTACATAAAATATCGTTGCTTGCGGTCACGAACACAATGAAGCGGATCGTTCCGTCCCACTAGGCGCAGCCATTTTTTCGTGTTGGGCGTTGCTGCGGTTACCGTTCTAGCTCCTCGCAACAAATTCTGCATTAGCGTTTTTGCTGAGAGACTGCCACGCTAGCGTAAGCGCTCGGCCCGGAGGCGTTGGATGGCGGCTCCACGCATCGCGCTAGTCCACAAAAACGTGTTCTACTCATTATGAAACACGAAACTATGATATTTCAAGTCGCCTTGCCGTTCGTACGACAAACGGCCTTAGTGTTGCGCAGTCGACGCGGAGACCAATAAATTTACGCTTTACTGTTATCTATAAACAACCTTCAGCTAGAAGCCGGACCGGTATCGAGGCGAAACTATTCTAATAAAAAACCAAAACCAGTCCAAATTAGAGATAAGATGGTGGAAAATGTTCGAGAAATTAAAGAAACACGGCGAACGAGCGCGCGTAGGTGTGTCGGCAGAGGTGCCGGGTGCCTTATGTGGAGCATGCCACAATGGACACACGGAGCAGAGCCGCGCCGAGCCGAGCCGCGCCGGCCGCTTCATTTGATATATCGAACCCATTTCTAAGTAATCACCTGTCACTGTATCATTATGAATCACTCGATGAGCCTTTATCAATTTACAAAGCTAACCTTTCGTGTTCTTCTATTATAATGATTCATATTCATAATCAACAAGAAGTTGAGATACAGCTTCTTCGGGGCCATTGTAATCAACCAAGTGGTATAGTCTATACCGACGAGTTGGAATTTGTTTCGTTCGAGTTTACATTCGCAAGTATAGTTGCATAAAGTGTAAAATAAGTCAATGAATTCGTATATAGTACCTGCACTTTAATAGTGACTTAGTTTCTGATATCATAAATTCATACCTACGCATTACAAGAGTGGTTGATTTTAAAAAACCCTAAATACAACACCAACACTTACTAGGTATGTAATACAATGCAATAATGAACATACCATAACAACAAAAAACCGAAGTTGCATTAAACAGATGTTAGTGTAAATAGAATGCAAAATAATTAAACGACGACAACACTACGAGCGTTGCTATCAAACTAATTAACTAAACACCAAACACTATTGTGTATTCAAGAGCTATTAGCGGCAAGTAAAATAATAATTGTGATGATCACGGCATTAGCTTCCCACCGATACCGGATTATTATCGGCCTTCGTTACTGAGTTCTCGCTATTAAACCGAACAAGCCTAGTGCCCCACCCTGATGCCTAATTAATTGCATTTCTGCAACAAAGGTCGGAAAGAAAACTCGCCGAGAAATACGAGATTTAGTTCAATCCATTTATCTGTCCTTAATAAGCAATCGGTAATTATAGTTAGCAAATAAAGTCGCAAAACCAATTCATTAATTCTATTTTTAAAAAATTAGACCCCATACTGAAAGTTTTACAACTTCGTCGATTAAGTCGAATTCTTAACACGCACAGCGGGAACCTTTCTAAAAGTAATTCTATGAAAATTATGAGGAAGTTTTTATATTAAATAATCATATTATGTGATACAACATTCAATGCAATATTTTAAGAGTGTTTATAGCATTTTTGAAAGATGCTAATGTATTTGCAATGTCCTGTTTGTTCTCTGGTAGCGTGAATACTCACCGAAGAACAAATCTCTGCCTAAGATTGCCTAAGATTTCTTAAAACATAATAATAAGCGAATTAATTAGAAATAATGCCTCTGTTTTGCCTGTTTGTGATGTTAGGTCATCATCATCATCACCTGCTCACTATATGTCCCCACCGAGGGGCTCGGAGCCTACCCTAATACGGAGTGACTAGGCCATAGTCAACCACGCTGGCCAAGTGCGGGTTGGTTGACTTCACACATATCTTTGAATTTCTTCGCCGATACGTGCAGGTTGCATCACGATGTTTTCCTTCACCGTAAGAACGTCGGGTAAATTATGTACATATGAAAATTCGAAAAATCGAAAATCACATTGGTACATGGCGGGATTCGAACCCAAGACCTGTAGATTACAAGTCAAGTGTTCAAACCACTGAGCCACCGACGCTCATGACGATGTTAGGTCACCAAATAAATAATTCAAAGAGATAATTTCCGATAAGCAGACACCCCTAGAAAGTCTAGCGATAGGATAATAAATCGAGCTCGTACGCAATCGCACCTGACTGCGATTGGGTAAATTCATAGTTTATGAGGGCATAGAGTAAGGGGTCGTAAAACATATTCGCATTACGCATCCCATGCGGCTCGTAAGCGCGCGCCTCGACACCTCAATATTTGATGCGGCTGCAAATCGATGCACTGGAAATAACCTTTAATCTGTATTTACGAGCGACAGCCATCATACTTCTTCCTAGCTGTCTACTTGCTGTTTTTGCCTTTGACAACGGGAAAAACACGAAGTTAGATAGTCATTTGTTATTGCATGTTTCAGTCAACTATTGCTATTCTGCTGCATTGAAAGGCTTCAAAAGAGTGTTTATATTTAAAAAATTTAATAGGTCTAAGACTGTTGGATTCTTTCTAGTAATAATTATATAAAATGCTTCTTTAATTTTGATGTGAGGAATGGCAACTCTTCGCTTTCCAGTTCGGTGGTCAGCGGGTTAACGGTACTTTAAGTAAAGTTTCACGTAAGATTTACCGCGGAACGGCGCGGACTGCTCGTAAATCACTCGTATTAACGATATGGTGGCAATTAAGAACGTAACTTATCAGTTTTCGGTCACAATCATTAAATTCCTGCATTTCATTTCGAGCGATAGAAACTTTGTAAGCACGTTCTCTTGTTTAAACTATTTAGTTTCTTCCGGACTTTCGTTTTAATGGATTTTTATAATCATACGAAATTCCAATATGGATTTTATATATCTATAGAATTATAAGATTTCTGTTTTTACTACCGCATACATCATTACTTCGTAGTTTTGAACTTAATTTGTCTATAGATTGCTACAATTGTATTTTTATTTAGTAACATGGAAATAACTACAAAAAAAACTACTCAAATCATGAATTTAACAGTTGTCGGTAGTTGTATCATTTAACAATACTTGTCTGAAATGTAATAACAAATCTATAACTACCCGCATTACCTAACTAACCAATAAAGCCCTGACAAGTTTAACGCGAAAGGTGCAAAATTGTACACACCGATGTAATGAAGCAAGGTAACTGGTTATTTAAATTAAACATTAATTAAAACATGTAAATTGCACACGAGTCTATAAAAGGTGTCCGATGTGCATACTGAACGCGAAACGAGCCCCTTGTTTAACTGAAAGAAGTTGGCGAATGCGAATCTCTGATCGGTCAACCGTCGTAAAGTGTTAAGACAAAAATTATATCAAGAGCTTATAAATTACGTATACCGAAATATGACGTCACAAATGTCATTTGGAATAGAATCTCAGAAATAATTCTACTTACTATTACTACTAGGGACTACAGTTTCCGCAACTTCACGGATATCGGTGTTTTGCGCAATTCTTACTGATATTATAAATGCCAAAGTGTAGATGGATGGATGTTCGCTAGATTCAACAGTAGTAGTGCCCCCTTTAACATCTTAGCACGAATGGGCCGGCACGCCCGGTGTAATACCACGAACACACAGAAGACAGGCGTAAAATGGAAGCAATTCCGTGTTTCGTCTGATGAGTGTGGCGCCGGAGGCTCTTTACCACCCTTTTCTTATAAGGAGAATATGGGAAGGGGAAGTGGATTTGACAGTGGAGGAGATGCATAGGAAGGGGAAATATCCTCATTATATGCGTCTCCTCCTCCGTCGTATAAGGGTAGGCAAAGCATCTGCTATTGCGGATGTCTATGGGCAGCGGTTGCTTCGCCATTTTGGCGGATTCAGGGGGCCGGTTGCTCGTTTGCCACCTTATGTTATAAAAAAAGATGGTAGTAACTCCAGAACTGACTTGTGGGTCTCTCTGAAATTTAGCATAGGTGTAAAACATAGTCATGATCATGAAGAACACATAGGCTACTAGTTATTTTTTTTAAATTACACGCCAACATACAATCTAATAATTAGTACGTGATATTTCCATCACACCACCTTATTTGTGGAAGGTGTACTCTTATTTCTTATTATATTTTATTTCATCAATTTCCACTTGAAACCTAAGTTATTCTAATTAAGTTACCAAAGCTTAACGCAACTTAGGTTAAATAAAGTAATAAACGTAACTGTTGGATACGGAATTGTTAAGTATATGAGGAATCTCTCACTACGCTAGGGGATATGCATTCCTAATGAGTAGGAAACATCTTCACTAATAATTACTCAACTCGTCTGTCCGAGATTGATTTAACACCTGGATAACCTCTGTACTTTTATGGTTATTAGAGGTTAAAATTCCATATTATAATTGGCCTATAGTTTTCATTAATATTATCGAGATAATTAGTATGTTAATTTTATAATTGACTATTAACAGACATTTATTAAAGTTTTGATTGGCTTCTGTGCTTGACTAGATTTCTATAAACTAGCTTTTATCGGCGAGTCCGTTCGCGTGGAATTACAAAAAACGAAAGCCTATGTAGTCTTCCAGACTATCCTACAGATTATTCTATATCATTATTTTATATAGATCCGCTCGGTCCGTTCAGGCTACAACTCTAACAAACATCCATCTATCTAAACATTTGCATTTATAATTAGTAAAATTAATCAAAAGTTAGAGTAAAAATTAATGTTTAAAGACGTTTGATTTAAATAACTAGTAAAATGATTATTTTCTTAATAATTAACCAACTGTTTATTAACAGATGTCAACGTCGTATTTCATAGAGCGGGCAGCAGGCGAGTGTAAATTCATTAGGGCTGCAGCGCAATGAGGCCGTCGTAAATTGTTCTTAACATCAGATTCCGAATTGCCAGTGCGCCGGATCTGTTATAACTTTTTTATATTTCACTTTCCGCTTTTTTCACGTTTTACTTACATAGAGTTACAAATCTTCAAGAGGTGCTAAAAATTGTTTATAATTTTTACTTAAGTACGATTAATTCTAAAAATAAGTATACTTGAAGTATAAGTTTGTACTCATAATAACATTGTTATCTCTTTTATGTCAAAGGTATACATAAAATATCGAAAACAGTAACACGTACTGTTATATTACTTATGACGTCGTGTTGTGTTACTCTAATAAGAGCGAGCGCACACCTTTGAGTAAACCATCGCACAACTGTTGTGCGATTGTCGATTGTTTCGCAGCCATTTCAATTGTTTAGTTGCTCAACTAAAAATCGAGTAGTGTGCGCACCTCCATATAAGCTCATAAGAATCAAAATGAGACGGACAGTTGCGCGGGCTCTTACTATCACTAAAATAAATAACAAATATAAAAAATATATAAAAAAATGTTTTAATTGTTTATAGCCGGGCTGTTTTGCTGTAATTGGAGAGGTTTAATTTGGTGAGATAGTGAGTATAAATCATATTATAACAAAAACGAAGATGCACACAACGCGCTGCGGCAGCGCTACTAGAAACAATTTACGACACTCCTAATAGTTTTAATTACAAACTATTCTACAACTTGGTAACTTTCTCGTAATGTGAGGTTAAAAAAACTTTCTTTTGTATTCAATTTTTTTAAAAAAAAACGTAATATTAAATTATTAACATTCACAAATTTAAAGAAGATAAATAAGGTTTCGATTTAAATAATTTTACTTTACAAATAAAAACGTAGCCTTTTATGTTTTTTTATGAGACAAGTCTTGTACATTCGTAACTCTACAAACTAAACCCTTTACCGAGTTCAGCGCCAATAATGAAATCTGGGGTGTGAAATAAAAAGAAAAAACGCTCTCTTAATTAAATTTTCTTTTGGGGAAGTTTAATCAAATAAAAGCTACATCCGACAGTCGCAGCGTCGGCGCCCACCTGCGAACCTATGATATTACCAACTCAATGCAATACAAAGATCTAATATGCAGCGTCGGTGACTCAAAGGTTAACAATTTACTTCCAATCTGCAGGTCCTGTGTTCAAATCCCACCATTAGAAAAGTGTTAGTCGATTTTCAAATTTCATACGTATTTATCTGATATTCTTATGGTGAAGGATAACATATGTGTTGTGGCACTGGGAAAACCCGCACTGGGTCAACGTGGTCGACTATATCCTAGACACCGCTAACTTAGCGTAAGCTTAATGCCCCTAATTGGGGACGTATACAAGTTGCACAAAATTTATAACCGTTTCACTCATTCTATTTGGGGTGACAACATTATTTTTATTAAGAGGTTTCAAATTGAAACATCAAAAACAATTGAAGACTTGATCGTATACTAATCGAACTACTCATACTTTCTTACTAATATTATAAATGTGAAAGTTTAGATGGATGGATGTTTGTTAGAGTTTGTAGCCTAAACGGCTGCACGGATTTTGATGAAATTTGGTATAGATGTAGAAAATAGTCCGGAAGAACACATAGGCGTTCACTTTTGTTTTTTTTTTTAATTCCACGCGGACGGATTCGCGAGCGAAAACTAATATATCATTAACAAGAAACAAAGTAAAAATTATACGTCATACACAAAAACAGTTATTAATCTTGTAATAATGTACAGAATATTGATTAAATAAATATCTGGAAATTCACATTTAACACATTTGTTTCTTTATTTGTACATAACTTTGTTTTCTTTTTATCTCGTTTCAAAACAAATAGCATGTCATTTTGTTAACCCAGCAATGTGTTTACTTTACCTCGATACATTATCTTGTAAAATCAAAGTGGTGGTTTCGCAACTCATCCTTCCCCTCTTGACTTTTCTGTGTCAAATGTCACACGAGTGGACCGACTCTTGCCCCTACCACATTGACGACATTTTGTTTTATGACTCGATTGATTGTTATATCTTAGCTAACCTCGACCTAATATCGTCCAATCAAACCAATAAATCTTACATCAACGAGGTCACGTAAATGTTAAAGATATTAAGGTGAAGAAGATTTGAATGATCACAAAATGTATCAACAACATTAATGAGCTCTCGTTGAATACAAAATCCATTTCTAGGAAGCAACTTCAACCTTATAGAGATAAACTATCAAAACTAATTGCGGACAAACATTGTCTATTCCGAAATTATATTCAAACGAGACATATATAAATAGGCGAATACATCAGTGAAGATGAACTGATAGACTAGGAAATGCAACGTCGGGGGCAATATTTAAATAAACACTTAGCAACAATAAACCGCGATAAGTGCCGCTCCCGCAAACCCCGACGTTTAGATATCGCACTGTACCGACTACAGAAAAGAGGGAAATACTTAAGTTAAGTAGCTGACTGACTACTGATATAGGTGAAAAAAAAATGATTATAATTGATACGCTATTTAGATCTAAACAGTTTGTTTTGTTGGAAATATAAATTAAAAAAAATAACTATTATATGTAAAATATAAAGTCTGTGTATAAAAAGTCGACACTCGCTTCTCCAATAAACTTGTTCTATATTTAATTTTAAACAGAAATGAAATAATCGCGGATACTACGAGTATTTAAAAACCGGCAAGTTTCTTCTAAATAAACTCAAAGAACATTCAGATATCTGAGAGATACCGAAGAACTGTTTGCCATTTTTCGAAATGCCTCGCCGGGTAGATGCTTGTCTTCCGCGATCCATGCATACATAGGGTGTACCTATAGTGCGAGCGGATTAACCAGTGAGCATGTTGTAATAGACATTAATGAATCATCTATATCAAAATATTAAATAAAATGGTTTATTTAACTAATGGCTTTTTAATACAATTGAATCAAACAAACTTTATACTATTAAGTTTGTACATATTCAAATGCAAACGAAGCAAAACATATTTTGTCTGCTGATGAAAGTCCAAAAAACACAGTCTTAAGTAAGTTAACGACAATTAACACAGATTCCATCGAATTTTGATCATTTTAAAGATATTATTTTTCAATTAGGCATATACCGCTAACACTCAGAACGCGCAGCACTGTGCACAATGATTGCAATTGCAAATATTTATATAACTACAACACAAATAACTATAACCGATGAGGACCGTTACGTCACGCTACAATTACCTTCCGATCTTTGTTAAAATGCCTCTGAAATTCGCCGGCGGCTCCGCGGCTGCCGACCGTACCGCGAACCTTGCGCCACGTATCATACTCTCATGAATAATGTATAGCGCTCCAAATAATACACGATTACAAAGCGTAGGAAAATGCACTTTCTTTGTCTCGGCGTTGTTTTTGTGGTGCGCTGGTCGCCGCCGAATTCGGGTAATGACCGGTGCGTACACCACTCGTTATTCAAACGGCCAACATCTTAATAGGAAGCGACACTTTAAAAATTAAGCACGTGTGACGGCTAGAGGCGAGCTCGACCACTCGCTGCCACTCGCCACCGACCATCTCTCGATGCTTATCTTTCCACTTTAATTTAGGAGTTATAAAACCTCGGTCGATGTATCAACTATCCCGAATTTAAATTGCGAAATTAGAAATGTACCGTACGTCGTTCGTTTTTAAACGTCTTTGCTTCTTCGTTGCGGGAAATTTAACGTATCATAATTATATAACAATTGAATTTAGTTAGCTATCAAATTCTGTTATCGTTGGCATCTCTGTTACGCTTCTACGTTGAGAATATTGTTTTGAATTTAAGTATACTGGAATTTTAAATCTATCTTCTGTTTTATTATGGGGAAACAGATGTAAAAAAATACCAACATTAATTTAACAAAGTATAACTTAAATCATATTACACTGATATCGTTAAAGCAGCTGATAGAAAACTAACAACTAAACTGGAAGTCGATACGAATGCAGCCCTCAATCAAGTTCCAGTTTCCGAGTCAGGTTTAGATGAACTTTGATATAACCAGATAGCAACGAGTTACGACTTGTTAATTAATTCTATTAGCGTGTAGCGCCATATGCATCTGCGTCTCATTACTAAAAATACGCAAGAGAATTCTATAACCTAACTTCTAATTAATTTAATTAATATTAGAATTTAATTGCAGAATTGATTGGTGATTGGATTAAGATTGGTTTAGAAAAAAAATAAGCTAATTTTTTAATCAATCAATCATAAAATCTTAGAGCTTCGGTGGCTCAGGAGTTTAGGACTAATCTTCAGGTCCTGTGTTCGAATTCCGCCATGTATCAATGTATTTTCGATTTTCGAATTTCATAAGTACCTTATGTTCTTGCGGTAAAGGAAAACAATGACGTAACAAGCACATATCTACAAAGAAATTTAAAAATATGTATGAATTCACCATCCCGTTGACTAAGGCCTAGACAGCTCTAGCTTACGCTACGAACCACTCAGTAGAGGCGTATCATCTTAACCACTATTAACCTTCCAATGTGTTGACAAATAAGTCTTGTCGGCAACACATTGTGGTCAGACTTCAGTCGTAAAATGTAACAATATTGTTCAATTTCAGGCAGTATTAAAAGTGTCTAGTATTTTTTACTAGCGTTAATGTAACCATAATAGGGATATCAAAGGGAACAAAATGGTGTGCACATTCAAGTAAACACTCGCTGGACAGGTCGCTGGGCTGCGCATCGTTTTTAGAAATCGTCCGTGGGGCTGATAATAGCGGTAATTATAGTAGTATCTGTTAATTGCACAATTATCGAGCGGTGTTCAGCGGAGGCTGAACCACGGTATTCCCACAGCCTACAAATATTGGCATAAACAGTATGCTTACATATTTGTTCAATATTTCAATATTTATTTTTTATTTTTATCAATTTTTTTTCAGTATTTATAATATTTTAATAATTTTTTTTAAATCTTTTGAACTTCATAAATGATTTATAAAAAACTGTTTGTATTGTTGATGGAATACACCTAGTTCCATTTATTTTAATATTCACCGAAGTTTAAAATAATTGTAAAGTTCTGTAATATTTTTTGTCGTAACAATTTAATTAGTAATTGAATTCTCTGAACTGGACATACTTCGTTAAATGCACTGTGGCTCGGCCGAATCGCGCTTGGGATTGCGTGAGTGAAGACTAGGGCGCAGTCGACTAGGCCTCCAGGCCGCGACCACCACGCCTTTGTGACTGGATTCCTAGAAGTGTTTTTTTTTTTTTAAAACAATAAAGTTCTTTCAATCATGAGCCATGGAATGTTATCAATTGTTTTTTTTATTACTAATTCCTATTATGATCATAAATAAATAAATAAATCCTTAATTATTTTAAAAATATACATTTTATGAGGGCCTTGGCTCCTGCAGTAGGTTCCCCTGTGCTGCAGGAGCCAATCCCTTTCCCTATTTGTGAAGTGCTAATTCATAAACTAATAAGTTCTCTAAAAGATGGCAAAAAAGAAAGTAGCTACTTATTTTTTATTTATCTACGTCGGGTCCTCATCAACAAAACGCATATTATCTTCTGCCGCAGACGAAACAGATCATTTCAATTTAGTCAAGTAACCAGTTACAATGAGAGTTGCATGTCTTTCACAGGAGCGTCACTTAGTAACAAACAATACGCGGGTATGCAGGTCACGTCGCGGAGACGCCGCGTGGTCGCCGCGTGTGCGGCCTCTGCCTTCGTACTATTGGCCGACAAATTTTTAAGTACGGAATCTACGTAAATTAACGTTAAAGAAGTGAACAAATGTGTGAAAGATTATGTGTTGTTAAGATAACATTTAAATATGAACTTGGAATTTTTAAATTCACACTATGCGGAAAAAGCAAATTTGTATTTTAAATAAAATAAAATAAAACTTTAAAGTTTAAAGTTTACAAAAAAAAATTGAATGGTACATGTCTAATTCTAATTATTGTTATTTATAGATTACATATCAGATCAGAAAACTTAATTCGGTCACATAATATTAAAGCCATTTCAATAAATAATCAAAAAATGTCCGAAATACTTTTTTCTAAATGAAAATACAAAAATGCGAGCTGTTGCTCGCGACTTGACCCGCGTGAAAAAAAAATAAAACATGTAGCCTATGCTATCGTAGCTTTCTAATTGTAAAAGGATTTTTGTAATCGGCCCAGTAGTTTTGAGTTATTCCAAGAAACAAAAATACAAATCTTTCCTCTTAAAAATATTAGTAGAGATAGTATAATCTGTAGGCATAAAAATTCTTGTAAGCCGCATTTAACACAAGCCCTTAAAATAAAAGATCCAAAGCGAAAAGTATATTAATATTCACTTCATCTTGCTGCGAAGGAAGTTAAATAGCCGTGTATTTGTATTCATTATCCTCAGTCCGTACTAACAGCTTACGTGTGAGCCGAATAGTTGAGGACGACGCGGCCATACGCAGCTCCATTGTTGCATCTTGTACGACAACGTCATTTTAAAATGAAAGGAAGTCTACCATACCACCTCACCTTATTCTGGACATCTAAATTTGTTTGATTTTTACAATTGAGGAGGGTGAAGAAGAGATGCATTGATTATTCCAATCTTATAGCCTTACAAATAAACGCGGTATGAAGTTAAACTTAGGAACAAACTGAATAAATATTAGTACAAATTTCGCTTATACTCAGTTTATTCCTAAGTTTAACGGTATACCGCGTTTATTTGTAAGGCGTAAGTGTTTTAGTTGTATAGCGTACAAAGTCCTTATAGATTTTTGTTAAATTAGTGTCATAGTATTATCAAGTCCAGTAAAACAATGTGACCACACAGCACCACGGTACACTATAGTTTTGTCCGGGCGACGCATTGTGCGCAGGAGTGGCATTAGTCCACATTAGACACGCCACCGACGAAGCTATGCCACCGCTTTTGTACCCCCCCCCCCTTTTTGACCACCGTAGGTCACTTACACTGTCTACTCCACACAGATATCGTATAATGTACACAGTTTCATGATAGGCGTATGTAGCATAATGTAATTATGAAATCTGTAAGAAATCAAACGAGATATCATGTCTTCAGATGCAAACATTACAAGTATTTTTCGCACGCGATTCCGTCTTCATGGAATTAAAAAAAAAATAGAAAAGATGTAGCTCATGCGTTCTTCCAGACTATCCTCTACATTTGTACTAAATTTCATCGAAAACCGTTCAGTCGTTTAGGCTACAAATTCTAACAAACATCCATCTATCTATTTACTATCTCATTTATATTATTAGTATGATAAGAGTTAAGTGTGTTAATATAACGACTTTGTATTTGCCAATAATTCGCAATCGCATTTTCCTACAACAAAGATGAACTCGGAATTAGATTCATTTTTTAAGTCGTTGCTTTCTAAACATATCGTTCAAAATCTAAATAGAAGACTTTAATAAGGCGCAGACGGTATCCATTGATCTTAAATTATAGACGTTACTAATAAAAATACGTTCGTCATAGGTCGCTTAATCCACGTTACCTCAACTAATAGTTCTACGTAACAAATTTAATCCGTATACGTTTCTAATATAAAAATACATAATCCTCTTCGAGCTAAATAGCTGCAGTTAATCAATGGCGAAGCTGAGCACCGAATCCCCCGCGCTCGATACGTATCGAATCGGAATGACGTCTCATTCGTCCGATTTATTACCACTACAGACTATGAGCTTTTCTGGCACACGACCGACTACATACTATGTACAGCTGCACACGAACATCGGTTAAAAGTTGCAGTACGCAACTACGTCGGTATGAAAATAAATTACTCTGTGGCTAGTTTCTGGAATACAGTCGTTGTGATGTGTACGCGGGGTGACGCAACATTTTGCATGCTGTTCGATTCCCGCGGCGTCTATAAATCACGGCGTCCGACAAGCGGACAAAGCCGCGTAACGCGCCGTGTCTTTGTGGATTTTGAGCGATTTCGCTTTATAATCATTTTTCATTCCCGTTCCGCTTCTGTGGTCTGCTGAGCCATCGTAGTCGCTTTACGCTCATCAGGAGTTTCTACTACGTCCCTTTTGATTGCATACGAATATTTTTCACAATCTGGTAAAAGTTTGATCTTTTTGTTTTTATATAGTAATCGTTTTAAATTATATGTGAAGATTACCAACTTTTTAACTAGCGTTAAAATGTCGGTAAGTGGTTCACAATGTTCTTCTTCCACCTCGATAGTCTTATGCACTTCAATCCTTCGACTTAACAAATTCTAGTTTTTTTATAAATATCAAATTAAAATAATTTATTCGGGTGTGCTCGATGTTAAATGAATTCAATGATTACCACCGATAGCTTGGTTTCTAAGAAAGATGATATAATCACTCGCTTTCTTCGATAAAAAATCCGATAATTACATAATGGAATCGGGCGCGACCGGACGATAACAACTAAAACAATGCAATAGAAGCAATTGTATTCAGTCAAATGACCTGTCAAGGTAACTGTGCCGTGTGAAAATGGCAACCTTTTTAATTGGTCCTGCGAGTCGGATATAAACTGACGGCGCGGTGGCGTGCCGAGCCTTGACCAGCGCCGCGCAAAAACTGCAAGCGCATACGAGCCTATCGTACCCACCGTGAGTCACGCATGTGCTGTGCTGTCTACCCCTTTTTAACATCGATATATACAGCTTTGTTAGGAAAGACACTATAATATAGACGGTTATGCCAATTCGTCTCAAATTTGAGGGCTCGGGAGGCCGGAGCGAATCTTACTAAACTAATTTTATGAATGTTTAGATGGACCGATGGATGGATGTTTGTTAGAGTTTGTATCCTAAACTACTTAACGAATTTCACATGAAATTTGGCATACATGTAAAGAATAATCTGGAAGAACCATAGGCTACTTACTTTTTTTTTAATTCCACGAGATCGGAGTTCGATCGAAAGCTTAAAAATATAAAAACGCCACTGAAGTTATTATTTTTCTTGACAGGTTACTAGGGTGTTTTAGTACAGCGTTTTAATTAATAAAATCTCTCAAATATGTGACATCTCTGACTAATAGAATGTCTGAATTCTTGGCAACAATGACATATAAAGAGGAAACTGGAATAAATTAGTTATGTGGCAGAGCTAAAAATGTATATCCTTTGATTTGTGCTATTGTTATTAAATACGGGCGTCCGACGACACCGGGCCGCGGCCATTGTGATTTGTACTTTGTTACCCCTTTCATATTACTTCGGTACAGTCAGCGTCAAACTCGACCACACATTTTTTATAAAAAAAAAAGTTGAGTTGTTAATTTTAGTTATCAAAATTTATTTGACAGTTATTTTTTTTCTATTAAACATTTGAATTTTTGTTCAATTTTACATACTAAATAATCACTTTCTATCAATTAATAGTCTTTGAATATTAAATCTGTCAGCTGATGAATATTTACTGTACTTTATTATGCATAATAGAGTTTAATAAATTAGTTTGAATCTTCTCATTTCCACGTACAGTTAAAAGGAAAAAGTCAATTTACAATCGTAAAGATAAGAAAGGTTTAACGTGTCCAAATATTTAAATAAACGAATACTAAAATAATGTGTTTTAAAAATATAATTTTAAACCACATTTTTGTTAATTTATATAAACACGCAATCTAACATTTTTTTTAATTTTCCTATTCAAAAAAAACTTCTTATTGTCAGATTTAAAAAGGATTTCTTGAACCTTTTGTAATTTCAAGGGGAAACATAACTAGAAATAGACAATTTCCCACCAAACCCTTAACTCTACCCATTATATGTATAAATTCATCAACTAGCTAAAATTTAAATAATTCCGTATAAAGTATGTGGGAATTTATTTAAATCACTGTACTTGCTTCAAACCTGTTTTAATTTTTGGGGCGGATTGCCCCCTGCATTTAATCAAACTGGTCAGCATCCCTGTTACATCTGACAACGCTTCTGCTTGTCATTTTGACACCGAATCGTTAGATTAAACCGTCATATTATAACTTGTTTCAATAAAAAAAAATATCAGTAGATGGTTATCCTTAAACTAACTGTCGCCCGTGACTCCGTCCGCATGGACTTTAAACAAATTCTTTAGGTAGCTTTTGAGTTATTCCAGATTATACTCTACATCCCAAATTGTATGGAGAACTGTTCACCCATAACTTGAAGTATGTGAAGTAAATACAATTTTAAATCTAGCTCTATTAATATTAAAATATAATGGATCTATAATTTATGATTCATACACCCATTTTACAAATATTACTTATTATGTTTAGATTTAGCATTATTAAATGGAAAAGCATTTTATAAAGAGAAACTTTACCTTCAGACGGAAGCCACATTTAACTTTGGCTTTGGCTGGACATTGTACCCTCTTTGGGTACGTTACGTCACTTGCCAACGGTCATCCCGCCTTTTTATAAATTGCTTGTTATATTTTTACGTTTCAAATTTATACTTACATACAAATTTAGGTCCTATTTAATTCAAACAAATATTCCCTTTTTATTACTAGTATACATATGCGTAATCTCTAATAAATAATTTAATAATATTTAAATTTTTAGGCCTAACAAAACAAAAATGAATTGATAGTTAAATACATTATCAAAGGAAACAATAATATTGTGTAATACCATTTGAATATTGGCAAAAACAAACAATTACTAAGATCTCGGCGGCGGGCGTGACATGCAAATGGCATCATTAAACAAGAAATGTTAATGGTGAGCAAAAAATGAAGTCGTATTAATATTACGTTATGCAAAATTCGTCCTTGCGCCTCGCGCCATGTTTGTCTCGCGTAATTCATTTAAATATATTCACGACGGGTTTAGGAAACCGATTCGGCAGACGCTGTCTCGAGTGGTGCGGAAATGAAAGTACGTTATATCAGGTATACCTTACACTCAACAAGCGACAATTAATTAAAAAATAAATCCGATTTGAACACCCGTAACGATCTCAATATAATTCAAATTATTTTCACTGTTTAAAAAATGTAAAATCTGAACTGCGTGCGTATTCAAATGATTGCATTTTATAAAAGGTACATTAAAAAAGTCAAGACGTTTCCAAAGACTTTCTAATTAAACTAAACAAAAATTAATTGTAATAAAGAAGCTAGCGTGAGTACCGTTTAGAAGTTATATTTTTTATTAGATTTTAATATTAAATGTAGGAATTTTTTATTTTAATTAGCATATTATTCCTTAAAATTAATTATCATTTACTTTTAACCATCGTTTGAATTAATTTAGTTTTTATTGTTTAACGTAATACTGCAAAAATTAAGAAACAAGAATTTTTTTACATTTTGAATTGACTAAACGGACGTACTCTGAACATTATTTGAGTAAACATTTAGCATTTTGATCTAAGTATTTACTTCGTTGGAGATGATGATTGTTTGGTAACAACAGTTATCATACAAATCAGTTTTTTTCAGAACATAATACTTTAGCGCCTTCTCATGCATGCCAAAGAAAAAAAACAAATATTGAATTTGTCATCAAGTTCTGTTCTATAGCGCCATAATTTTCTTTACAATTACTTATTCTAAGTCGTTTAACTTTTTTAAAATAATAATATACAAACGGACACATAATAAGTTGTACGATAAATATAAGATACACGCGTCAGTAAAACAATAGATTAAGAACTCTAATAAGTATATTATCGAACAATGAATTGTCCAAAAGCCATAATTAGTGTCAATCATAGGCGCGCGTCTTCCCGCGCCTGCGACGTCCGCCATCTTGTCCGCCCACGCGGGTACGCCGCACCACCACGCCACGCGGCAGCGCTCGCGCATTCAAATGCAAATCCCGCGTTACGACACAACGACTAAATACTACGCTTGCTTGCACTTAACACATGCAAATCGCTTATTGATAAACAAATAATGCCATTATAATTTTATAACGCATTGTTGCCGTGTCGCTGACCGCTCTTTTTATAGATGGCGCTACCGTGCCACTCGAGATTTGAATTTATAATATACGGTTTTATTGTTTGACATCGTGTTTATTTGTACTTGTGCTTCAAGCACTTTATTGAAGCTTGTTATGACATGATAGCTTACTTGGCAATTATCGGATTTTGATTTTATTTATTTCTAGTGCTTTTAGTTTTTAGTGTTGCTTATATTATTACATTATTTTTAATTAAACAAACGCTTTTAACAAGCCGTGGAAACATCGTCGTGTATTAATAATAATAATGAAGCAATTATTTTATAAAAAGTGTCAAGATACAAATATGTAGCTATAATTATCTACAAATGAAAACAAACTATTGTCTACGAGGTAATATGTCTTAATTACCAAGAAGATAAATGTTACATAGAATTTTCTTACTATTTTTCATATTTCCAAACCATATAATTCAAATATGACAGATATAAACCTGTCCTAAACTTAACTATCCTGGTATATGAGTAGAAACCTGATATCTGTGGATATTTCAACGATCAGAAGACATAAATAACTACAGTAAATTATTCACGTCCTTGCATTACGGGTCAGTACACATGTAACATACAGTAAATGTATGACTAGTCAGAAATATATAACCAGTGACTCAGCCACTGCGCGCCAATTGGACGGTTACTGACAATCGCACAATTGCATGCGTTCATTCTTTTCCGATGCATCCGCCATTTTCTGACAACTACAATCATATAAACTAGCTGTTCGCGACTTTGTACATGAGGTATTAAAACGTAGTAAAATATAGCCGTTTTACTCACTGATAACGTAGCTTTTTAATTGTGAAAGATTTTTTTTAATCTGTCCAGTAGCCTCTCAGTTCTCTCAATACATACAAAACTTTCCTCTTAACTAATTATTTAACGGCTCGGCTACTTATTTATAGCTAAATAACTAGTTATAATAATGTCTCAAGAAAGTTTTAACAATTTAAATGTGAGGAACAATTATTTTATTAGTATGTCATTAGCTGGTTTCAGATAGACTTAACCTCTTGTCTAAAAATTCGTAGCATGCTAAATGAAAGTTTTGGTATCTCAAAATCATGGGTAGTTTAGTACTAAGACGAGTGTAGGTTATCTACATACTAGAGCTATCTAAAAGTATTAAATGACATCTCTCATCGACATCGATAAAACTGCATTTGTCTCGTTCAGAATCGAAAAGCGCGGTAACCAACTTATTCTTGTTGGCAGAAAAATTCTTCAAGACACTGTTTCACAACCGTGCTACAAAATTGCATCTCCATGCAAAATATTCACATTTATAAACACCAGCATAACACCGTTCGCTTGTGCTTTTTTAACGTGTTATTAATTTTCTTCTTGGAGATTAATAGTTGCGGACAGTACTTCTAAAAATCAGGTAATTTTGGCTAAAGATAATTTCGCTGCTAACTTCGCATTAAAACGGTTAATTTATTAAGATTTAATAGAGTTACATGACTTAATTGCTGGATCGTTACAATTAACTTTCTCCGGTTGTCAGTGACCGTGACGTGAGAGCAGAAAATATTAGGGAGAGACGGTGAGCAGAACTTCGATAGAGGTTAATGACTGAAGCAGTAGACACTGTAATTCACATTAAGGAAAATGCAAGACTCACATCCGTGCTAGAATTTAAAAAACGGATGAATACCGAAACGCTATTTAAATATGTAACAGCGTCTTTAATGATAAGGTCACGCTTAAACTACAAATTCTACAAAAAATTTGACGACTGTCAGATTGGAAGCGGAGCATACGAAGCATTGTGCTTAAGATTGGTTTCCGAAATCAAACTTCTTACAAGAATTATTAAAACAATAGCTTTCCATACTAGCATTTAACGTGAATTAAAACGAAAATAAAAAATCTCTAAGGGAAATTTTATCATAAATTAAGGTGATAACAAATATTGACGTTTAAAAGGGCCTTTAGGAAGTCCCGTAGCGCGTAGGGGGAGCTTAGTTTTTTGCTCCCCTCTCTAAAGAATGGCTCATCAGTGGTTACAAGTGACGGATTTAGCGCAGATTCGGGGGACGTAATATGATTATGTGTAACTCGATTTGCGTGCTTGTTCGACGGCTTCGTACCGCATACTGCGGGTTTCAACCGACTTCAAAAAGAAGGTTCTTAATATGTCTACATTTTTTCTTTAAATTTGAAATTAAACATAAGTTTTCGTTTACAAAACTGGTATTTTAAAAAATAGAATGAGCGGAAGAGCAATTTATAACCATTTTATTTTTAAAGTTTTAACAACATATTTGAGACTAGCTTTCACCCGGGACTTAGTCCCCGTGAAATTTAAAAATAATCAAGAAATAAAAAAGTATAGCCTATGTTACTCGCAGATAAATTACCTTTCTAACGGTGAAGAATTTTTAAAATCGACCCAGTAGTTTTTTAGCCTATTCATTACAATCAAACAAAGTTTTCCTCGATATAATATTAGTAACGATATGATTTAGACATCAACGTGCACGAATATTTTCATCCGTGATGGTTGAATTAGAAAGATCCAAGTCTAACCTTACAAATTTATCAATCTCTGTTCAAACTGAGCTTGACAATATTTTGATAAATCAGTCGAATTAAAAGGATTCAATTTACTTTTAGCACAAAATTGAATTTACAAATATACCAGTCCCCTAACAGTCAGGGTCCGGGGCAGTCTATTAATAACATCCCTGTGTCTTCACCAACGGTTGCGGCGGATTCGTTTAGCACTCTCAGTGTGAACGGGCCCCTTAATTAATTGATTCAATTACTGTTTTCTGTTGCACCGCGACAAAACCGAGCGCCCGGACTTTTTGATTATTGTTTGGCTTTCAAACAAATGTATTTAACTTTGTACATGGAACTTTTCGTTGGAGATTTTAGCGAGAATTTTGTTATAACTAATCAGTACTTGTATGCTAAAAAACATAGAATATAAACTACTGATTAATTTAGACAATATCTTTTAATTAAAACACTAGCTGTTGCTCGCGACTTAATTCATGTAAATTAAAAAAATTGTTAAAATCCTATATTACTCATTGATAACGTAGCTTCTTAATGGTCCAAGAATTTTTGAAATCGGCTTAATAGTTTATAAGTTACTAGCTTTCGTTCGCGACTTCATCCGCGACGAATTAAAAAAAAAAAACAAAAATAAGTAGCTTATGTGTTCTTCTCGGTCAGCTATGAACTATATTTAAGTCAAATTTCATCCAGATCAATTCAGGTGCTTAGATTACAAACTCTAACAAACATCCATGTAAACTTTCGCATTTATAATATAAGTATAGATTAACTTGGCAATCGCCATCAATATCAGTAGGTTGTAATAAAAGCAACAATTTCAACTGACCTTGATATTATTTCTTTGTCCTAAATCACAGATTCTTAATCTTATTACATACTTGTATTTCCTGTGTAGCTGTGGCCTGCAACAAAGTGATGGCAGGTGCATGTAGTCACGGCCTTAACAGGTGTAATGACGACCAAACTGCTCCACCACGCCCCACACGATCCTTACACCTTGTGATGAAGCATTTCAATCTAAGGTTATTCGGATTAAACAAAAGAATTCAAATAGATATTTCGAAGGTCATTGCCCTTATTCTTTTAGAACTATTTGTACTATTTGGGACGTTATCTGGCATTACGTTTTGTTAAGTGAAATCCATTAATGTAGGCAAATTCTAAGAATTTAAAATATGATAAAAAATATGCCAGGTTTCCCAACTAATCACCCAAGAGAAAAGTTCATAGCTTAGTCGTTTTTACCCAACTTCACTTCTCCACCTCCAGATGATTTGTTCTATCGTCTAGTTAACTTCTTGTTTTTATCTGTAACAAAAACAACAACAAAAATATTTGAGTCAATCTAAAATCACCTGCAATAATGTACTCGTATTATCTCCATTGATTACTATTATGGTTTGTTGAAACATTCGTGTTCTCTCGACATCAATGTACCCCTACCTACCCAATCGGGGCAATGACCTGTCATCACCAGGTGTAACTAACAGTGCAGGTGGCGTGGTATCCTATTTCACGATAGTCATTTGATTACCAGCTTTAGACTATAGCTATTACTAACGTTAATTTAATTAGCATTAACGATAACAAGCACGCTTAAATCTGTTCCATAGCTGTCAATTATAGAGGACAACAGGACAGGTGCAATATTTCCTGTTTATTAAACGTACTATCATACTTCGCTAAGAGGCTTCGTGATTGATGCGGATGACTATGGGCTTCGTTGACCACCTCGGTGTTCTCGCCGCTCGTTTGCCCCCTTTGTAATAGTTGCCCCTATCCTACAAAGTCAAAAAATGTAAAATAGATACAAAAACCTTCGAACAAGATAGCTGCCGCTATACAATTCTTAGGTCATCGGCTAACCATACCTATGCGTGTAGGTTGGTTTACATTGTTCTAACTACGTACCCACAGTTGTTTATTGTTCACTAAGGAAGTTTATTTATGTGCTAATACTAAAATAAACGTTAAATATAAGCTTCCGTTACTTACAAACCTAAATGTCTCAACAATATCAGTAACTTTACAGAGTAATGTTTGTTTCCAAACCACTGAATGTTTGTTCAAATGTTTGCTCTAACTCGACCACAAACCGCAAGCTGCGGTCGCTAAGGGAGTCCGCATGAACAGACAGAACATAATACTTACATGTAATCTAATAAAATACATTTAATTTATACCCCCAAGTGCCCTATTAAGAGTGCAAAAGTTGGGTTATTTCTTAGCCTCATATGTCATTTAACATACCTTTCATTTAATTAAAAATATACATATATCTAACATAATAGCGTAGCATACTCGTATATGTGTACATTTCATTTGAGTTTACTTCATATCTCACTAATATTATAAATGCGAAAGTGTAGATGAATGGATGTTTGCTAGACTTTGTAGCCTATACTGCTAAACGGATCTTGATGAAATTTGGCATAGATATAGAGGATAGTCTGGAAGAAGACACAGGCTATTACTTTTGTTTTTTTTTAATATCTAGGACGAAATTGCGGGCGAAAGCTAGACATTAAATCAATCAACATACATTAGAATCACAATGTTTTGATAAATGTTTTTTCTAAAGAGATTAATTTTAGACTTTTACAGCTGCGTTACTAAATATAGTTTTTCATACAAAGACTGATTAAATGGCTTCATCATAATGTCCAATAAAGTTTATATTCTTGAAAACCTGATAATTAAAATTAGACATTTAATTTCCTTAACTATTTAATTATTACCGAACGTTACAAGAACTTGAACTGTTGGCTACATAGATAATAACAAGGAGCACACCGACTCCCCACAACTGGATTATTAGCAATCAATTGCATATGTAAATGAATTCGTTGGTAAATATAAACTAAAACCGATCAGATACACGGTACAACAGTCGTTAGAATTATAGTTTTAATAAAGCTGTTACCCGCGACTTCGTCTACGCAATATTGAGATAAAAAAGTAGCCTATAATATTCCTATGTTAGCTACCCTTCAGTGGAAGTCCGGACGAAATCGGCCCACGGTTTCGGAACAAACGCGGCTTGCGGACAGACACAAAAAAAATGAGATTTTCGTTATCAGTAACGCAAATACATCATCTCGAAATCTGGATTTTTTCTCCTGTACATTACAAACATACATTACAATTTTATTACATGTATAGATGATAAAAACGACGTATAGCGTGACCAGAAAAATAGAAAACCTGTCTTGGGGCGTCACAATCCCCTAGGTTACATCGCCTATACGCGATACTAGTTCAATATTTCTCCGCAATGTAGTGTTTTATATATCTGGCCACACTATAAATGTGCAATCATGCGTGGTTATTAGAAGTAAACACGAGAATCAAAGGTTTTAATTAATTAACGTAACTTACAACGCAAACACGTAAAGCGTTGCTTTTCATATATTTTTTTTAAAGGGTAAATGTTACAATGTAATATTACTATTGTTGAACTTTAAACTATTAGGTTAATAAATATTAACGCATCTACTTCGTAGTTGGTAGAAAAAGTTTGTATTGCATCCTACCAGAAATAAGCATTGCTTAGGTAAATTTTAGTTAATATATAGCAAATCGCCAGTCAAATAAAAAAAATTGTGATCACAGATTCGATTTTACTAGTTAATGTCGGTACAAAGGTACTCTGATTTAATACAATAAAAATAAAATATATTTAACATATTAATTTTATATTATTTTAAATGCGAAAATTTATATTGATGGATGGGTGGATAGAGTTTGTAGCCAAAAACGCTGAACGGATCTGTATAAAATTTGCCATACACGTAGAACATATAGGCTACATTTTAATTATACGCGGACAGAGTCGCGGGCAAAAACTAGTATTGATATAAATGCTTTGACCCTTCCACAGGTTAATGTATAAACTTGTTAAATGTTAATATGTGTAATAGTAAGATCCGTGATATTTGTATTTCGGCGCGCCTGTCAATAGCATCCTCGCCTTTAATATGAGTTTTATTAAACTTCGCTACAACAATTTCGGTTTTGTAAAACTACCCACACAGCCGCGACGCGGACCTTGGATCGCTAGTCGTGACACCTGTGCACACCAAAACGTTATACCAACCAAACTATTTCAATGAAAATTGAACCCAGTCTCATTGGAATAAGATTGTTTTTGTTTTAAATTTTGTATATCACGTGTGATAGAATGTGTTGTGTTTCAATATTTTGGAGTGCGGTAACATCTGCCTTTATTTACGTTTTGGCTCCAAACTGCGGCACAATAGGCGCGGCGAATCGGACACAGTTTACAATGGAAGGTTATCCTCGGATTGGGGACGAGCTCGGCGCCCTCTCGCGACTTTTTATGGACAAAATAGTAAATGACCTTTCGCTTTTGTATTGCTTCGCAAAATGGGTGAAATTAAAACTTTTATGTTTTTGCACACATTGGCAAATTAATATTTAGTAATCAATTAAGTCTTATTTTCATAAATAAATCTCTCTTACATTGGTAATAACCTTTATCTATTTTATTTTCCACTATTGTTATTTACAAGAGAACAAATGATACGTAAAACACATTTAGAACTTTGATATGCATTTAGGTACTTATATTTTTAGACAACTTATTTAA
Organism: Papilio polytes; assembly: GCF_000836215.1. Lineage (NCBI taxonomy): Eukaryota > Metazoa > Arthropoda > Insecta > Lepidoptera > Papilionidae > Papilio > Papilio polytes. The sequence goes on from NW_013525135.1 coordinate 1,598,587, forward strand.
TTGATACATCGCTTTAAACTCAGAGCAACACTTCTCGTCAAGACTCAAGTTGCGCGCGAATCTATCCATACTTCTAGTGACATTGACAGCTGTCAGCTAGGGACGTGACGTTTATGCCGATAATCTAGAGTTGCGCCAATTCTATAGCACGGTACTAATTTTATTCCTAACAGTATCAATTAAAAAACTTTTATCGTAAAGACACATTCATAAGAAATTGCAACAGAAGCGAGAACGAATGAATGAGTTCTTTATACCACATCGCCTCGTGAAATACGCACTAAATCCTTTTTAATCGTTCTCTTGATTGAATCAGGTACGATAATGATCTTCGATTAGCCACAACTCGGCGACCGGCCCTAAAGGCAATCCCAGACGCTCTGTCTGCGCTACATTTTATATATTAAAATAATATTTAAATCACTTGAGAAATGAGAAACTTATTTTATTTCAACATCATTTTATGCAAATACAATTGCAACTAATAATATTAGTTTATTTTTTATGTTATAAATGCAATAGTTTAGATGGATGGATGGAGAGATGTTTGTTAGAGTTTGTAGCCTAAACTGCTCAAAGGATCTCGATAAAATTTGGGATCGATGTAGAGTTTGTAGAGGATAGTGTGGAAAAACACAAAGGAACTACAAAATTTTGTTTTTAATTACACGCGAACGGAGTCGCGTGCGAAAGCTAGTTTAATGAATAAAGACGTGTAGAAATTGTTAATACTGTATCATTGAAACAATAATATATTCGTCTTTTTCTTGTTTTAGGTATAATTCCATTTTAATTATATTAGTTAAGGTACAGTTATATGCAAAAAGAACAAATTTACCGTATAATATCCTAATTTGTTACTGTTAACGTCCCATTTAAGTAAAATCCATCCATAAAATTCACTCAATCTTAAAATCGAAATGATTTAATGTTGCAACCACAAGTCATATAATTTGTGCATCAAATTCCATATAACAGAGGGAAGCTACACAATAGGAAAGCAGTGTGGCGTTTCGACAATGTTACAGACCCTTTGTGGACCTCGCCATTTTATAACTAGCCAGATTCGTAGAGTAAAATCGCCAAATTATGACTTTAAAGTTTAAGTTTTAGAATAGAATATAAAAATACTTCAGTTTCGGAGATTAATTTAAATAGATCTACTTTTGAGAGTTTACGTAATTTGGTAAAATACATTTACGTTCGTATCTTTGGATGTTACAATCTAGTGGGATTACCAACCAACGAAATTGACAAACTGTAAGTAGCATGACACCGGTGTATGGGGCTTACGTACTCTTAAATAACGCCATTTGTTCGTAATGGATTGGACAGTTTGTAGTTGTATTGATGGCAATCTCTTAAACACTAATTTGTCGGCGGTTGGCCGCGACTGCCCCGCGGCTGCCGACGCCATATGTCGCGACAATGCAAGCACTTTGACTCCACGCACCGCAACTATTTTAATTACATTATTTCTATTGGGGATCGTTTCAATGACAAATAATTTAAATTTAACAAATATGGAGAGTCTGGATGTAACACAATTTTCGTAATGCTGGAGTAAATTTAAGCTATTGGAGTAAAAATTAAAAAGAGTTTGATTTTGATTTTATAGACGGAGTGTTATTTTCGTCAACTTTGTATGCTATTCCCTACAATTTAATCTCTGAAAATGTAGAAAAATAATATACGAAAGTAAATTTCTATATGTCTCGTTTTTTATTGCGTAATCAAAAGAAACTCCGTTTCACTAGGAATGTGTTTATTTATATCAAATACACTCAAGTATATTGTAGTCCAAAGATTCAACTTATAGAAACATAATAGATTCAGAAAATAATAAATCATTTGCATTCAAAAAATATAACAACAGTAGTGTCAAGCCTATAATGAAACCTCACAACAAACCGGAGACAAAAATGACTGTCAGAAAAAGATTGGCCGATTTGTAGTCGATTATTATCATGTATAAATGGAACTGAATGCGACCTGAGATTCCCTTTTTATCTGTTGACTCTTTGTAGAGCGCTTTTTGTAGCCGCAGTGAGAAGACGAGGAACAATCGGCAACCCTCGAGAGCGCCGCCCCCGCGCCGCGCCACCCGACACCGCCGGCAGATGCGCGGAGACTTTTACTTTTCCACCGGTAAACTTTCACCTCGAGACGATTTACATGTTTTAGGACGCGACACCGCACGTGTCTCGTCTATTGCTCGAGAGATCGATCTTCCTGTGCCGGCGCAGCACAATGCGCACACAAAGCGCGTGGGTGCATCGCGAGCTAAACCCGCTCCGAGGGCTCCTTTGTCCATTGTCTGCGCCCGAGGGTGGCACTGTGACATATATTTCACGTGAGTTTTTTACGCCCATTGTATTGAAAATTAGACATCGGCGCGGTTCACGAAACGCGATACCATCGAGCCCTCCGCGCCGATCGCATCCTCCCGCCATCTCCGCGACCGTTCCATTGTGCACTCGCAGCGCGGCGGATACTAATCGCAGCAGACCGGTGTAACGTCGCGCATACGTTATTAATAAAAACGAGTCGTCGCTTTCCATTTCTATGAGAGCGTCTCTAAAAATCGTTAGATGAGGGGGCTTCGGTGTTACGATAGATAATTGATCAAAAACGGACCGTTATCCGCATCACCACTATCAGCTGATTATCCGAATTCCTTTCATCTCGTCCGATGAATGAGCGCCGAGCGGCTCCCGAAGGGCGGTCGGCTAGAGATTACAAAAAGACGTCGCGGGGCTGGTTTTGTAGCTCGCGACCGTTTCACCGATAGCCGGGAGAGGCAGCATCCGGTTCTGTGCATTAATCTCGGCGATGTGCCTCTATGCGACCGGCCGTTTGGACACAAACTAGTTTGGGCGACGTTTCCCTAGCCGCGGCCCACAATGCGCTAACGCCGGTACCATGCATAGTAATCGAATTCCTTTAGCATGGTATCAATCGTGTTCCTACAACTGCCGCAACGGTCACTCTTCACCTAACGGTCGCGGGCAACGTCGTACACCTGTGCCTTCCGACGATTCCTGTTCTTAAAATCTCCGCACATTGAATCAATGATTATAACAGATACTCGTCTTGATAAATAAAGCATAGATTAGTAAAAATCAATTCCGGAAGATTTATAGTAATTCTTCAACGGTAATAACCAATGTTCATGGCTTGTATCTATCAAGAGACTACTGAAATGGGATGAGTAAATGATTCTACTTTCTCTTTACAAATGACTATTCAAATTAATACCATTACTTTAATTAAACCAACTTGATAATTTAGATTAACAACGTTTAAACAATTTTCTATCGCCAAAGAAAATGCTTTTGAAAAATCACCTCATAACGATGTAGCGTGCGGTAGCACAGATGTACGCTCCATTAACGCATTCAATCAGAGAAATGTATAAAAAGAAGATATTTCATTTCACTAATACCATGATATATGACACTTTCTAGCGGACTATCGCAGTGGATACGTTATCTTATCGCGAACGCATAAAGAACGTTTAGCTCCGCGGCCATCGCTGCTTCGACGTACGTTTTCGGTGGATCGTTATAATGTAAGCTGGGAGCCGCTATAAAATAAATAATTTACATAAAACTACTAACGGATCTCACGAGAACCAGTCCCCGAGCATATTAATGTATGTGATCTATTAGAAAATCGCCAAACACACGAAACGTATGGTCGTGTCGGGTCGTATCTTTTTTTATTATAATTTCTTTTCCCATCAGGTGGAGCGCGGCCGCGGAGAAACATCGCTGACGACACGGACGACATCGATACATTTGCATAACATAGCGGGAATTAAACTTTTGGATTTCATTTCAATGTTCTTCTAAAATTCCAACACCTTAACAAAACATCGGATACTATAAAACCACATTTAAATGTCTAACTAAACTTTACACAAATAATTTAAAACGACAAATCTTTTTAAATTCCAGCACAAATTAAAGGCGTCTGAAAGCAATAGTTTACATTTAGTTAAAGTGTTTAGTGTCATTCGTACTAATTGTTAAAAATAAAGTCTAACTGCAATTTAGAAAAACATATAGAAAACATCAAGTACATTTTGCTCTATATTTCTTAAGAAATATCGCATTACTATTGTCCCAGTAATAACACACGTACACTATTATCTGCGCAGGCGCATCCATTCCCAAGGATTCCGTTAGTGGGTTCACATGGGCGCCGCATCCCTTTCGGCCGAGTCAAGTGATGAGTCGAGACAAAGCTACCCAGCTGCCGGCCCGCGCGGCCAGGTGAGACCAAATCTCACCCCTATCAATGCAATTACAACTCTAACACAATACCTTAAAGCACAAAGTCTATCAACTGAATACAAAAGCTGAGATTGTTTAGATTTTTTTTGGATACAATAAAAATGAACTTAATACAGACCGTTTATGGAGCATTTTAGAGTGTGTCATAGACGTCGTTAAGATGATTGCAATAGATAACAAAGTGCTCACTGATCTGTTACTAGTTCGACAAATAAAAATAATGATGTTTGAGAATGCTCTTCGACTGCTTAGAAATTATGAAATACCGCTCTGATTTATAGAAACTAAACAACAAGAATCTGTAATTCTATATCTCAATTATCATATATTCCAATTTAAACAAAACGATATTGTTATTCAACCAACGGGATCTGAAGTCAAAGTACTGGTAGCAACAATTGCGAAAATGTTAATTTATGCAAAGGGGAAGTGGTAGCAAAAAAGAATACAAATAAAGATTATACACCTGAGCGTCGCATGCGCCGGATTGTTTGCAAGCGCAGGTATCGGCTCCGTGTCACTCTTACGAATTAATTATACAAGCTTTAAGCTCTGAAGCACGTGCTCACAAAGGGACCACAATCACGAAGCTTTTTCACACCTTAGCGCCGTTATTTACATTTTAACCGTATTCTACGTGTATTCCTCTTGTCAAATAATTGCGGAAATTCTCAAGACATCAATTAAAAAGCATGATAAAACTGTTCTCCAAATTTATTGACACAATAATTATTGTTCATCGAGTCGTAAACAAGGTAACAACATTTGCAACTAAATAGTCACTATGGATTTTCGAAAAATATTACAACTGAACAAAAGCTAATTATACTTTCATAATGGTTAGGGCGACAATTGTTAGAGTTTTGCCTCCTATAGGGCGGTCTACCAACGTACTAATTAGCGGATTTTCTCACCTTTGCTTTTTTGCTACTGCCGCAGTGTTTTGTTAAGCTTGGGATTTGGTTTTTTCGTCGTTTTTTTGGACGGATTATTTAAGACTTCGGTCACCTTTGCATTATAGAGTTTTAAAAATGTTGTATTTTTAATACATAACGTTTTGTAATTTCGTGAACTTTAAACTTAGTAAAAAATAATTGCTAACACAAAACTATTTGTAGCTCTTTAATTTTTAATGTTGTAACAAAATAACCAAAGATGACAAAATAAAGAACTTCTATTTGTTTAAAAGAAATCGTAGTAGTTCTAGTAATTTTTTTTCTAATAATGCAACTTTCTTCTACGTTGCTGCCAGTTGATGCGAATTGCCATTCATAGTACTAATTAAGTTTTACTTTATGGAATATCCCCTTTCCTAGGCTGTTTAAATAGCTTATTCCTTTGAAAAAAAAATACCAGGCAATAATGTCCGAATGTTACTTAAGTCATGTAGTGTACGTGCGTCAAATTTAATTATAGAAGGTGATCAAAAGTAGAACAATAGCTTACTGTGTGACGTCACGCCGTTTTGACACAGACCTCTGGCCCCGACCCTACTGCGCCACGTTGCTCGATCAAGGGATTTGTGGCTTCCGCGATAAATAACTAAAATCAATTTAATTACGTTACAGTTACAAAATAAATAGAAGATTAAAAACTTCATTTGTTCCATAACTAATAGAAATAACCTCTATCTCCTGTGATAAGTTTACCAAAAAAACTCTGTCCTCTAACCAAGTGTCTTCACCTTCTTTCTAATTCAATGAATGAATTTAACAGTTTGTCTTTCCGAATTGGTGAAACATTATCATATGACGACTACTGAAATAATTTAACGTATTTAACATCTGTTTTATTATTAGCTAAATTCTATTTAATCGATGCGTTGTTAGTTTTTTATTGATCCCTCATGGGATAGGTATTATTTTGTCCCCGAAGAGTGTGACATGTGGACAATAGAGCCGGCGGAGGAGTCAGCGCACGCGGTAAACCAAACCGAATAAAATTCAAACCGGATTTCCAAAATCCCGTTCGGTCGCATTCGAAAGAAGCTTTGTTTTCGATTTCTATTCGATTGTTTGTTTTTTTCCATGGCATTGTCGGGCCGTCGCGTCTGCGACACGCGTACCATTTTCGCAAACTCTATCCATTGTTAGCGAATGACATGTGACGGACGGACTGCCCCCGGCACCGCTACTCCTTAAGGTCAGACGAGAGTCGACAGGAACCTATATAAAAATACGTGCCGCGTTCGTCGATGTTAGAAGTATTAAATTTGGGGAACAAAGCCGCGCACCCGAGGCTACGCAACGGGATTCCTGTTATCATATGCGATCCCGTCGCCGTCGCCTAAATTGCTTTTTGTGAGGTAAGAGACGCCGAGGCCGCGGCGGTCGACCATCGCTCCGAGCGACGCTCGCCCCACTGCTTAGAGGTCTCCAAGCCCCTTTCTTACCTGCATCTGCGACTATATGTTCTTGTTACTGCCGATATGTATCCTATCCCATTCATTGACTCGAAATATTGATTTAAACAGATCACTTTAAATATCTTACTGAATTGGTATTTAACGAAGTGTTACTTTTTTACATTCTGTCAGAATGTGGTGTTTTCTCGTTTTTTATGTATAAGAAAAGATTTCCTACAGTTGATGTTGTTTTCTGATGAAACTTAAAATGGTAATCGACCACAAGATTTGCAAATTTATTAGAATTGGTAACATTATTAAAGGGATTGTGTTCGGTGCAAAAAGCGCGCTCCTACCCGTTCGGCGCGCCAATTATGCGGCTCGCACGCGCCGTCTAAAAAAACCACCGCAGGCCCATCACAACCATTTTCAAAAGTTCCAACTTAAATAATAATGCACTAACACGCGAGAGTATTCGCAAAATGCGATCCACGAATTTCGTTTCCAAATTCCACGGCCACTGAACCGTCGTATTCATTTTTTGCTGCGACTATTGTCTCCTTATTCTGATTCGTGGCGACGCTCGGTGTGGATGACGTCTCAAAAGCGCTCTTATTCTCTTATTTTATACCTTTTAATGGACCTTAACGTAAATAAAAGCGGTTAATTTGTTCCTACCATGTCTCCGTCGCATCAAACTTCCACCCGTCCCGACTCAAGTCACCGTAAAGGAATGCAAAATCAACTGTCTTCACTCCAGAGAGCCGGGCGGACTTTTAATAATGCGAACGTATAACTATAATGAAGTGGCCGAAGTTTTTTATTTAGTTGCGATACACGATTAGTCCCTCCAGGCGCTCAGGTCGCGTACCCCGGCCCCTGCCCGGCCCTATCATTACTAAAAACGATCCTAATAATATAATAGTCCTGTCACAGCCCTTCGGGAGAAAAAGTTCCCAAAAGGACAATTTCCATACGAGTTTAATGGACGTCGAAATTTAGCAGTCGTTTAGGAAATTATTTTGATAGGATGTAACAAATTTGTCGTTTATGGTCGTTGCCTGGTATTTGATTATAGGATAATTTACAGCGGAAGTTGTGTTTTGTTTTTTTATTTAAACATCATCGTATTTGGTTGGTATCAGTTTTTATTACGTTAGATTTTTAAAAACAAAACTAGTTTACAGGTGTATGAGGCAGATGTCCTCCGTGGGTTGGAACAGTCCATAGTCAGGCCACGACGGACGAGCTGGAATCGGGCAGCGCGCGGCGAGCGCAGCAAATAGCACATTTATATTGTTCATTACGGGGCGCGGAGGTGAGAGTGTCGGCGCTGCGCCCGCGCCGGGGGGCCAGGGCTGACACTCCACTTGCAGTGTAGAAAGATACAAGTGGAAAATTCGTTAACTATTTATGGTGCTATTACAAAGTAATTTGATACATTTATGCTAGTAGTTGGTGTAAAAGACACGATAAGAGCACCCATATCATTACCCTTCCTGTGAAAGTCAATGTTTATCATTTGTAATTTACAACTCTGTGAACTCCATTAGATAAACTGTTGTTTTGTTATGATTATTTGTTTCAGATCAACGGACAGCCCTGTGTAGCGTGGCACCGGGGGTCCTGCGAGCGCGAGTGCGCGTTGATTTGTGCGCGGCCTCCCGCTGCCGGGCCGCGTGGGCTGGCTCCCTACAGCTCTTCAACCTGCACACTGCACACTGCACACCGTCCCAAAGTCCTCACACCTCACTCATGCTGCTACAGGATAAGCAGAACACTTCGCTACATGACAAACTTGTCGAACGATGTTTGTTATACTTCGAGTAGACTGCAGTAATCTAAGCTACGGCATGAATAAATTATCTTCATGTTTTTATTTAGATATCGCATAATGCCAATAGCTCCCACTAAGGCACTTCAAGAATTAGAAGTCCATCAACCTAAGGAGATGTTTATGTCTTTGATAATTAATCTAGACATTACCATCGCCCATAAGTATAACATCACTTAACGGCTAGCCTCAAAGATATCGACGCATTAACTGACACGGTGATAAACAGCCTGGCGATCTGAGAAGCCATGGCGATATTTTAACGTTAAAATAACGCAGTGAGAGTTCCCCGACGCCGCCGAGCTCTCGATCGCTTGATTAAACTTATTAATTAATGACTCGACGTATCTGTGAGATATGTTTATGAGAATGTCACCGGGAGAGACCGCGAGAGAAACCGACGGTCGGTCAGATCTCACCTGGCGTTGTACGATATCTTCGGCCGCGGCGTATTTTCCAATCTAAACGAGCCGAAATTAGAAGGCTAAGACAACTTCGAAACCGGTCAACATAAAATTGGAAACCAACTGTAGTCTCCGAGTTGCGCAAGAGCCGATTTACCAGTTTGGCGCGGGCTCGCGGCGCGTGGGATCTATGGCTCTGGGAGACGCGTAGACAAACGTCGCAATCAAACGGAGTGCTGCGACACTTACGACCTTTTACATCGGAAGGATGAATTTATTTAGACTGTCAGTTTATAGCCGCGGATTAAGAATCTCGTTGACATAAATTATTAAGTGTATAGCGCTTGAAATATGGTCACTTACTGAAACATTTAACGTCTCGCCTCCAAATATGTTGCTTGTTGCAAAACACGGGGGAGGGCAGATGAACATCGTTAGACATTTTACAACTGTCGCGCTAATCTACGCCTTATATTTATTTACTTTATATTATTTTATATAGATTATTTATAATATTTCTTATGTAATCATTGTGTATGAATATATCTTCACATCTTATTTATTATTTAATGTTATAAATGCGAAAGTTTAGATGGATGGATGATTGTTAGAGGTTGTAAACATAACGGCTGGACGGATCTCGATGAAATCTGGCATAGACGTAATAGATAGTCTGGAAGAATACATAGGCTGCTCACTTTTGTTTTTATAATTCCATGTGGACGGAGACGCGGGTGAAAGGTAGTTTAATATACATTGTGTGATTTACCTTATCGATATTGTCAAATTTAAAAAAAAAACTTTTTTGAATATAGAATGAGTTTATAAATAATTGACCCACCATGAAAGTTGTTGAGGAAATTCGGCCAGTCACTTCATATAATCGTATATTTTACATTTTATGGTAACACTATGGTTGTTTACAAACTTTACAACCTAAATTTCAACTCAATATGTTGTATTCTATTACTGTTATGCAATTATTTTTTTAATTATCATTAGTTTACTTTCTTTCCAGCCATTATCTTGCTCTGGTGTCTGTCAATGGTCTTTGTTACTTTGTCAATTATTAAAAACTTTGAATTGAAATGTTAGTTACCCATATCAGTTTTTCCGCAACAATAATTTACATGCAACAAATCAGTATTAATGTAATATTTGGCATATTAATGTCGCTAATCACCAGATTTATGATCCAATTATTAGAGTTTCTATTCAAAGTTAGGTTTTACAAATTACACTAAATCATTTATAGCAGAAAATATTTAATTTCACGCTTAATTTGTATAACTTTATCTTCATATCTTATCATGTAAAGTTTCAAAAAAGACAAACTAAAGACTTGCTTTAATACTTGTAAAACTTATGCATAATCTCTAGTGAGGAGCGCCGGTGGCTCAGTGGTTTGAACTTGACTTGTAATCTACAGGTCTTGGGTTCGAATCCCGCCATGTACCAATGTGATTTTCGATTTTTCGAATTTTCATATGTACATAATTTACCCGACGTTCTTACGGTGAAGGAAAACATCGTGATGCAACCTGCACATATCGGCGAAGAAATTCAAAGATATGTGTGAAGTCAACCAACCCGCACTTAGCCAGCGTGGTTGACTATGGCGTAGTCACCCCTTATTAGGGTAGGCTCCGAGCCCCTCGGTGGGGACGTATAGTGAGCTGGTGATGATGATATGTCACCCTTAGTGTAGATATTTATTCCCTTGGTGGCTAAGTTCGAGAGCGACGGTACCAAGTTTCATATTAACACACATTCAGAGTTTCAATTTATTCGTTGCAGCTGCTTTTTGACTGAGTTGTCTCTGTTTGCCTTGAAGAGGCATTTACAGCTCCACCTGGCTTGCGGTAGCTGAGCGCAGATGACGCTCAGCCTAAACCTCGTTTATGAGTAACTAAGTAGGTCTCCCTCAGGAGCCTCGGCACGGGCCGTTACTTTGTTAGCACTTTAGCACATCAGTCTAAATTTCTTCTATTAATTGTACACTAAAGGAGTCCTTTAGACACCATTAAAAGACTCCCAATACAGTAGTAATAATGACTTACTCAACGTTCGTTTAGAAGTCACATAAATTCTTCAAAATTGTCAAGTGACCACTGCCCCTAACATTTTTGGCAGTTACCAAGTTTGTTCCTCGAATCGTCTAATATCTATCATATTCGGGCGCCTCTATTAAGTGTTACGTTAAAAAATCGTGGCCACAATAACGTGTTATATTATAAACCGTGAAAGGGTGGCCGTTCTGTTCTGATATATGGTGTATATTTATCACGGACAATTTGGGAACACCTGCTGTTAGTACGGATGAGCTGTATCTGTCAAATTAATATACCCCGAGAGCCGGTATTATAGATTGCTTACCTTTAATGCTTTGTTTGTTCTCCATCATCGAATTCCTTAACATATATTTTTATTGACTTATCATTTTCTGTCCTATTGATTGAAGGTCTACCAATCAGTTTAGTATTTCTTTTTTTAATTATTGGACTTGATTTTTTGTTATTGTAACCTATTTTACAATTTTCAATACAGACATTTTGCAGTTTTATTTCCTTACACATTTTTAATATCAACACAACTGTAATTAATTTCTAATTGGAAAAATCGTTAAAAATTAAACTTATATTTTGCATTTACGTCATTATATTCCGTTAGTCAACCGCAGTATAGTGAAAAGTGTAGTTCGCCGCCATACTGAAAGCGATTTGGTTCGGTCCGTCAGCAAGATGTCATTGGGTGGTAAAAATAGTGCGTAAACGTGACTGGCCTCGCACGACGCCCGCGCCGCCAACAAGGTGGGGATTGTCGGAACTAAACAGATTCCTGCATTATATTTTTAATGTAACTATTATTCTGTTTTATTACTAACTATCTGTCGCCGTCGATATCCGCGCGGATATAAAAAAATAAACTTCATTAATTGCCTACGGGTTCTTCCAGACTATTTTCTACATTTTTTTAAAGTACATTTCTCAACATATACCTACCCAATTACTACCTTTATACCTACAATAAACATGCATGAAACTTTACCAGTCATGCATGCACGCTGGGTCAACACTAATACTGCCCTCAGGGCGCGGACACGAGCCACATTGCGTGTCCGTCAGTTTCGGATAATTTTACAAAACTCAAGCAATTTTTGTAAATTTTTAATCAACACCCATACCCGAAGGAACCTAATAGTGTTCGATGAATACAAAATGCCTTATTAACTTGTAGTACATAAAGCACTAAGTTTTTACGTTTCTTATATTTTCACATATATTAGCTTGGTTTGTATTTCTTAAACAAATATATAGTATACTTGTTAAGATAAACTCCGTTATAATGAATGAAAATAAAGGAAATTATTATTTTAAAGGCTTGAATTCGGATTTGAGAAAAGGAAGATAAGATCCTGCTACTGACTTTTTTAAAAGAAATACAAAATTAACCTCTCTGTAACTATTTATCGTAGCGCTTTCCGTTTGCAATGCACCTATTCAAAAATTGCGTAATTTTTCACCATTTTACATTTCTAATAAACTATTACAGCTATCGCTTTGCAATCCTTACAAATGTGGTAGGCACATCGATGTATGAAAAGCCCGCCCACAAGCCTGCGGCCAACGCCATCTATGTGCCAAAGTGTGCAATCAATATCGTCCGCTCGCCGCCGGCTGATTTATAGCATTTATTAACTCTGGTACACTTTTACTGATGCAAGCAAATTTTTAAATGTGCCGTGACAGAAAACCTTTAGTTTTGTTTATAATAAAACCTTTTTTGCACTGCGATGCCCGTGACTCCTGTTGTCAGGATAAATTGAAAGAGGAAGGGGATTTAATATCCCGTATTGACAACGCGAGACTGAGCGACCACATACCACTTAAAAAATTACGACAAATTAAATCAGTTATACATTATAAGCAAACAGTAATGGAAAGGGCAGGGCATATAATTAGATGCAAAATGAAAAATGGTCCAAAGATGTGATGATTGGTGCCCAAGAGGAAGGAAAAGAAGCAAAGGACAGCGTCTTAGATGGGAGGACGAAATCAGAAAAACTGTTGGTATAACATGGAAAAGGATGACCTATAACAGAAGAGAGTGGCAAGCATTAGGGGAGGCCTCTGCGGAAACTCATCAGAATGTGGTGTCAAATAGTAACTAATTATTGTTTATATTTTAATTGTAAAACTTTGTAAGATTGTTGAATAAGGCTATTATTATTGATAATGAAAAAGACCGGGGTAAGTATGTTTAGACAATTATTTTGGGCTTCGATCTTTTATCTCAAAGCTATTTTTTAGATGAATTTTATTTTTTTTATTATTACTGGCTATTTAAAACAGAAATAGGACGTTTAACACCAACTATCTACAAATAATATAAAAATAATTTTAAATGTTCCTGGTATTTCCCTTTCGCCATTAGTCTTTAAGTCGGAAATAGTAACACTGAGGCCGACCGAAGACTGGTCCCTAGGCCAGCGGCACCGGAACCATAACTCAGGGCTGCGCCAACAAATTACCCGATGACAATAGACAGCTAGACGTCGTCGAATATTTACGACGGGCAACTGTCGCGCGACAGCCTTACGGCAGTACAACATTCGGCGAATACTGCGTCATCTGCCCGATAAGTTGGTTTTTAATTTTAAGAGCGGGCGCACCTTTGACTAAACTTTCGCACAACTGTTCTGAGATTGTCAATTGTTTCGCAGCCCATTCAACTGTTTGCACAACTAAAAATCAAGTAATGAGCATCTATAAACTCATAAGAAACAATGCGCGACTAAACAGTTGTGCGATAGTTCTGTCGAAGGTGTATGAGCGCTCTAATTTCGAACATTTGCAAACCAATTTTGACATTTTTAAATAAAGTTATAAATTTCAGGGTGAATCGGCACTTACTGAGCGCGCTCTATCCTTCGGCCGCGTCTTCACTTAGGTTAGGTGGAGTCGTGGTCAAGCGCTTGTTTATTTATGGTAAAAAAAAACTAACTATATCATGTATTATATCATATTTGCGGTTTTAGAAATAAAAATGAACATTTTTCCATAAAAACGATTCAGTATTTACACTTGATAACTATTTTCGTAAATGGTTATCAAGATTTGATTTGTACGCGTCCTATTTTGTTGTTTACTTAATTATCATTAGTGGAACTATTTATCATATTTTATTCAAATTTCTACAAAGAAGTAATCAATAATTTATAGTTTACTGGAGAATTTAATTGTGTCAATATCTCGATGTATTTAATAAATGTAATCTGCATTTTAATTTTTTAATCTCAGTCACTATAAGTAGCTACATTTGTTAATGGAAACAAATACAGCATTGTTATTAATAATAGAATTATTTAACGTTTAAACGTTTTATTTAAATTTTAAATCATCAAAATTCAATTTAAATTAATAACAAATGTGATTCATTTTATTCCGAGCAATGCTTTTTAGTGTTGGTGAATTAAAATCAGGTTCCTACTTATACCGTTTCTGTTACTGATTTAATATATTTGTATGTCTGTCCTGTCTTCAGAACTAAAACCTACATATACAACACTTACCTATTCAAACATAATACTTATGATTTTGCTTCCAAGCTAACTTACCTTCAATCGAAGTTCGAACCACGATGCTCTAAAAATAAGAGTTGAACGAAAAGTATTAATTATAATTTGTCCATAGACAATGTAATAAATTATTCATATATGTGCGAGTAATAATTTATTATACCAATATTTATCCAAATTAATTTAACCATAAATATCAAAACACGTGGACGAACCCAATTGCTATCTCTATATTTTACAAAGAGATTGAAAGGGATGGTAATATCATACGATAGTGGAGATTTACCGTTATATTTGGTAAGAAATAATTTCTGTCCATGTCTCAGTAGCACGTTGACAGGTTGTAAATAATTTCATAGCGTAAAAAGGACACACGTAAGTTAACAGGCGTGGCGGAAGCGGTTTATCGCGATCGCTTGCGCCCGCACCGTCTGCACCTGCCCTTACGCCCAGTGATGTGGTACACTCGCGTACAGGTACGGTTAGCAATAGAATTTTAGGTACAGTCAACAGACCAAGTATTAAGTATCAAAATACCAGAATTTTATTTTTATATCTGGAGCAGTTATATAAGTTCACTCCGCATTTCTTTCTACTGTTTTCTTACAGAAAATCATCGTCATTCTTTCAATAGAAATTCTATGAGGTATTGATTCACTTAACAAGATGAAGTGCCATTTTCGTAATTATAGAGATGGGTGAAATAAAATACAAGTTTATGAAATATTTTTTTATTGAAATTATTTTGCATGAATAATTATTAGAATTTAAACATGAAATACATTTATTACACATGCTGAGTTTCTGAAACATCTTACACAAAAACATTTAGGGGGTATAATATAATAAAAGACAATTTTTGGTTTGTATTATTTATTATTTTTTTTTAAATTGCGTAACAAGTCATAGGTTATTTTTCTGTCGTTTCTTGATGAACACTGCTGTAATAAGTTCTTTTACCTTTATAGTCCACATGTCATTTAAAACAATTTAAAAAATAGCCTAACTGTTAAGGATATGGACTCTAAGGTAGCGATCGTGGGTTCGATTCCTGCCTATTGTCGTGAGCCATATCCTTATTTGGGGACTAACAACATAAATATGTTACTTTCAGTTATATTTTTTAACTGCCAGTATAGACTTTTGAATATATATATGCAAAGAAATCACACGGTCAGCGACCTAAAGTTAAAAATACCAAATTCGGTACGACTTTCCCATACTAAAACTACGCACATCACTAGTCCTAAAATAATTACACGTACCGTGGCCGGTGTATCGTTGACCGATACGTGTGTTTTATTTTAATATTATGTTATTATTTGGTATGCAAGCGCGGAGCGTTCCCAGTACAGGCAGCTCGGGGAAGCTTCGGCTAGCGACAAATTATTTTATTGTCTTGTTTGATTTCTATCGACCTCACTTCTGGAATTCATTACGTGAACTTAAGAATATAATAGAATGAGATTTTATAATTTTAATAAATAAAAGCCACAGTTGGAATGTCTAAAAGTTATACTACATTAATTACTCATAGTTCCAAATCAGTTTAATAAGCATTGGATCATTTAACTCTAGATTTCTCACCTGTTTTCCCCCTTTATTTGATAGCTGTTGCTTGCGACTTTGTACGCAAAGAATAGTAAAATATATAGCCTATGTTACTCACAGATAAATGACCTTTCTAATGATAAAAGATTGTTTAAAATCGGCCCAATAGTTTTTATACGAATCAAATACGAGTACGTACAAAAATAAAAATCTTCCTTCTTTTAAATAATTACCTAAGACAGGGATAGGATGCTTATAATGCGTAAAAATGGTAAATTAATATAAACAGCTTACTGGCTGATATCTTTATTACCAGTGGAAATTAAAAAAATGTTAAGTTTTTAAAATATTGCGTCGAAATAACCTAGGAATTAACTATGGCCTAGCGTGCCCGCAACCTGTAGTACAAGCAACAATAAATCACCCTCACCCCGCAACCCACGCTTCAGCGCCGTGCAGTAGCAACCTTAAAACAGACGTGTCGTCCCTGAACACACATGATCTATAAATATCAACCAACTATGTTGCGACTATGAAATAAGTAATTTGAAGTCATAATCTTCAAAAAAGGTCACTTTTTATCCATAAAAACTTATCTGCAATAGTCCTGTTTTCTTGTTTGTACTGTCTAATCCAATTTTACCTTTGTTACAATCGTTTAACTACCAACATTTGCTACCAAAACTATACTGTCTTTAATGTTGGTCAACATTGTTCAATGTATATAATGTTTGTCCAACTTTCGACCAAACATTTGATCAATCGCAAAAGTAATCACGAGACTTCTGGCCGTATAGTTTGCAATTTGCTTTTGCGTTTTGTTTCTAAATTATATTTTTTGCAGTTTCTTCTTTATTGCCACATACCATGCAACTAACTTTAATGCAGTTAATGTACGTTTTCTTTTATTAAAACCTTTATCAATTATACCTATTTCACATAATAATAACTACCCTGCTATTCTTTATTCGTAATAAAGTCGGGAAACACACAACCTAGGTGTTATTGAAATAATATAATTTTACTAGTTTTCGCCCGCGGCTCTGCCAAACATCAAAATCTATTCAGCATTTAAACTACAAACTCTAAGAAACATCCATCCATTCAATATTTCGCATAATATCAACGTTTCAATAACATCTTATTTATTATTTAAAAAATCATCATATCAAAATCAGCGTTGACTCTAAAAATGAAAAAATAACCATTGCTTTCATAATTCCATACTAGCTTTTGCACATCGTTCTTGAAGCCTATGTGTTCTTAATTTGTTTAGATATAATCGATGATGTCCTCCGTGACGTAATAAGTCAATGAAACCTTACTATCCAAGAACGTGATCGGGGATGACTGATGAACCTACTTCTAGACTACGTTCTACTGTGTTCTAATTTTAAATCCGTTAATCTCTTTGGGAGTTACTTAGTAATATATCCATCCATCAAGTAAAAAGTAGTAAGAACATATCAAATCATACTAAATGACACTTGTATTTAAAACCATTGCCGTTTTTGTTACACTCTAATAAACAGACAATGACAGTGGAATTTCTCAGTTAAATTTGCAATTAGAAACAGCAAAGAATAAAAGAACATAACATAGAAAAGACATTTTTGTGCTTATAAATTTGCGCGTAGGAGTCAATTAAAGGAACCGGTCGTCAGTCCTTCCGCGTGTGTAATTAACACGGGCCAGCATCTGATATGCACCAGTACTCGATAGATAACACGCCTATGTGGGCCCTCGCTATACCTGACACAGACTATTGTAAACAGCTACACAACTTTCAGTAACAGATTAATTTCAAATGTTACAACTTAATTAAATACTGAAACACACAATTAATATTACAGAACTTATCAAATTTAGCTAAGTAACATTAAGGAATTAAATAATTTACCAAAAATACTACTGGGGTAGGAAAATAAGAAAAACGTCCCAAATATATAACAGTAATATTATGATTTAAATATTTGTATTGTATGCATGTTTTTGTAAGTAAGTTATAATACGAGCACATAATATCAACACATCTGTATTGACTACTCTGTAACTGACATATCTATCGACAACTCAGCGGCACCCACATTCGGCGGACTGACAAGGCGGCAGATTATTTAAATGTAGCTCGAATTAATTGTACAACAAGCTGCAATTCCTCTATTCTGTACCTTAGCCTTGGATCTGTTATCAAACTCAACGCTTTATTTGTATAACTATTATGAATAACTTCGTCGAATTAGCAAATATTTCAATAGACTTTAGGTAAACCGTTGATAGACTAACAGTTTAAGATAGCGACTTACAAACTTAAGGTCGTAGATTCTAATTCATTAATGTTGTGCCAGCACTTAAACGAAAATATTCGATACAAATATTATTATTGTATTTTCACCCGTCTCTCTTTTTTGTGACGTCGTCCACATTTAAACGTATTATGGATTGATAACAAACAACAGCTATACAAAATTGAATGAACTGTCATTATTATGGATGAACGCGCGGAAAAAAACATTAAGTATCCTGTGATCTTTCAGACTATATTCTATATGTGTGCCAAAATTCAGCGAGAAAGTCGGTTCGGAGATACATAGCAGCAAACATCTATCCATCCAAACATTCGCATTTATATCATTAGTATGTAGTGTGAATTGTTATTTAAACGTTTAAATTATGCAAAAAACCTTACTTAAATACCAAACAAAACATCAATGAATCCGTCTGGTTCAGGGAAGTAACGACTCGTTTTATTTGCATCTGTTAACAA
The DNA here is from genome assembly GCF_000836215.1 of Papilio polytes. NCBI lineage: Eukaryota > Metazoa > Arthropoda > Insecta > Lepidoptera > Papilionidae > Papilio > Papilio polytes. Next base: position 1,617,363 of record NW_013525135.1, read on the forward strand.
TGTCGATATGTTAATCATATTCGGGCGCCGCTCGAAACCGAGAGTGATCAGATCGATCTCTCCCGATTCGATCGTTACTCGAATCGATTGGTTGATTTCGTTCCGTTACAATCGATTAGTCGTGTTTAAATCGATTTTACAAATCGTACTGAGGGTATTAGACTACTGGACGATTTATTTAATATCGGTTAAATACAATTCTACGAGTAAAATTAAAATTTATTGTATAGAGTTCAAAGAAATATGTGTATAATAATATTAAACGTTACAAACTAGAGTATAAAAGTTACATTTTCAAGCATTTAATTAGAAAACAAGTGAATGTGTGACATACAAATATTTAGACACAATAAAATAAACTACACTCGCAGGCAAGGTGCGGATCCCGCAAATGTCCATATTCCAAGCAAACGTTGGAATAACTCAAGGTTTTTATTTCATCATTATATCCATAGAATGCCATTAAAATTTCCAATTTAGGTTTATTAGATGCAATGTATCAATAAGTACAAAACAATTCGTACAGAAATGTTACATCTTGACAATTTTGAAATGTTAAACATTAGTGAAAAAAGACCAATATTGTCGTAGTATACTAACTATCCAATACACCCATATTCGAGCCAAGACCAATTCACACTTAGTAACAGCGTTTAAAATAACACTATTTTAATTAATCATCTGGAACTTACATAACGGTAGTTTTAAATTATCATTAAAGAACAGATATGACAGAAAAAACATATCATACTCATACTAATGTTATAAATGCGAAAGTTTAGATGGATGGCTTGTTAGAGTTTGTAGCCTAAACGGCTGAACGGATTTCGATTAAATTTGGTGTAGATGTAGAGGATAGCCTGGAAGAACAGATAAGCTACTCACTTTTGTTTGATTTTATTTCACATGGACGGAGTCGCGGGCAATAGCTAGTAGTGTATAATCTTAGTTTATAAAACAAAATTTGGGAACAAAAGAACATCGAGCATTGATTCATTTGTTTAAGATATATGGATTTAAAAAGAAAACTATTCAATTCTAGTTTGGAGGCAAATAATGAATGTAATATGACATTACAAACAGAAAAATATATTTCCAAATACATAAACACACGTTTTTAATACATAAAAGTGAATAAAAATCAATAGAAATGCATCGTAGTGTATTGGCAATAAAACGGACACGGAAAATACCATTCCCCCCACCCTGTAAACTGATACGTGAGTCCTTTAACGTATTTTTAAATGCTAACAACGTATTTGCGAGTGTAGGAAAGTCAGCGGTAATGGTCTTTTGACAGAAACTATTTCTACACACGGTGACAGTTTACGATGTTAGCTCGGATTGTACATAGAAAACGTATTCCGTTACCTTTTATGTGCTTGTTTATATTATTTGTGTAACAAAGTGATATTCATTTAAAAGAAAATGTTTTAGATCTATTACCATATTACCATATAGACTATGAAATACTTTATAGTTCGTTTCCCAACTACGTTTAACCATTCGTTAGTATTGGTTCGATAACATGCAATGCGTTTCCGAACTACATAACTTGAGTTTTACCCCAGTAAAACTTAGGTAACCTAACAGTAATGATAAATAAATGGAGACTTCAGAAACCCAGCATTAGTGTAATAATTTATATTCGTAAAAGAAACGTAAAATCTTTTCAGCGAGATCAAGAGAGCTGAGAGAAAAACTTACAAACTTGTGGATACTGTAATTGTTTGCTTTACGCGTAATTGTTTTGATATTTTAATACGTACACTCTCGACATGCCTTTAAAATACACTAGTAAATAATTCCACAGTAACGTAGTTCCTAGGAATATCTGAAGTATAGGTTTGTATCGATCAGTACGTCAACAGACGGTGTCCAGACGGTCTCCATTACGTTACGTCTAGACGGTAATATATCGTAATACATCGTAATCGCAGGAAGTTGACTGCAACCCTTCTCCATACATCAATCTTAATATCCATCATACGCGAATTATACTCGGTGATTTCATTCTTCGGTCATCTTGTCAAATATATATGTTTAATGCTAAGTTTCAGAAGTTTTTTTTTCTATAAGGTGACAAACGTGCAAGACTGAATTCGCCAAAATAGTGAAGAGACTTCTGGCTATAGACATCCGCAGATGCGCATACTCTTATATCTTACGATTCCATTTATTACTTAGTAACGGTTACGTACTTAGAAATGCATTTCATAAATTTATCGAACCAATAGCACTAACGTATGGATATGTAACTGAGAAACCGGCTCTAAAACCATCACTATTTGCTTCACTTAGAAAATTGTATGTCACATAAATATACATTTCAATTCCTTCAATTCTATCTCCATCCATTTTCACTTAAAATACTTTTAGAAGACCTTAGTGTTAGTATTTTATTATTGTAGTGATATCGCGGTAATTTATTGCAAGTAGGTCTTAATTAGACTACATAAAATGCCAACTGAAACATTTTTGCCCAAGTTGACTCAGGAACAGCTGTCAACTTGATTCCAATTAGGTATCGGTAATTAGGTAAAATCGGTAATAAGGTAAAATGCATTAAACAAGTACTAAGCCGCCTAATAGTCTGGCAGAGACTGAACTGCAAACAAGTTACACTAGTAAAGGCATCTAATTAGGTGATTTTCTTTTACGTATAATTTATTCAAACCTTCAAATAATTACGAAAGCTCACATAATTATAAGGACTGCTCCATGAGAAATGTCTGTTTTATTTTTTGTAGTGAGACAATTATTTTCAAAAAACTCCTAATTTAAGTCCCTTTGTCTTTACCACCCTTTGCTTATAAGGAGAGGTTGGGAAGAGGAAGTGGATTTGACGGTGGAGGAGAGGAGTAGGAAGGGGAAATATCCTCTTTATGTGCGTCTCCTCCTCCGTCGTATAAGGGTAGGGAACGCATCTGCAATTGCGGATGTCTATGGGCAGCGGTCGCTTCGTCATTTTGGCGGTTTCAGTTGGCCGCTTGCTCGTTTCCCACCTTATGTTATAAAAAAAAAAACTCCTTCAACTTGGAATATATGAGCTCATATCTATAATCTTACTCATATTAAAAATTCATGCATACATTGATGGATATTTGTAAAAGTTTCTATGCTACACGGCTGTATGGATCTCGATGAAATGGCATAGACGTAGAGAATACTCTAAAAGAACACATAGGCTACTCACTTTTGTTTTTTATTACACGCAAACGGTTGCAGTTGACATATAATATAAAAATAAAGGATATGCTATATGCCAAATATTGTCAATTAAAAAAAAAACTACACATGCTATTTAATTGATGTTGACATAAAGATAGTGTAATTCGTGTAATTAGAAAAAACTCGCTAATATCATGCGATGTTCTTTAATCATGTTTTGCAGCGCTTTGCTTCAACAAATATTTTAATTGTTACATGTACTAAACTGCAATAAACTACACTAATATTATATACAATAAGTACAAAAGAATCCGTTCAGAAATGTTAAACAATGACAATTTTGAAATGTTAAACATTGGTAAAAAAAGACCAATATTGTCGTAGTACGCTAACTATCCAATACACCCATATTCGAGCCAAGACCAATTCACACTTAAAGTAACAGCATTTAAAATAACACTATTTTAATTAATCATCTGGAATTTACATAACGGTAGTTTTAAATTCATTAAAGAACAGATATGTCAGAAGAAACACATATCATACTCATACTAATGTTATAAATGCGAAAGTTTAGATGGATGGATGCTTGTTAGAGTTTGTAGCCTAAACGGATTTCGATGAAATTTGGTATAAATGTAGGGAATAGTCTGGAAGAACACATAGGCTATTCACTTTCCTTATTTTTAATTCCAGCGGACGGAGTCGCGGGCGAAAGCTAGTTAAATAATAATTTACTTTAAAAGACTGAATTCGTATTAACAGAAAACAGACAATTTCTTCATCAACTAAAAGTCTCTTTTCCTAATGTGATAGAGAGATAGAATTACCTGCTTTTTTTCTATCTCTAGTTGTTGCTCGCGGTTTCGTCTGCGTGAAATTACAAAACAATAAAAAGTATAGCCTATATTATTCTCTAATAACATAGCTTTTTAATGGTGAAATAATTCTTGAAATCGGCCCAGTAGTCTTTGAGTTATTTTAATACACAAAAATCTAAAAATACAAATCTAAAAATTTCCTCTTTATAATATTAGTACAGATAAAAGTAGCAAAATATTTACAAATGTAATAAACAGCAGGTGACGATTTGTAACTATGTTGTACTATTGTCATTTCAAAGCTACGTCAATTGTTATGTTACTTCTTACTAACATGCGAGTGTTTGGATGGATGGATATTTGATATCACGAAACTGTAGAATGACTAAACGTACCAGAAAAACATTTCAAACACTAATAGCTTAAAAACTGGGACAGCATTTAGGTTACTAAAGATTTAATGAATTTCACACGGACAGAGTCGCGGGCTAAAGTTAGTCTAAATATTAAAAAATACTTAATTATATTCCGCCGAAGAGAATATTAAAATAGATACTTATTTTATTTTAGACTGTAAATCGAATAGCAACTAGTTTTCTTGCGTAATTCTGTAACATATTATCTATTTTTATAACCTTGATTTTATAAAATCTATTCTTTAATAATCATTAAATAAACACTCAATTAAAGAGACATAATTCAACGGGTGATTTCGAATGAGTTTATTTCTTTTTTTATTTTTTAAAAAATAAATATTTTATCGTTTAAATTACTGTTTTTTACAAAAAGGAAATTAACGAAACGCCTTTTAGTTGTTTGTTTACTTAACAGTTTGAAACTCACTTAACTATATTCAAATTCTTAAACTCTTCTAATTCATCTAAATAATTTTTTACTTTCCACAATAAAACCTTACGTTTAATAAATCAGTAATTAATATCGCATGTAATTGTAAATCTAAGCTATAATCAAGTCAGAAATAAGTTTAATTAATTCAGCAATGTAATAATCGGGTACATATGGCGTATACATGCGTTGTAGGCAGTACGTGATACCTAACTTCGGGTGAGGGTGGCATGCGGGGGCGGGGAGGGGAACTATACCGGACAGAAATTACCGCACAGCGACATCTAGCGAGACGTTTAGGAAAATAACAACGCTTATTTGCGTAATAAGTATTGATGTATTCCGTAAAATAATAATGGAATTATACTTACTGTAAATGCAAAAGTTTGTATGGATGGATCTTTGTTACTACTTAGCTTCAAAACGCCAAAGAGGCAAAATAACAGAACACGATAAAATAACATAATATGGGAAATTAGTGTTCTCTGGCTACTTTTGAAGTTTTTTATTTAATTTCGCGAGAAAAAAGATGCACGCAAATTGTAATAGGTAATAATAGTAGGATTTTAAAGTTACTAGGACCTTTTTTATTTGTGTAAGAAAAGGGTAAGTTAATTTCAAAGCACAGCCCAATACCTTTTTCCAGATTATAAAAAACAAAACACAGATTTCGAAAAGACAACGTAATGAAATCAAACATCAGAAAAGTTGAATAAAATCCCAAAAATGTAAAATAAAAATAAATTCTCAAGTTCAACTAAAAATTTTATGTTATTTTTCTTTATTAGCGGCACAAAGCGTCGTAGCGTCGTAACTCCGTCACGGCTGTGCCGGGGAAGCCTTATCGCGGCTTATCAATCGCATTTGTACCTAATTTACTAAAGGAAGTGACGCCCGATGTCACGCTCCGAGCTTACCGACATGTACGATTTTATAGAATGGATGAATACAAAAATATTAAAGAAATTAAAACCAACATAACCAGATGTTTCGTTATAATGGTAGCGATAAAACACTAACTGTGCAGCACGGTTTTACTCTTTTATTGTACTCTAATAATTCCTAGATGGATGGATATTCCTTAAAACGTATATCCACTACGGCTCAATGGATCTTACTGTAATTTGACATAAATGTAGAAGATAGTCTGGACGAACTCAGGTTACTATTTTTCTAGTCTAAACGGAAGCAGTCGCCCGCTAGTTTAGGTTTCTTATTTTAACATAGATAATTAACGATTTCTTTCATAATGGTAAAGACTCGGCACTTAAATTGTTAAATTATTTTAATAACTAAACAGTTGTCTGTCCCACGGGACGATACCTGAATAAATACGCAAAACATTTCTTACTTTATCCGTATCAAACCTATATCACAATAAATTCTACTTTTTCTAACTGTATTACCAAAAAAAGTTGATAAAAAAACAAACAAGAGTTACTTTGAGTATTCCGATTCGCTTTTATTGACACTAACAAACCTTACATTATTAACAACCTTACGCAATTGTTAAATTAAGTGTGAACATATATTACAGATAGTGTTGTGAAGACACGCACGAGTTAAGTGAGACTTAAGCAAGATCTCTGACAGATGAATTAACCTAACTCAGAGACATCAATTCATAGATATTTGTTATTGGCTTCATTTGGCACTGGACGAGTCGTGCGAATGACAATGTTGGACAATGGGGTTATGTCGTAACGTAAAGCAAAACTCTGTTTCCACTGAAAGATATGTCGTCACTTTCCTTCCCTTTGAATTATCAGAGATAACAATACAATTGTTTTGCTAGTGGAATATGTACTTATACTTGTGTAAGCAATCCCTTTGCTGATTTTTTTTGTTCTTTCTTATCGCATTTTTATACATCATACTAATATTATAAATGTGAAAGTTTAGGTGGATGTTTGTTAGAGTTTGGAGCCTAAACGGCTGAACGGATTTCGATTAAATTTGATATAGATGTAGAGAATAGTCTGGAACAACACATAGGCTATTTACTTTATTTTTTATTACACGCGGACGGAGTCGCGGGCGAAAGCTAGTAGCCGAAACAATAGTTTTTAACCTAATTGTCTACTCTATATTAGAATTATATTAATTCTTGCGGAGAAAAATTACCTAGGACGGGATAATTCGTCATATTTTTAGATATTACCTTATAAAACTTTGACTACAGTATTTAGAGGTAGTTATTTAGTTATAGTTTATAAAGAATATTCCATCTTCTCGAAGTTGTACAAAATGAAAGCTACTTTAGGTATTTGAAACAATTAACCAATGATATGCGCCGCGCTACTTCCAATCCGTGCACACCCCACCCCTTTGTCTGATATCGCCATTCGCCCCTTCATCCCGTTACCCCTACACCCCCACAACCCCTAACATGCGTCATATCGTGCACAGGTATCGATAGATATGCAGATTAAATTACGGCTTCGAAATCGATAAAAAGTCAGTTGTCTTTACTCTACTTGTTTAAAGGAAACTGGAACAGTGACTTCAAAACTTCTTATATTCTCTCGCTAGCAATAGATATCTAAGCGTAGGTTTTTATTGTTCAAAGATTATAAAAAGAACCTACTACAGTGGAACTTCAATAACTCAAACCTCGGTAACTTAAAAACCTCTATAAGTTCAAAAAATAATATGTTTCCTTCCCATTATAACCTCAAAACCTCTATAACGTAAAATATTTTGTGTTTTTCTTGGACTTCAACTTATCAAGGTTTTACTGCATTTGGTAAACTAGAAATAATGTGCTGTATTTCGATAGTTTATCTATACTAATATAATAAAGCGTAAACACACACTAATTTGTGGCATAGGATGTCAGCAATCACAGCAAATTTTTGAATAAATCCTTTTTAAAATAAAAAGTCCTACACTTACGACACGCTTTAGGCTATTTATTTTCACGGTAATAAACTTAAGGGTTCTATAAATTGGAAAAAAATACTCGTGTGTGAAAGGGACTATAAACTACAAGCTGCCAACATCAAGGAAGCAAGGTAATCTTTGTCAAATTATCGTATCATTTTGACATTAGCAATTGATAATTTGATAAATGTAAACAGAACGGGAACAGCTAGTTTCTTAATAACCTTGTATATTGTTTATAAACAAATCTATACTATTGATTTTATAAATAAAAAAACAATTCTAGAGAATTACGTAACAAAAGAATGACTGTAATTGATGCGAAATTATTTGTATTATGTGAGTTAAGTAAGTCGAGTCGTTAACGACCGCGTATTAACACAATTATTACTCGATTTAGATTCATAATTCCATATTGAATGCATCTAAGAAATGTCAAGAAAACGACTCACATTACAAAACATCCATCCGACAACTGAATTTGTAACCAAAGGATTTATATCAAAACCTGTATATAGAAGTCTCTGTCATTCTTTTTAATAAGAACAGAGATAGCAGTATATGTGGTTCTGCAATAGACCGGAGGATAGCAAAATTATTACCTATTTAATAAAAAAAATTGTAATATTTGTCGCTATAAATTAACAATATTTTTTTACATTCCACTAGTAAATAGACAATATATCTGTAGATATTTTAGAAATTAATATATGATTATGTCATAAAAGTTCGATAACCGGTAAATGCAATCAATTGACAGATAACCTCAAAATGACAGGACTTTGGTCAGTGGGACTCGACCTAGGGCGCGTGGGCATGCCCAATTGGAAAGGGTTCACAATCGTTAAAGGACATAATTAAGTGTATTATCAAATGCTATTTAGTGTGCTAAATAAGTTTTCTATCATAGTTTTGATTTAAAAAAGTCACCATATGTAACTTAATATCTTATTCTTACTAATATTATAAATGCGAAAGTTTAGATGGATGGATGGATTGTTAGAGTTTGTAGCCTAAACGACTGAAAATCTCGAAAAAAATGACAAAGACATAGAGGATTATCTGGAAGGCTACTCGCTTTTGGTTTTTTAATTCCACGCAGACGGAATCGCAGGCGAAAGCTAGTAGCTATATAATTATTAAAATCTGTTCAATATGTTGCCTAAAGAAATTTTAATTATATTTCATTCTCCTTAGTTTCCTTGGAGGTTAAAACAAAACAATCTTTGTTAAATTAACCCTTTTGTCTAAAGATCTGAGCTGTCAGATCCAATAAAACGTTTAAACCACAGTTAACTTGAAAATCACCACATCAGTAAATAGGCGTAAAAAAAATTAATCAATCCAACTAGATTTACACGAAAAAAGATAAAATTCTACCGTTTATCCGATATCAATTGCAAAACAATTATAAAGTCTCACGCAAAACCAGACTATCATAGAAATAAAACAAAATACAAAAGTAAAAAGTATAGTAATAAAAACGTCTAATTTGTTACCATGGTAACACGGTTACTACGAGTATACTACAAGATATTAAAAAATGTAATCACAGCTTTCTATTCTAATTGTTTACACACTTTATGATTTGTTTTTGAATGAAATACAAACAGTTTCCCGACGGTAAAACTTCAATGAATATAACTTGTAAGTTAATTACAAATTTATCATAAATTACAATATTTCATAACAGAAGCATTAACAGCTGTTTTCACACGTTCATATTTACATAATACCCATCAATTCCTATATCTTTATGATTATCAAGTGTAAAAGAATCTGATTTATCTAGATGGAAAGCGAAAACTCCTAAAACTAGGAATATCAACTTAATATAAAAATGCCCATAAAAGACTTCATTTTGACATTCATATATAGAACCAATAATAATAAGTCTTTATAAATTAAATAAAGCAGTAATTACTGAGAGTTAACAAAAAAATAAAAACTTTTTAATTTTTTAAAAAGCTCTTGAATTTATAAGCAGAAAGCTGTTAACTTATTTTGAAAATGTAAACCCGCATGACATTCCATTTAACTTCTATACTTACTAAAAATTCAGTCGAAAAACAATCACGATAACTGTAAGTATACATATTTCGTAATATAACATCCTTATATTATCAATATTGTGATATCTCACTGAGAAGAGAAGTTGTATGACGTGGGTGGTCAGAATCTCATCGCTGAGATTCAAATTAAACAAAACAATTTTTACAAAAAAACAATTTATTGTTTTTATGAAAACAATAAGGTTGAATCAAGATTTACTCAATCTACCATGAAATTCGTCTTGTTCTCTGATGCATAAGTACATAGGCATTTATAATTTTCATCTATAGTACATAATTACAATACATAAAAACCCAATTTAATTCTGAATGGATTCAGTTATAAAATCCCTCGGCGAATAGAGATATAGTTTACAAACTCCCGGCTGTCAGGTCGATCATAATCGTGTGTGTATTATTTATTTCATTTTTTATTGTGTCAACTTCGGCCGCGAGATGGGGCGACGAGATAGTCCGAGCGACGACTGACTCGACTTAACACTTACATTTAAATTCATAATCAATTATAAAACAACGCAATTACAAAACTTATCCGTCGAATGAATGCAAAATAACAAAGTTTTAACAAAAAAAAAATAGCCTAACATGAGGATATGGTGAGCGGCAAGTTATCGCAGTCAGGGACCGCTCGCGGCGCTACCAAAACCGTGGAGCCTATAAATTTAATACACGACTGATAAAGGTGGCCCCGCACCTGCCGCGACCGCTTTTTTTAAAACATATTTTACAACGAAACGCAGAAAAACTGACAACCAACCTACCTACGGCGTGCGAACTTAGACAATTGCTACACGACACTGATAATATTTGTGAAAAAAAGCATACAAGTATTTACGCTAAACCCATAGATATATATATAAATAGATAGGCAATAGTTTGGAAATTACTATTCTTGATGTTAGTGTTAAGTCTATCACAATTAGGTAGTTCGAAAACTTTTCACCGATCAACCGCAACCATCAGCACCAAAAAAGCGAAAATAAAACGGACACAAAATACTACATTTTAGCCTATCTATTTATAGAGATCATTGGGAAAACTGCACTTGTCTCGTAGATAAAGCATAGATAAATGTCATTAGGTTTTTAGACAAAAAAAAAATCTATTCCACGTTCTTGGCCTAACATATCAAAGACAAAACCTCGTAATCCATACATAATATTCAATACAACAGTAGTTCCAAAACAAAATAAATGTGTATGAAAATAGAATATTTAAATTCAATATTTGTTATGCGGCGTTCGTAAGACGTAAAAAAAATTGTTAGCATAATTTATAATTACAACAGGTTTTGAGGTCCAACTGTGTTGAGCAAATAATATTAGATCGATTTACAGTTTAACAAGACTTAGGCTCCGATACCAGTAATGTAAACATTTGTTAACAAATATGTCGTTCTAGTTTTCACTAAATAGATTTCAATATTCAAATCCTTACAAATAAGCTCTCAATTCTCTTATAATCGTCATATTTGGATTATATAGAATTTCAATTTGATTCCACACATCTTCCAATTATAAAAAAGTTATGTGTTTTAACAATTCAATACAAAGAAATCAAAGCCTTAAATCTGACATAAAACTAAGCTCATTTATATATTCTGTATTATTTTATTGCAAGAAATATCTTTATAATTTAAATCTAACTACAAAATTACAAGCAAAACAGAAAGCTTACAAGTGAGAAAATATAATGAAAAAGATATCATATAAGCCTGCATCTAACAGAGATCCTACGATCAAGATCTAACTAACGTAATAACAATAAAATAACATTAAACTGCAGTTTGCTTGTAAAGCAGGTAGATGGCGCTACCGCGTAGGTTTCCTAACGAAGGCCACGGCCCGACGGCATTATCAAGTAACGTGACAACTAACATATATGTCACCGATAGATGGTGGACTTAGACACTTGGTAACTTGGCAACTTACACAAGTTGGCAATTTGTAGTTTAATTTCTCGTACACAAAGTAAGCAAATTAGAGACAATCTTTCAAATTGTTTATTGATGAATTACGATAATAATGTTAGTTTATGTATGGATGAGTTAAATATTGTTTGTTATAAATGATTAGTCAATTCAACTGATTTATCAATGTTTCGTTCCGTTCAAGATTTGCGTAATTCCTAGTGAAATTTTCTATTACCAAAGTCCACAATCTATCGGTGACTTTTACCTTGAACAACTTCTACCAGCGACATAACCACGACGTAAATAATCTACAGATAAATCCATTAACGAGTGACTTTTTTATGAACCTATTCGATATTTTTTTTTTCAAATTTAGAGGACTATAAAATTCATCTTCCGTATCAAGTTTACGATCTAAGAAAAATGTTTTGCTTAAAATGCATACATAGTATATTAAATTTAAAAAGCATAAGAAAAAGTTAAGACGATAACATTGTTACGAGTTCCTATATTTTTACATTTAAAATATAAACAATCAATCAGAAAGAAAAACGGATAAAGCATTCATAACAAAAAGCATAGTCAAATATATTTGTGAACTACGAGAAAATTGATGAACAACACAAATTTAAAGGCATTTTAAAAATCACAGGAAGTATTAAAAGATATCTCGTACGGAATGCAAAATAATGCAACGAAAAAGCACGTGTTTAAGTAATCCAATACATCCAATTCCAGCATCATTGTAATATTTATAAAAAAAACTAGTAAAAAGTATAATTGGACTTATGAATTTTTGATTTAGATAACTTTAAAAGAAGTAATGAACAAGGAACGAAATCAAAATTGCTTATGAAGTCAGTCTTAAGACGTCTCAACATTAAGATAAATCAAAAAAGGAATATAATACAATCGGTGTATATGTATTGTATTTAAAAAGCGAACGAGATCTGTATTGTTCATCAATTTGCATTCCGCTGTTATGCAAAATAGATTCGCTAGAAAAATTCAGCGCGACAACCTAAACATTGTGTTTTACGTCCAAACAAATATTCATTTTTGTACGCAAATAATAAACCAATGAAACGGATGCTCAATTAAATTACTTTTATATTGGTATATGAAAACAATGATCAACTCAACTATTAACTAGAGAATTGACAGATCTAACATTGAATTGTTTAGGGCCTGTCCCACCACTAGCTGATATACTCAGATAGCTATAGCAGATAAGGGAACAAAACCCGATATTTCCATCACATATTTAACACGTTCGATTGTTATCAGACAATTACAATTTGGTGGGACAGGCCCTTAGTCTGTACAATTCATTCGACAGCAAAAATTTTGCCTACATTCATCTGAAGTTCGACTGTTAAATTAAACAGCAGGCTTAAAGTTGTTAGAACGAATCAAAGTATTGGAAGATTTAAAAATATTAGAAACGCCTTATTTCTTTGGTTATTTTCCACGAGTAGGTATAACTAAATATAACGCTTCATTAGCTTGTTGGAATGTCATTTTGTCCATGGACAGTAAGTAGTTGTGGACGCACGTAAACTTTTTGCTTGCCCAGTGTAACATGCGTAACGTCCACTGCACGATTACCTCCTTTCTGTTTTCTATCACTAACAGTATACGCAGGTGAAACCTTATCATGTTACATATATTGCGTCTATCACAACTGGGATAGGTTTTATAGCAAACTTTAAAATGTTAGTAACAAATACAAATACGGAACTTACTAACTTGCAATTTTGTTCCAACTGTCAAATGATAGTGAGAGTGTATATCAAAGTAATGTGTAAAGCGAAATTACAAAAATCAAAATGATGGAATTTCTAAACAAAAGAATAGGTAAAGAAAAACAAAAGAGAACGTTTGTCTTGTTAACAATTGATTCAAATCACGAATAAGCCGTCAATAAGGAAACGCTGTACTAATATCTTTGATAAACCGGACGATCAAATTAATGACGAACTCTACTTAAAGCGAAACAAAATGATAAGCAAGCTACAGGAAACGTTAGAATAAGGTCAGATTTGTTTTTTTTTTGTGTCAAGTCGCGCGGCCGTCGGTCGAGCCCTCGTCGACAGAATAAAAGAACATTGAAGGGATACACGACACGACACGCGAAACAACGAATGTGTCAGGCGCGCGATCATATGAACGTTTTTTTTGTGTCCGCAGCCGTGTCTCGAGGTGGAATCGTTTTGTGCGCGGGCCCCTACCTGCCGCAGCCGAAAACAAAATAAATAATACACACGCCGAGTCGCCTTCGACCTCCTATCAACGACATCGCCTACAGTTCTACTCACCGGGATTCACCAATAAATACTCCGTAATAAAATATTTACTCTGGTTTATTTAAATACTTAGATAATAATATAAAACATTTTAACTCTAATTATTTATTATTTACCTACTAGAGGCTTGCACTACCACTGCCTTTGCCCTTCGTTTATTATCTATTGTAGTTTATACAGGTATATACATGCTTCAACTTGTCAACTTCGTTGAAAATAACGAATTAATTACATTTACAACAGTATTTTGGTTCGAATCGGGCGAACATATCGCGCGGACTGGCGGTCGCCTCGCCAACGCGCCCTACCGCGCCTCTATTGCGCCTTTACCGCGCTTCTACCACGGCTCCACTCTATTTGACTTCTCCGTAGCAATAGTTTAAAGTTAAACAAATCGTATCAATGTAATGCAATTCAGTTAGCCAGAGAGCAAAATTTAGAGAAGTCGGTGCAGACCGGCGCGGCGCGGCGAAAGGGCGCGTGGGCGCGGCGGCCGCAGGCCCAGGACAATATCAATAAAAGACTCTTTCATATTCCAATTTCTATAAAGATTTCTTTTAATATATCATATACGTCGTAGGTACATTATATAATATAGAAAAAATACCTATTTTTACAAATATTAAGTACCGAGATTGGCCACAAATACAAACAAACGAAAAAAAACAACAAAACAATTAAAAACAGGAATAACACCATTTTGGCATCTAGTCCGAGTTCTATTACTTAATAATTTTAATAAATTACATGTGGCGGCTCGGAGGGC
>NW_013525135.1:1633985-1665042 GCF_000836215.1 Papilio polytes
CCCCCCGCCGCCCCACGAGCGCCCCCACGCCGCCCTCCTACACCTATTATTAACACCTGATTATTTACAAACATTTTTTTAAGTATTACTAATGCTACTCAGCGCTTACACTAAAATAAGGAATGTAATAAGTAAAGCACACCTGTTTTATTTTTTTAGATGACGTCGAGTAAGTTTGCTAAGTTATCCTTGTTACAACCCCTCAAGTATTCCGTGTGTATAGTAGTAGAGCAGTTCGCGGGTCGCGGGCGCTGGCGGCTGCTCGCGGCTGCTCGCGGCCGGTGGAGACGGCGGGCTCTCTGAGCGCCGCGCGTTATTGTTTGTTTATATTTTTATGCAATTATATTGTAATTATGATAAGTATATTTAAATAAATTCATTAGGCGTGTAGCGTCGTGTTAAGTGTTATTACGTCGTAATGGCGACGCTGAACATAACAATTATGTCATTAAGTAGGATTTGGAATAGAGAAAAGCTAAGTGGGGATAGCAACATCCTCCCACGCATCATTGTCGTTCGAAAAACTTCCCAAATATTAAAAACTGGAGTAGGTCTGTATTTGATGGAATTTAGTTGAAAGAAAAAAAATTAAAAATGTAAAAGTAACAAGAGCCTATCTAGGTCACCTGTGTGTTGTATCGCAGAGTATAAAGAAACGACGATGTCATATACGTAACAATTTTATTCTTCTTGATTAAATAATTGTCTTCATGCATCAATATTAAAAAGTCTTTAAAATCTTACTAATACTATAAATGAGAAAGTTTGTATGGATGGATGCATGTTTGTTAGAGTTTGTAGACTAAATGGCTGAACGGATCTTGATGAAATTTAACATCGATAGTCTGGAAGAACACGTAGGATACCTACTTTTGTTTTTTTTAATTCCATGCGGACGGAGTCGCGGGTGTTTTCGAAAACTCGCAATTTAACTCAGAATGAATTATAAGAAATAGTTGGAAATATTATTATCATGTGACATATTTATGTCACATTGCTATCAACATGAAACTTTATAATAAAAAACAATACAACCACCTATCCATTGTTTTTTTCTCCAATGGCCATACACTTTAGTACACATGATGTCAATAACAATTGTAAAGTTACAACGAATAACGACTTAATAATTATAAAATATGTAAAAAAAATCCGAAATAATACTACACATAGCAAAATAACATTATAAAAATAATATTTTTGTGAAAGTAAAATTTTGCACAGTACATAAATTTTACCAAAAACCAATAAAGGATTTGAATTATTTCTTTATAGAAAAAGTGCGAATTAGACAATAACTGTAATATGAACTTAAGATGTCAAGACTACGCTTGTGTTAAAAATGTACGGGAAAGTTTTTCTTGTGTTTATTCAAATAATTACATAATGAAACATTTGGTTTGTTCAAGAAACGTGAAAAAAAAACTTTTTCATGTATTTGTAGCAAGATGGATTTAAATTATTTTGTACTTTAAAATGTAAGATAACTTTTTGTAATCAAGTAAAGAAATTAAATTATCTCAAAAGTTTGAATTTATTATCAGAGCTGCCGCGCGCCGCTAACTGCGAGTTCTGAGGGGAAGCGCGTAGAGTTGAAAAATGAAACGCGCAGCGCCATCTAGTAGAGAGTAGAAAAACTAGAGGTTATTTAAATGCATTCATTTATTTTTTTCATTTACTTCTTTTCGCATTTTAAAAATATTGTACTGTTTGATAATTCTTAACATACCTAAAGTTTAAATTTGGCAGTTTTAATAATGAATGTAACAGAGTCTATTTTGTGTGAAATAAACACAACAAAATAAAAAAAAAATTGCCGCAATATACAAAATGTTACGTTAAAAATTATTTATATTTTGTAAATAAAAATTGTCTTGTGAATTTTGAATCTTTAGTTGTTATTTAATTTCCGATTTTCATTTTTAAATATAATAACGCTATCTAGTGACACATAGCGACACTACGAACCCACCCTTAAAGTTTTCAATGTGACTAACCCACGTGATCACAGCGCCTCAATATTTCATTTCTTAAAACAAATATTTTTAATTTGACAAATTCAAACTTCGGTAATGTATTTCATGAACGTAAAATAATTTATAAAACCTCAGACATAAAAATGAGGAAGTTTTCGATCAAAAACTCATACGTTTTAAAGATGTTTTTGTATCAAAGAATATATTGACCTTTGATATAATATACGATATGACTTCCAGATTCGGGGCTTGTAATATTCAATGACATGATGGTAATGGACTCACGTGCGCACGCCGGCTGACCCTCGCCTCTTGCTTATGCATCGTGGAAAATTTACCATTATAATTTATCTCAAATATTCTAACCTAACTGTCAACTGAAAGTTCTAGAAATTTCGGACCATTTGGAATTTACTTATTATACCATGAGTCGATTTGTAAATCAACGACGTAATGATCTTATTGGAATCTCATTTGTTAGAGTTTGTAGCCAAAACTATTTAACGTATCTCGATGAAATTTGGCATGGCATGGATACTTTGGAAGAACACATAGGCTAATCAGTTTTGTTTTTTTTAATTCCCCGCGGACGGAGTCACGGACCATAGCTAGTGTAACATATTTAAGTTTTACCAATAGAGTTCAGCTAATGCCAGTACAGTAATGTCCCTGTAACTTATTGCATATCATAGACAGTATTCTGTTAACCAAGACAGATTAATCGCTTACTATACTGTTGTAAAAAATGTTAACGAAGACCCAATCTAACTAATAATATAAATGCTTTGATGGATGGATGTTTGTTAGAGTTTGAAGCATAAACAGCTGAACGGATCTCGATGATATTTAGCATAGTTGTAGAGGTAAGTCTTGAAAAACACATAGGATACTTTTTGTTTTTAATTTCACGCGGATTTAATCGTGTATAAAAGCTGCCAACACCTGGTGTATTTCCACATACGATAGCTATATAATGAAGGACGTAGGTCCGTGTACGGCAGATCTTAGCTATATGAACTATCAGCATCGGATCGAGATGGTATCTCCAAATCGATTCGCATCGCTTTACCGCGACTCCAATTGAAAAACTCGCGCGTTTGTGCAAAACATATTGAATATTAATATTCTACGGCGACTTGTATACTCAAATATGTACATTAGAAGTGCCTTATAAAGTTTAAAATTTCAATAAGAAACTATCGCGTTTTAAAATTTTGTCAATACAATATTTAAGCCTGCATCATCTTTGTTTTATCTAATAAGTTAAATTTGAAATTTCCAATAAGTCTACATTTATTTTTAGCTCTTCTATAATATAATAAGCGATGTATTTCTAATGTAAACCCTGCAAAGGTATCTACAAACGTTGAAGCGCAAAATTGGTTCTCGAGGCATTCGCGTATTGCCCGAGGCGCGGCTCTCTTGTAATTGATTTCTGTTCAAACTTAATTTCATAAAAGAACAACAACCAATACTAACGGATATGCGCAAGGAATTAAAAAACGAAAAGTGTACCATTTTAATTTTAGTAAACATATTCATTGTGGATATTTCTGTCTACCTCTTTAGGTCACGGTCGTGTCTATGATATAAACATGATTAGTTTAAAGAAAACTTTAAGTTTAAGGTATTTCTTAAATGTAATACAAAACTGATAAGCAGAATCATTTCTTATAAGAAATCATTTGTTATTTCTTTGTAGAGAAATAAATTACTATTACAAAATATGGCATACAATGCATACAATAATAATATACCCATAAATGGGCAAAGGAGTGACTTAGGGCTGGCGCCTTCCACATTCCGTTAATAATATGAACTTAGATAATTGCAGCGACTTCGTCTAGTAGTTACCGATGAACTGTAAACTTGGTCAGATTTTAAACGGACCAGGCGTAAAATGAACGGTAACAAATCAACCGAACAAAACAAAGCCCGTACATAAACTTTAAACGTAGAATACCAAGAGATTTCAAATTGCATTTAATCGGTCTATTTAAAATTAACTGAGAATTTACAATAAATTAACATCGATTAAAAATTTTTATAATCGATTGGTAACATAGCTTTGACAGTATAAATCTTATATTATTACTAGTATTAAAAATAATACAAGTGCGTAGGTATATCTCGACTATTACTAGATGCCGTGCATTTATTGATACAAGCAACAATGAAAATCATTACATCAGACAACACATTTTCACAATACATTTAAAATAATATTTATAGTCTAAAACATAAAGAAATATGCAAGCAAAATAACTTTCTTTTGCGTTTTTAATATCTTATTTATAGAAAAATAATAATTCTTTGTAAGCAGAAACTTTTTTCTTATCTGTTCAGAAAACTCAATCAAAATTAATAATCCGTTTAGGAATGGAAAAGTCTATAACTCAATTGTTGATTTTGTATATAAAATTATATTTTTACAGCATTCGTCCGCGACTCCGTCCGCGTGGAATAAAAAAACTGAGCAGTCTATGTATTCTTCCAGACTATACTCTACATCTATGCCAAATTTCGAGATCCGTTCAGCCGTTTAGGCTACAAACTCTAACAAACATCCATCTATCTAGACTTTCGCATTTATAATATTAGTAAGAAGTAAGATTTATAAAAAAGAACAAATCACAGATATATCTTGTAGCGTTATATTAAAATAATTCATAACGAAACAACAAATTATACAAGTGAATGAACACACTTTCGATTTCCATATGAGCGCACTTTTAATAATTCACACTGGTAACAAATTATGACGCATGATGAATCATACTTCATACTAATCTTACTAATATTAAATGCGAAAGTTTAGATGGATGGATGGATGGATGTTTGTTAGCGTTTATAGCCTAAACGGCTGAACGGATCTCCATGAAATTTGGCACAGGTTTAGAGCACAGTCTGGTAGAATACATAGGTTACTTTTTATCGCGGGAATAGTTACGGTTCCCGTGGGATTCATTAATTTAATGTTTACTCGATCATTCTGCGCAGGTTCAACATATCTTATTGAAATTTGGCACAGATATAAAACAAAGTCTGGAGTACACATGGGATAAACTTCATCCCCGAGAAATGTCCGGTTCCCGAGGGATATGTAGCTTTCTGTAATTTATATAGTTCGTATGTCTTCTAATACCACGCGGACGAAGTCGCGGGCAACAGCTAGTACTTAATATTATAAATGCGAAAGTTTAGATGGATGGATGTTTGTTAGAGTTTGTAGCCTAAACCGCTGAACCGATTTCGATGAAATTTGGTATGCATGTAGAGGATAGTCTGGAAGAACACACTCACTTTTGTTTTTTCCGCGCGAACGGCGTGCGAAAACTAGTCTGGAATAAAATATAAATTATTTTATCACACAAATAAATAAATAAAAATTTCTTGTAAACAAATTATACTCAACTACTAAAGAACTAAACTTAAACTGATTCTAATAAGCGGTTATGTTTTTTAAATAGTTTTAGGACTTATTATATTCCTTTGAAATAGCGAAACATTAAACACACTTCAGATAGACCAGGACAGTATATAAAAAGAAAATACGTATAGAAAAAAAAGCGATAAAACCAACTATTACTTTAAGTCCGCTATAGGCACTCAGTTGTAACTGAACAGTCGAATTGTTCAGTTACAACTGTCAGAATATAGCACATTTAGTTTCACAGGGTACCGTCATCCTTGGCTGACCCAAGAACAATACGAAGGTCATCACAATTTCTAAATGTTGGAAGCACAACATCGAATATCAATTAGTTAGTAAGCACGTGCATGTAGTACATAGATATACATAAATAGATAGGTGATTATTTGGTAATAAATTGCTTCGTTCCGATTTAAACATCCTTTTTGATGTTAACGACAGTACTATTATTTCAGAAATTCAATATCGCGACCCATCGCAATCAACAGCGCTAAAATGGCGATAATCTAACAGACAAAATACCACAGTTTATATCCTGTCCATTTATAGAGGTCAGTGTATTAACACTCACGCGGTTGCCTTGACAATAACAAGCACAAGTTACAACAATTATTGACACCCGATGACAGATTTATGGACAAACGCAACGAATTACAAACCAAATGTGATACGAGATGGGAATCTTTTTAACCTTCAATTGTAACTGTTAAAAAAATATAAATTGTTCTTGACAATACAACACGAACTTCTACAGAAGCACAAATAACCATTACATTAAATTTGTTGTTCAGGATAATAGGACAATTTTCTTTTCGTTGAATTCAATAGAAATTAAAAATTGTAATAAATCTGTCTAAACAATCTTACCTTTATAATATTGTAGTCACTAACTTATTACAGACATTTGTAACATCAATTTAAACATCGAGACTTTACTAAATAAATCCATAGACATTGTCTTGCCTTGTCTTATAATTTTCAGTAATATGTACCTACGAGCTGTTGCCCGCGACTTCGTCCGCGTGGTATTAGAAAACATACAACAAACTATTATATATAAATTACAAAAAGCTACGTATCCCTCGGGAACCGGACCTTGCTCGGGGATAAAGCTTATCCCATGTGTACTCCAGACTTTGTTTTATATCTGTGCCAAATTTCAATAAGATATGTTGAACCGTTTCAGAATGATCGAGTAAACATTAAAAAACTAAATTAATGAATCCCACAGGAACCGTAACTATTCCCGGGATAAAAAGTAGCCTATGTGTTCTTCCAGACTATGCTTTAAACCTGTGCCAAATTTCATGGAGATCCGTTCAGCCGTTTAGGCTACAAACGCTAACAAACATCCATCTATCCATCCATCCATCCATCTAAACTTTCGCATTTATAATATTAGTAAGATTTGATTCAGATCCGTGGTGTCAAGTACGCAAGTCGCCCTAATGATCGCCGACTTTCGAAAGAAGATGGCGCTTTAAGAAGAAGTACCTATCTCGATTTCATTGACAATGTTTATTTATTGGTTAATGCCTTAACTTAGATTATTATATAAATGTGTACTTATTCTATGACAATTTAATACAATAAATATATTAATAACTATCAATTTGCATTATTAATTTCGCTCTAGATTCTATTTTATTTTTTTTAATTTAACAATGGTAGAGCCCGCTTTAAAATCTTCGCAGGAATGGGCCGGCACGCCCAGTGCAATACCATGACCACACAGAAAACAGGCGTGAAGTGGAAGCAATTCCGCTTTTAGTCTGATGAGTGCGGTGCCGGAGGTCTAATTTTAGTCCCTTTCCCTTTCCACCCTTTTCTTAAGAGGGAAGGATGGGAAGGAAAAGTGGATGTTACGGTGTAGGAGACGCATAGGAAGGGGAAATGTCCACTTGATGTGCGTCTCCTACTCCGTCAATTAATGGTAGGCAACGCATCTGCAATCGCGAATGTTTATGGGCAGCGGTCGCTCTCCATTTCGGTGGATTCAGGTGGCCGCTTGCTCGTTTCCCACCTTATATTATAAAAAAAAAATAGTAAGTCAATTGTCTATGTTCATTGGAGTAGAAGAAATGTCAGTTTTAATAAAGTTTTCTGCTGTACTCTTATCTGTTTATAAGAACCATCAGTTACCAAATGGAGGTGTTAATTCTGAACATATTGGTATATTAATTCTGATGTCGACTTCCAAACGATAAATGTTTTACATTTCGCAATGTCTCATACTGTATTGGATTGAAATTACTTTTGAAAAACAAATTATTTATATCTGAAGATCTTTAATGCTGGGTTTCTGAAGTTTCTATTTATTTTATCACTCGCTTTTGCTAGCGATTTGTTCTTGTGGAATTAAAAAAGTATTATAATAAAAATGTAGCCTATGTTACTCACTGATAACGTAGCTTTTAAATGGTGACGGAATTTTTGAAATCAGCATAGTAGTTTTTGAGTTATTTCAATACATATAAAAATACTTATCATTTCTCTTTATAATATTAGTACAGACTAACTTTTGCTCGCGACTTCATCCGCTTGAAATTAAATAATGTAGCCTATGTTACTCTTAAAATTACCTTCCTAATGGAGAAAGAATGTTTAAAATCGTCTCTGTAGTTTTAACATGAATCAAATACGTACAAATATACAATTTTTCTTCTTTATAATATTAGTGTAGATTACCTAATGATTTATTACGTTAACCTAAGTTTCACTATAATAAAACTCAGGCTACGAAATTCGGAATCTCATTTTATGAATTCATCAAACCATAGACACTATCGAATGGTTAAAAGTAGTTCGGAAACCGCCCGAACAGTTCTCAATTTCTAAGAATATTTTAGTATAATAAAGTAAGCAATTCATCTAAAAATTTACACGACAGCTGTATACCATGTATTAAGCGGTGACATTATTTTTATTGTTTTAATTGGCCATTTCTATTGAGTGTAGTCATCATGGAATCATTAATGAAACGTGTTCTGGTATAACGATCGACCGGACAGGAATGCGTCGCCTGCGCTCCGCATTGGACTGCATCATTCTCTCCTGCGAAATGAAGACCAATTTAAACTGAAACATTGAATTTTAAACTTTAACACGTTAAGATAAGGTTGGGATTTGTGTATAAGAAATCCAGTTGTGACTTTATGATATGGATAGGTTACACTTAAACGTGCAGTTAACTTCATAAGAATATAATTAGTGGGTGGAGTTGAATCAAATAGTTGTAGCTGCCGGATTGCGGTCAAATTGACTTGACGCGCGTCCTTTCTTTTGCAATCCAGTATATTTGTTGCACTGGTTGGAAAATCGATTAATTAGCCGTGTTGAGGTAGAAAAAGTTTTTAAATTAATTGTGATACGGTCATTTTATTACATTACCAATAATGTTGATTTCTCACAGGTTTTTTTACTTTACAATTAATTGTATTACAATACGAATAGGCGACAAGACAGTAAGTATATAAGAAGGTTTATTTTATATTTAAAAAGAAAAGTGAAACTGTATTAGGGTTTAACTAAGGGCACCTAACCTTAAATAATCCAGAACAATCAACTCGGTATTTCAAAGCTTTCAAGACTAATCTATTTTTAAGATTAACCTAAGCGCACTCAGAGATAATTTACAGTGAACTTTAATAAAAGAATCCTATTCCAAAGTTGCTATCTTAAATCAAGGTTTCACGTTCTCAGAGCACCTTAGGTCACAGTGGTCCGGAACTTTTTTGTCAAACTCGATTTATGGCAGTGGGTGGTCCAGACCGAAGTCTTGTGTTTCCACGCGAGATTCCAGAGGTACCAAAATAAATGCCCTTCTCGTAATTACATAATTATTCTAACTAACTTACAGATAAAAATGTGAATGAAGTCACGGCTTTCAAAGGAGAAAAACTAAGCTTAATTGAAGTATTTAATAACAACGAAATATTATTTATTTTAGTTTGCTTTTTTATAACTATACTAGCTGTCCCCGTGCGACTTCATCTACATGGAATTATGAAAATTTTATTTTATTGTTTACATTTGTCAAATTAACAATTGCAAATGTCAAAATGACATGACATGATGACAAGTCATGGCAATCTTACTTCCTTGATGTTGTCAGCTTGTAGCTTATGGTCCCTTTCCCACAATAAGGTTTTCATCCAATGTATTCACCCTATAAGTTTAACAGCGTGAAAATATATAGCCTTTAGCATGACGTAAGTGTAGGGCTTTTCAATAAAGAAACAATTATTCAAAAATATGCTGTGATTGCTGACATTTTACGTCACAAAGTAGTTTGTGTTTACGATTTATTATATTTGTAGTAAGTAATATAGATTGAAAAATTAAAGTCCTTGTTGCGCACGTTTTTTTTATAAGTTACAATTGTTCTTATGTTGTTAAAAGTAACATTAACATACAGGAAAAGCAATCGAAAGTCATCATAACTTATTCATAAACAATCTCAAGATAGATCAAGTTATATTTTTTCCTGATCGATAAATCGCTACAAATATAATTATCGCAATAAATCGCTCGATCAATTCTTCACCATTGAGTTTCAACAGATTCAAATTTATTAATCTATTCAGAAAAAAGCGGCGATCGCTGACGTGCGAGGTAAGAGAATCTGATCCGATCGCAGGGGATATTATCGAAGAATCTCGATATTTAATCGTTTTATTAAATGAAGAGTAAACTTACTATTTACTAATGTTCTAAATTTGAAAGTCTGTATGTTTGGTTGTTTGTTTGAAGGTAGTTCGTTAACGACTGAACTGATATCCATAAAATTACATTGATGTAAAGCATATTCTGGAAGAGCTCACAGTCTACTAAACTATTTTTTTAACTATTACTAGTTTTAAAAATTTTAAAACTAGTAATCGAAACAGAACATGTACCATTGAAAGATATTTTTGTATGGTTTAATATTTCTTCAAGGTAATATCACCTCAGACATTCTAGCTGTTACTATAGCCGCGTTGTGTGTAGTAACCCTTACCCGCGTAATAAGCCGCAGCCCACGCCCTGTAATTGCTACATTCGGTAGCTTGTAACATAAATCTGCTACCGGCTCATCATTACGCAATTATAACCGCTATTGTCAAAGTCTTAAAGAACAAAATTATTTCAAAGGGGAGGATCTCTGTGGTCATTAATTTTAAAAACGCTTTCGATCAAACGGTTATCGATATTCATTATTATTGTAATTACTTTCTGTTCTGTTTTTATTTCATACACGTTTGTTACAAACAATTTCCAGTTAATTTGTCTTTAGAATTTAATTTTGTATCTAGACATGTAAATATATGAAGACATAGGTCTATCTGCTAGACTGTCCTAGACTAATACAGAAAATTATTTTCATCTTCAACTTACTGTTAAGATTATAAAAAACAATACAATTAATAGTCGGTTTCCCAGCTACTTTTAACCATTCGTTAGTGTTATTGATTCGATACCTTCGTGAATTGCGTTTCCTAACTATGTAACTTGAGTTTTACTGGGTTGAAACAGATCAACCTAACACTAATGAGTAACTAGGTAATGATAAAGTAAATGGACTCTTTAGAAACCCAGCATAAGATACACAAAAAAAAATTCTCAACTTAATGTTCGCGTCTGCGGCTATTTGAGTACGCAATCATTGTTCGTACTTTCTACTCAACAGTCTCAAAGAATAGAGAAGCCACAGATTAAAGAAACATTCAGCGTTCTCCGCGCTCCTGTTTTAATGTATTACGGCCAAACACTGAAACGAATCTCAAATACTTCGCATCGTAAGCGTCGCTTACAATATGATAGACGTCGAAATTTAAGCTTATCATTTAAGGCGCTGGTACATTAAACGCTTCAGTATTCGGTCGTTAATCATTTTTCTTAAGTCAAATGAATACAGTAGTTATTTTAAAAAAGACGGCTTCAGTTTAAATACACAACAAGTAACTTTATAACCAGAAAAAGTTAGCACTTGACCCCGATGTTATCGTTGTAGTTTAGATACCTACCTATCAGTTTTCCACAAGAATGGAAAACTGAAAATGATAAGTTGTTTCAATTTGTTGCCGTGCGCACAAGAAATGATGTTTCCTCTATGTACCTAACATTGAACATATCGTTTGGTTTATTCTGAATAATGTCTAAGTCTCAAATAACCGAAGTAATAAAAGCGCGCGTACACCTTTTACCAAACTGTCGCACAATTGTTTAGTGTCGCTTTGATTTGATTTTAGCAGTGCAACTGAACTTTTGAATTGGCTGCGGAACAATCGACAATCGCAGAACAATTGTGCGGCCGTTCTAAATCCGCAGATAAGTTGTCCAAATGTATTGAACATTGCTTTTAACATATTTAACAATTTAATTACAGAAATACATATTTTCGTCAATAACATTTGCGTTGTAAGTTGGACCTTTATTCCTAAAATGGAAACTAACAACGAAAGTAAGCTGCAAATACTAGGAAAATGCCAATCAGACTGGTTTAGCTAGCCGGTTCCTACGTCTAGTGGTGACATCGGAAGGCGTCACCTGCGCCACCTGCTGGGAGGTGGCAAAAACATACCTGCATCCTTACCAAACATATAAACGCACGTTTTATGTATTAACTCAATTAAGTGTATATTATACACTAGTTCTACAAAGATTATACACAATTATTCTATTTTTAATATAGTTGTTTATTATTATATAACCATCCACATTTCACAAAAAAGACATGGATGCAGTGGAAGCAATTTCGCGTATCGCCTGATGAGTATGCGTGCTGGAAACATAATTTTAGTAACCTTTCCACCTTTTACTTACAAGGACAGGAAGGGGAGGCATCCACGTTGGCTTTGATGCATAGGAAGAGGAAAAATGCGTCCTGTCTACCGTTGAATAAATGTCTATGGACAGTTCCTTTCTATTTCGGCGAATTCAGATTGTGCTGCTACCTTGTGATATAAAAAAAAAATATTTAAACGGTCTATTGTTTCTCAAATCGATCAAAATTATAGTAGATTTTAGAGAATCAAACCAAAGGCTTAAAATGAACATGTACTACCTATTAACCACGGCATTTGAAATGACAATTGATAGGTATTACGGAGGAGCTGGGTGATTTCTGGCGATTAGCGTGGCCTTACCGAAATACGCTCGCAAATTACGCCCTACAACCGTCGATCGTTCCAAGCGCCACAGCCTACAATACTAAGTATGAAGGAAATATATTTTCGCTTAACATATTATGACAAAAACTGAACACTTTATATAAAAAGGATTGTGGAGTCCACAGTAGACCTCTAAGTGAAAATAGGTACTTACAGTTAATTTAAATAAATGACAATAAGCGATCTATTCGGTAATATAAGCAAAAGGTATTGCAACATACTGTAGAAAAATAATCAAAAATCCTTTGTAGATTATGCTTTGCAAAATTTTTTTTTAAACATCCCTTATGTAAATGAACTTAAACTTCAGTTAAAACTTATTCAATACCTAACATAAAAAAAAAATTATCAAAATGAATCATCTGTTTTATGTACTGTGGTTTATGCACCTGTCGCCTACTAAATAACCATGTTATAAAATATATAAATGTAAGATGGTCTGCGCGCGAACCCCGGGTTGGGAACCACGCGCAGATACAAAAAATGTTCAAATATCGGGTAACCGTCACAGAACAGCAAGCGGTTACCTGCTGAATTAGGCCGTCACTAACCGCAAGCGACCTAATCCAGCTCGCTACTGTGCAAGTTCTGAGTAAAATTAGTCACAAGACAGCAAGCTAATATACTCAGAATCGCGTCGTAGGAACTAACTTGAGAAGACAGTAATTTTAATAATATTTGTTATCTTCTAATCTTCTGATCTTCTGATCTTCTGATTTGCGTATGTACATGAAACGACTCAACACAAGGCGCATGCAATACCACATCGTGCTTTAAAATACAGGTGGCGCCATCTAGTTTTGTACGTAAAAAACTATTGGTGTCTAGTGAATATTTGTTACATAAATATAAATTAATTATCCAAAATAAAGTTCCGTTACGATGGCTACGCGGTAATTTGTGTAGTTAATTTAAACGCCGTATGATCTTCAATAACTCATCTTCCTTATCCTACTCCCGTAGGGTCGGCACAGTTTTTGTCCTTCAAATAACTCTATCATACGTCATCTCAGTGATCACTCCCTTTTGGCAACTATTTAAATAAATTTAAAAAAATGTAAGATATGAAATTGCAATTTTTTCTATATTTATTTCAAATATCTACGAATACCTGTAGGTGCTTTTTCTCTGATTAATAGATGCATTTTTATAAAAGAACTATCACTCGCCCGCGACTACGTGTGCGTGGAATTAATAAAAAGTAAATAGTCTGTGTGTTCTTCCACACTATCCTCTACATCTATGCCAAATCATCAAGAACCGTTCTGCAGTAGGCAACAAACTCTAACAAACATCCATCCATCTAAACTTTCACATTTATAATATTAATAAAATCTATAAACTAATAAAACTGATTATAAAGGACTACAGGAATTGAATTAAAACAGGAAAAGGGTTGGTATATGTTTATGTGTGACCTAGAATTATATAGAGTCAAAGAAATTACAAATAAACTTTATTATGTCTTAGCAAATCTACTAAGATGCAAGACATAGCAATGTCCTTATAAGGCGTTGTTCGCCTCTACTTGTATAATAGGAAATTAAGGCGCGCATGGCGCCACTGCTTCCTACAATTACTCACTGATCAAAGTTATTCAGATAGTCAGATGCATTACAGTTTTCTTAGTTCATTAAACAAAAGAAACCGCAAGAACAAACAACTATAACTTGTGCAACTGAGAAAGTCCGCTACCTTTCTAACTGCAAAACGGCTTAAAGATTCCAGCTTCTAGAAAACTCTTTGATAGTTAATTTACAATGTTCCGAATTCTCACATTGTTATCAAACGATTCTAACACATCTTAAGATATATTTAGTAAGTTAATTAGTAATTTCAACGCACTTTATCTATACTGTCTATACTGCTATAATAAAGCGTAAACACACACTACTTCGTGGCGTAGGATGTCAGCAATCACAGTATATTTTTGAATAATACCTTCTTTAATAAAAAGTCCTACACTTACGTCACGCTTTAGGCTATATATCTTCACGCTTTTAAACTTATGGGGTAAATAAATTGGATTAAAAACGCTATTGTGGGAAAGGAACCATAAGCTACAAGCTGCCAAAATCAAGGAAGTAAGGTTGCCATGATTTGTCATCATGTCATGTCATTTTGACATTTGCAATTGATAATTTGATTAATTTAAAAAATAAAACATAGTTTTAATAATTTCATGTGAATGAAACCGTACGAGAACAGTTAGAATGTTATAAAAATACACTTTCATTCTAAATATGTACTTTAAAACATTACTAACTAAGCGAATTACATTTTTTAAATTGCCGTGAATCCACGACGCACGCCCGCGGCTACCAATAATAACACTATTAAAAAAATATTATTTGCAAGTGGTTGTTTTGCGGCCACGCTGCCTCCGCTTTTATAATATTTATAGTCTTAATTAGTGGCTATTCGCGGCCAACACCATTTATTTATTATTGGTACACTGCCTTAGGGACTTATTTGATCGTACGAAGCCCCAACAGCCCCCGTTTCAGTAAATTCAATAAAAGAAGATCGCTTCAAGACAAGATATCTCACCATTAATAATTTCAATTACTGATGCTAAAACAATCACTTTCTCCATAGATTTCTTTAAAATTGGATAAACAAATACAGTTCTTTTCAACCATCTTGGCGACTCTAGGTGGTATATTGAGTTCGAAGGAGCGATTTGCACTAAGGAGCCGTCTAGATATGATACTTAGGATTGTTTATTTAAAATTAGTGTTCCTTAGATCTTAGATAATGTATTGCTTAAAGTTACCTTTTAGTAATTCCGCATTGTTGTTTAAAACGGTACCTAATGAGATAATAGATAAGGAAATCTGCAAAATCCAGGATCGAGGGTCAAATGGCTTTACCGGTTAATTTCATCAGTTGGTAAGTATAAAATATTTTAATATTTTTCATATATTGCTTTTGTTTTCTTCCTTCTCATTGTAAGCTCTCTTATTGCTCTCTTAACTCTCTTAATCAATACTATTATAATAAAGTGTAAATACACACTTCTTTGTTGCCTAAGATCTCAGCAATTACAGCATATTTTTGAATAATTCTTTTTTTAATAAAAACCCCACACTTACGTAACGCTTTAGGCCATATATTTTCACGCCATTAAACTTAGGGGGTAAATATTCTGGATAAAAACCCTAATGTGGGAAAGAGACCATAAGTTGCTGCCAACATCAAGGAAGCAAGATTGCCATAGTAAGGTAATTGGTATTTTGACATTTGCAATTCAGAATTTAAAAAATGCAAACAATAAATTTATAATTTCATGCGGATAAAGCCGCACGCGAACAGCTAGTTAGATCATAATCATAGAACTTAGTACTCGTATATGAAATTGTATATTATTAATGTTTTCAAAATTACTTTGCAATTAATGCGCAATTTCATACTTTAAATTAATATTTAAATATTACTAACAACATACCTTCTTCCTGTCTATATATTTTATCGCCATCTTCCACGAAGATAGCTGACCAAAAATAAATAAAAACATACAACTTTTATGACCCATACGTTGGGATCTGCAGCGGACTATCTTATAATTAGGCCTTTATGCAAAAGCAACGTCAGTTATATATTCACGTATTCTACGTTCTCCTCATAAAAACAAAACACAACACCAAAAAGTCTTTATCAAGCTACCTAAACGAGGTTCACAAGATTCGCGTGTTGTTTGTATATCAAAGAGCACATTACGGCGCAGTCTAAACGCGGAAAAATGCGCATGCGCGTGCTTCCAACGGCGACGTGATCCAGCGAACATAAAAATCCAATTTGCATGTCGTCTGTGAAGATGGCGCCAGCGGCAACGGGCGATGGGCGATAGCGACGTGATCGCGGTCCCGGCACTGCCCAGATCTGTTCCTAGCTAGGTACAGTGTCTATTTATATCCATAGTACTAGTGACATATAACACATATGTAAGTTGTGAGTGATTCCACTAATTGGGCTTTGAATTAAACTAAGTTCAACAGTTACGGACGGATGCGAAACATTTCCAATCTCCATCAAGGCAGACAAGATACTAGTTTAAAAAACCTCCAAAAATTTGTTACAGATGCGATGCCAACCTTTACTATTTACAGACAAGACTGAGTTCTTTAAAAGTTACCACTTTATTGTCGATACCACGTCATCAGCTGATGGTCTAGGTCAAGGGGGACAAATACCAAAATGTGATTTTATTCCAAGTATGTTTATATCAATGATAACATGTCCATTCATATAAATGTTAACGAGCTCTTTACGTCAAATTACGAGACCACGTCAACATTACATGTAGCGGTTGAATATGAAAGGACATATTAAGGAGGGTTTATGAGACCGATCGCGCTTATCATTGATTTATTTGTCTACATGCGTTACCGTTAGCTTGGTCCTGTACATGATATCATCTGCGTCGCGCGTGGAATGTCAAGGAGACCGATGCTTGTCGCCTGTCGCCTGTCACCACAAACCTGTCGCCTCTGGCCTGTCACTTGTCGCCCCTCTTTACGACGCCCTCACGGCTTCGCTGTGACAGCCGCTGCACTGGACGTCGACTTGAAGTACTGGCAAGTGTGATGTTATTAAGCATGCGTTTTATTTGCATATTGAATTTAAAAGTGTATTTATTTCTTTGCAAAATACATCAACTTTTTGAATAATAATTATGATAAACCGATAATTAGTAACCATTTAAATGTTACATCTGAAATCTGTTATAACAGTTTGTAACAAATGTATCCAGTTAACTAAATTAAAATTGCAAAACGGAACAAGCGTAAAAAAGTCCATGACAGTTTCCAAATATTTTCACGTAACCGAATTGAAGATGCGGACTGTAAAGGTAGCTACAGAGCAGCCAGTTGTGTACAGTTAGCAGCGTCCAGCGGCAAGATAGCATCTAGGTGCTGTTCACACGTGGTCGACTGGGCGTATTGCCGCTCGCTTATGGAATCACAATCAAGTCACGGTGTAATAACTTATGTGATTTCTCCTTTGAATTAACAAACAGTTCGTGGTCCCTGTTCTGAAGAGGATAAGAAGGTCGAAGCTGGACATCTATTTCTGGACGTTTTGTATGATCGACGTGTTAGAATGCCTCTTCGTATAGAACAATATCGGCATGTCTTCTAATAACTTTCTTAGATCTTTGATTCAGGAGAGAGTTTCTACAACACAAATTGCTATTTAAAAACATGATTTTTGTGCTTGTTGAGTGTTACCGCAGACGTATTAAATTAAAATTAAACCATTTTGTTTGAACATTTAATGTACATATATCGATTGTCAGCAATCGTATAGATTAAAGTTGTAATAGAGCAATGTTCGTAGGCTCCCATAGTAAATATTAAATGTAATTAAATTCGATTGAACACAAAAAAATACAATTTTACGATCGACATAGGAGTTACATAAGAAAAACTTCGTTAGTACGCCAGACGGCCATTAGATGTCGCGCATGAGAATGGTATCAAACATTGACGGGGCGAAGTTTTTGCCGGCCACCTGGGGACTGTATTAGCATTGCATTATGTGGAAATGTGAAGCGACACGGGCCGGCAGTTAGGAGCTCAGAACGACGAGAAAAAAACAACGATCCGATTGATAAAGAAGGTAAATTAATGAATTATTTACGGTGCGAATGCGCGCGCGCCGAACGACCGCCATCTTGTGAAGCTATTCCAGACATCGGATTCGGACATTTTTACGCAAAGATATCGTCGCGTTCCCGTCGCGCCTGTCGCTCCTGATCCTGCAGCTTGAATGAAATTTTTTACTTATGACAACCACATACGTCTCTTTTGAAGACCCTTTTGATCAAAGTCAATCCTAAACGGTTTAATATTTTTAATACTGGATATACTTGCATAGTTCTTGAAGTGATTACAAATAGATACTCTTTAAATATTACGTATATTTCCAAATCTGGAAATGCTAAGGAGATTATTATTTAAAGAAATCTCTATAAACTGTTACCGACACAACAGCTTGTTAAAAAATCAATAGTGCTGTCCATGTATAAAACATTTTATGTAGTCATTATGTAATAAAATGTATAAATGAAAATAAAAACTTCACATTATTATTATTGTATTTATTCACCAATATCATATAGGTATTAGCCGCTAAACGAAATCGACGGCAAACTAAAGTGTCGACGGCAGTTTATTTGCGATCACAATAAATTTAAATAAATACATTTCTATGCGTCTCCTTCGTCATTCGCAGCCTCATTACTATGCACCTATTAAATATTAACTTTAGTTTTGTATCCAACGAGTGACAACTTCAAGATTTCAGTCTTAAAATAGTTGTGTTTAGGTGGATTTTTGCGTGTAAATTTATATAATCGGTGATGTATTTTGGGTCCGAGGTGAACAATGATTGACGCGTCGATTCACATCTGAATAATGGGATGCAGGCGTAAGGCGTTCATGAATCCAATGAATATCAAACGGCTAAGACGTAGGTACAATACAAGACAAACAGATTGCGAAGATTTTATCCGCAGATAATATATTGATGACAATTATTAATTTTATCTTTTATCTGGATATATCTGAAAACATTTGTTAACACCGTAAAAGCTAAAATACATTACGCTGGATGTGCGGCCACGTGGCTTTATCTCACAGTAAAGTGAATTGAACAAAAACCTAAATATTATTAAATTCTGTTATTTAAAACAATAGAATACCTAACTCAGAACGTAAAATCTTCAAGATGTGGAATCACAGTCGGGGCATTTCTTTGGTTTTTTCAATTTTAGATTTAGTTTTAAGCGTTACTATGAGATAGCTGATTCTCTACTTAGAGCGTGCGCCCACCTGAAACTAAACTATCGCACAACTGCTGTGCGACTGTCGATTGTTTCGCAACCTATTCAACTGTTTAGTTGCACAACTAAAAATCGTGTACTTCCATATAAGATCATAGCAAACAAAGCGAGAAGAAACAGGTGTGCGATAATTTAGTTACAGTTGCGCGCACGCTCTTAAAGAGACGCAGGAGCAATTATTAAAAAGAAAAGAACGACTAAATCACAAACATGCTGGAACACGTAATCCTTCAAGACGAATACTGTAGAATGGATTCCCTTTCATTGAGCATTCGGCGCTCACGACACGGTAGGAAGGAAAAAAATAAACAAAGTGGCGACATCTGGAGTCGTCGCACGTCTCACGACCACGTCCCGAAGACGTAAAAATCACATTTCCGGTGCAGGATAGATAAGGGCTGAGCGTGATGCCCGCACTTCCACACGCTCCCACACTGCCCTTAGCCAACATACACTTACCACGACGTGCGACGTCATCTAACCCTTTGTAAGAACAGAGCCTCACCTGCCCCACATTTATGCTAACAATTATGTTACAAACGTCTCTATTTTTTGTCGTGTTGCTCCGAATATAAGGGATCCGAGGAAAGCGTAAATCTAGCTTTTAATTTAAACCCTAGGAACGTATCAACGTATGCAAATATCGATAACCTATGCGGCTTTTCTATGACAAATCAACGTGGCTCGTTTAGCGCCCAAAAGAACATGATTTAAATAATTAAAGAATTCCAAGATTCGAATCCATTTAACTACAACAGATACATATTTTCATGCACAAGCTTGTGTATGTGAAAATTTGCCAAAAGTCTCTTCGAGGTTATTGTCACCGCTATAAACATGACACCTACGAAATGCAACTCAATAAAATATGTGTGTCGCGGACTTTAAATGGCCATAAAGAGGATCAGCGTCGATAGCGCTACGAGGTAGCCATACATATCGGCGGAGAGCCGCGCCGCACCGTGTCGCGCCGTGTTGCCGCCGAGGTGAAGTCCGTACATCACGCCTCAGCTCCGGCATCGGCATTTGCATTCAGTTCTTATTAGAACGCCACACCGCAAACCGCTGCGAGTGACCGACACACTAATTAAACAATTTGCTAATCCACTTGCAGACGCTTCCCTGACACACAAAGGCACGGAAGAGCTTAAACGCCGTCGCCGCTGACATTGCAAATGGAACTTAAAGCAGTTCAGTTACAGTTAATTTTCCAATAGCTGCTTTAAGAATGTCTTAGCAGTGCGAACTAAGACATCGACGGAATGGTTGATTTCTATTCTAATGTATGTAAAGTCGGTGCGACCGCGACAATTAGGCTAGGATGTGCGAGCCACGGCCGCGGTCGTGTCTGTGCGGCGTCACGCTGCATTGCGATCGTCAATTAGTCCGGCGGCGCTCGGCCGTCCGATCACGACCGCATCTGATATGCTCGCCAAGCGCCAAGCGCCAAGCGCCAAGCAGACGCAACGCATGCTAAGGAAGACGAGCTGCGACAACGATCCCCTAGTAGGAGAAATCTAATGATACGTGGGTGAGAGAGAAAATCTCGGCGCCAACGTTATCATCTTTGTATCGTATTTCCGATTCAAGCCACGTTATTAATAAGGAGAGAGGCGTCTGCGATCGGCTCCGCGCCGCTCCGTCGCGAACGAATAGTCGAAAAAGGTAAGCGCGCGCTCGTGACGGGAATGTTGCTGATGTTATGTATTTTAGGTCGCACTCATTGTATTTTAAACTGCCATTGTTTCGTACTTCGCGCCTGCTCGCCGAATGCCAGCGCCTGCGCCGCGCCTCCGCACAGCCTGTCAAACAATACCCTGGATGTCTGGGAAACAAAAGGAGTTATGTAAGCCGAAAAGCAATTGGCTCAATTCACAAAGCTATTAGCAATAATAATAGTTTGAGGCATGACACAAGATCTATAAAGTTAATTCGACTCGTTTATCGTGATCAGAAAAATAAGCAAAATTTGCTAGCGAATTGTAAGTGCGCGATGTAGACGGATGCTAAATACAGTTGTTAGTCCGAAATGGTAGGGTTCCCACAAGGTTGGTTGTGCATGCGCAGCGCGGCGCGGCTGGCACGTACGTCGGCGCACGCGGCCGCGTCCCACGCTCGCGCGATTGATTAACGGTGCGCGGACAGTCGTGCGTCCCTCATCCACTGGTCGTTCGACCGTTGAACGCCCGTCATTCACCCGTCGTCCGCCCGTCGTCCACCCGTCGTTCGCCCGTCTTTCGCCCGTCGTCCACCCGTCGTTCGCCCGTTGTCCGGCCGTCGTTCGCCCGTTATCAGCGTGTCGCCGCCAGATTCAGAATTGTCCTTAGCTGTCCATCGCCAGGCCTGCTTAAGAAAAGAAAAACACTTAGAAGTTAATTGTTGTTTTTAATTTTATTAACTTCGACTAAGTATGCATTTTTTTGTGACTAATTAGTACACGTTAACTAGAGACGTATCAATTATGAGCAGATGAACAAATGCAATGCTTCGTATGATAATTTATTTTAAACTTTACTTCGGTGTAAAGTCGTGTTGGAACTATGAATATGTATCAAGAATACTTCATATTTGATACAATAATTATAATTGTCACAACTTGTCTTCAAGCGAATATGTTGCCAGCTAATTTAAGTATGTGAAGAATGGTCGAAATTCAATAAGCATTTGTACATAGTAAAAATGCATCTGTCGAACATGTGACGTATGTAAAAATATTTATTCATCTATTCACTTCAAAGTATGAAATAGAGGCGATACAAATTTTCAAATATCTTGTCGGCCTCACATATGTAGAGAGTATGTTGTACATATGTCACCTAAATTCCACCCTGCTGTAAATATAACGGGACAACATACGCATTTAAGTGCCGACGAATTCGCGACAAATATTCACACGAAGTATTCAATGCGTGTTTATGCAAATTCTGTGTATTCAGATCCCAAGGTTAAGTCAGTGTCAAGTCAAAGCTTTGTTTAGTAGATGGATACGTACTAAATAACACCTATATTATAAATTGCGTAGAAATGTGAGAATCACGAATTTTTTTAATTATATCAATTAAGGTAGAATCGTTGTCAAGCACTGGTTTATTTATGATAAAAAGGCAACAAAGTTTATGTCCTTGATTGATTTATTATACTTCATAATAACGACAATGAAATGCAAAACAGAACAGTAGTAGAAAAGTTGACTCTTCTACGCTGTATTTATAAATCGACATTCAATCCCAAAAAAAAAAATATTAAGCCACAAATTTCCGTTAGTTTTTATATGTGCAGTTTTTGAAAAAATAAAAATGCCAATTTTGTTGTCTCGACTATCTAAACGTACAGTAACATGTATACAGGAGTTTCTCGATCGTGGGAGCTTTGCTTTTTTACTATAAACGTTCAGCAAACATTCACCCAAACTGATACACAAACATTCCAATCAATTGCGAAACGACGTCGCGCTGCGCATCTTAATCACAAGAAGCCGATTTAATGCCCGATAAATTCGATTCAAATGTTACTTTGTTCGCTAAAAATACTTTAAATCAAATGTAATCTCCGAATAAAATTAAAATTTAGACAAAAACAATTGACTGTCAATTAAATAAGCAGCCGTAATCGTTATAATTTAATATGCAAATTTCTATCACGTTTACATACTTACATAAATCGATTTAACAGTGTGGGCAATGAATAGGATTTTCTAGAAAACTCTTAGTCCCCTGCATCAGTAATCCACTTAACCCTTTTAAAAGAACTACATTTAACAAATATCGCTTATCACTACCTAGTGAACTTACTTCTGGAGAAAGAGAAGATTTCTAAGGTTCTCAGTAATTGATGAAAGTTGTCTAGTATGAGTAACATAGATCCTTAGATCATGTGATTTAAATAAAACATTGACGAGCCCCGCGTGCAGCCCTTGCTGAATTACAAACGTGCGTGCAATGGGACACGTAGCAGGAAGACAGAAACTAGCGTGAGACCGTAACCAAAGACATAGTTTTCATCAAGAAACAAAGAATAAAGCTTCCAACCAACATTGACACATTGTTAAGAAAGCCAGATAGAGGTATATGATAACTTGTTTGTTATGATGCTGATAGCGTATTCGTTCAATGATTGTCTAGTAACAAGTTAATGGTTTCTTTGATGCAACACACACTATCGTTGACATTGCTAAAATCGAAACAAAAAGAATAGAAAAGCGATCTTTTTTTAGAATTACAGGAAACTTCTGGTAATTTTTTAAAAGATGAAACGGAAATATTATTAAAGTATTTTGACTACATCTGCATGTATAAATTAAAGATCGCATACGTTTAATTATTCAATTCATTCCGTATAAGTCCCACGAAGTTACTAATGACATTAAAATACTGCAGACACGTTTTTCTCAGTCTGCGCGAAGACGCGGGAACAAGTTCAGCGTCACATATAAAACGTTATGATCGAAAACGAAATTCGTGAAATACCGTTTTTATACACCCCAATGTAACGTAAGTACATACGAAAATCGCACGTATTTCGAAGTGTACAAGGTATTATTTAGTATTGACAGAAGTACGTTGATTTTAGTGCAATATCTCGTGGCCAGTCTTCGCAAAGCCCTAAAGCCACAAGTCGACCAAAAGGACACTCAAGTTGTATCGATACTTTGATGGAATCTTTGGGCTGTATAAAATACGAGTCATTGTGTTTTTTGCGCGCGTAGCCCGCGGCCGCGGAATGCCAACGAGCTGATGGCCGTGCGACGTGCGCGTTCACCCTTCACCACGCGACCACGACACGGCGACGGCACGACAACGATACAACGTACTAATTGATTTTATTCGCAACAAGAAGAATCAGATCAGTCTGTTCCTTAAAATTTTTGTTTATCTCATATACTGTTGAGATCACAACTATGCAATGAATCCCTCTTATCTATCTTGTTAAATTGATTTATTTTATTATAATGAAATAAAACAATATCGAGTCACCGTTGCAGCATAATACAAGAATCGTATAAAATACCTTACGATCTTCGAACTACCTTCCCACCCAGAAAAACACAGGTCAACAATTATCGCACTTAAAGATATGCATCATAAAGTCGAAAATTGATTATATTGGTTTAGGCAGTAAACTAAACCTTTTATAGACATGAGTTTGGCACGGCTGACATTCGGAAGACGTTCCCATTCCTCGATGATTTCTTTATCTCCGTTATTATGGTCAAGATTCGATAAAGATTCAATTTTAATTGTTATAACATTTTGTCGCGTCCCAATCATTACAGATCGGTATCGTGATTACGTATTTTAACTTTTCGCATTAATTAGTTGGCGTATTATAATTATTTAGTAATAAATCGGCTATAACATAAATATATACATCACTTCTATGGACAAGTAAAAAGTTTTAGAAGAATAATTTGCTAAAGCACCAAAATCTTTTTGAAAATCTTTCAAAAACCGTGAATACCAATCCCTTCACCGCTTTAGATCTTAATTTTTCATTGTTAGTCTTCTAGCGTTAAATAATTATTTTACGGACAAAACATCAACATTATTCTGGTAATATTTGTATTTAATTGATCATATGTATCATCAGCTCACTATACGTCCCCACCGAGGGGCTCGGAGCCTACCCCAAGTAAGGGGTGACTAGGCCGTAGTCAACCACGCTGGCTAAGTGAGGGTTGGTTGACTTCACACATATCTCTGAATTTCTTCGCCGATATGTGCAGGTTGCATCATGATGTTTTCCTTCACCGTAAGAACGTCGGGTAAATTATGTACATATGTAAATTCAAAAAAATCGAAAATCACATTAGTACAGGGCGGGATTCGAACCCAAGACCTGTAGATTACAAGTCAAGTGTTATTGATCATATACAAGTATCGTATATTTTCTACAGAAAATATACGATACTTGTATATGATTTTTTTTTGTATATGATTTTTTGCCATAGAACAAATTAGATATTTGTATGTATACAAATATCTAATTTGTTCTAATTGTTGGCAAAAAATAAAATCCAATGCGAATTTTATATATCGTATAAGGTAAAACTTGTTTGGAATTTCGCTGCAATATGTGTGGTCCCCAATTTGGACCGTTGACCGAGCGCTAAATGGCTTCTTTAAATTTAACGGGCTTTTGATTGCTCCTATTATCCTGAATCACAAGCGAAGCATACAAGCTGTGTCAAGACTGCTACAATTTCTGTTTTGAATTCGGGTTTGCATGTTTAGGGATGTACGTGTTCCGGGATATCGATATCTTAGAAACAGAGTAGGCTAAACTAGTGATTGTCACGTCGTCGTTCGGCAGAACTAGTTACTTTTCTTCGATCATAAGTCAAGGGTCACCAGTGCCATCTATAATACACATACTAAGAGATACATATAAAACTACGTATGCGTGCAGATGTTTTATAATGAAAACATAAAAATAACTTACATATTCAGTTACAATGTCTAGACGTTTTTTTATTGTTTTCGCTACGGTTCAGGTGCCCTTATTACTTTTGGTTACTATCGATTGGTTAATTTTTTTATAATAGAAGGGATTCGGTCAGTACTCAAAGGTGTAGATCGTGCTCAAGGTCTATTCTCTATTAATTCCCTCATCAAATTAAACATTTATAAGTAATTTTACGTTTGTAAAACGAGTAACAATGTACAGGACATATTACCTATTAGTAATA
Organism: Papilio polytes; assembly: GCF_000836215.1. NCBI lineage: Eukaryota > Metazoa > Arthropoda > Insecta > Lepidoptera > Papilionidae > Papilio > Papilio polytes. The sequence continues at coordinate 1,660,078 of NW_013525135.1, forward strand.
AAGATAATTTAAAAGACAACAAACGTATTCATTACTACTAGAATTTGCTTTTAATTATTAATTGTTAAGTATAGAAAACACTTTTTTGCAACTTTAACATTTGTATTGAAAACATAATCTCGCGTCAAAATGCGTGTATGAAGTTATAAAAATACTCATAACTAAAATTTATAATGTTCATTACATTCGTTGTTAACTCGTCGACTTCGCGCGCTATTTCTCTTTTGTTTTCGCCTATCTTTTTTCTACAAAAAAATCAGACATATTAGTGGCCAGTGTACAACCTTTTTGGCAATGCAAACTCCTTGTCTAACAATAGACATATTTGCTACACTTATACGGAGAGCAAATTATGTTGCATTAATTTAATGTGGATACCTTACCGTAGACTTAAATTAACCTATTATCGTGTGCCAGCTGCTGTTATTCGAAGTTACAAATGTTAAGGAATATTGATGTTTAACTATAAACAACATATTTCGTCCCTTTTTGGTAACTATAGCAACTGTACATATTGTGTATTATTACTGAAAGAAATAAAGCGACGGAATTAAACTCCAGTATCATCCCTGTATATTTAATTAGATGTTTATGATTATTTTACGTTACTGGTCTTCGGTTATATCCCTAACCACGTGTTTTGTGACATGAAAAGAATACATTTTAAACTCATTAAATTTTAACACCTGTTTTTAATTTTTAAATCCTTTGAGTTTCCTATAATTATAGTCTATACTGATATTAGAATGATTAGTATTTTTGTATGTATTAGATTCATGTAAAAACTACTGAGATGATTTTGAACATTCTTTCACCATTAGTAAGCTAACTTATCTGTTAGTTACATAAGCTTTATTTTTAATTTCACGGAGACAAAAGTCGCGAGCAACAGCTTGTTTTAACAACCATTAACAGATATTTCATTAGATATCTTGTCTGGTTAATTTTTCTAACAGCACTATATGCAACTAGCTTTCGAAGTCAACCAGTTTTAATTTATGCAAAGATTATTTTACAGAGCCCCCAGAAGCCACTTTTAGGACCTTCGCACTATCAGATTGAATTCAATTAGTTTCCTTTTTCGTGTACTTCACTGCTAGAAGTTTTGATTAGAAAATGTTTATATCAATATCTCCTCGAAGATCATCCTTGTCTTGTACAGAGCTCGTCTATTACTGGAATTTTATGGCAGCCATGTCTCCAGCACGTACGGCGGCGAGCTGTATGCCGCGTGCTCCCGCCAGGTCGCGGGGCGTGCGGCGCGGGGAGGGCAGACAACAATGGCGCTGCGGTAACGAGCGGCCGCGTACGCGCTGCGTCCGTGCCCGCCACGATACTACGCACCTCAAACTTTGACATTTCGTAATTCAAGTTAATGTTATGCAGAATAAAGAATACTATTAGGACATGTGCACACCCAACTGCATGGTAGCACGATATTTGACTTTGTGACAGTTGAGGGAGATATCTTGTAAATATGGTACATTGTCGCGAATTGCTAAGGTCTATTTTACTGGCATGTATACCTGCCCTTATACAGTTTATTGCAATGTCAATGAACTGTATACAAGTCTTTAATATAGATATTTCTACAATTCAAGTAGTTGAACACCTACTCTTCTAAATCTTGATGAAATTAACCTATACTAATATAATAAAGCGTAAACACACAATACTTTGTGGCGTATAATGTCAGCAATCACAGTATATTTCCTTAGTGTGTTCCCTCCAAGTTCCTTGGAGTATTCAAAAGTTTGAGAAGCGGTGTATTTGAGACAAGAAGCGCACGTCCTCATTGCGCATTCCGCGCTCGTCCATACGATATTGATGTCACTCGGCGTATTTTTTTCAAGACGTCCGTTGCCTAGCGCTGCCGTGGTCGCCAACACACACGTACCTGGCGCTTACAGAACGCACAAACCACTTCAACAGACTAAAAATAGACGAGGAACAATGAGTTTTTGTGACTGCCCTGAAGTGATTCTTGGCTACCAACATTAGAACACCAATGTTTGCTGGTACTGCCAATTGATTGTATCCCGTGATCGTTTATTAATCAAATACTAGCTTTGTCCGCGTGGTATTACAAAACAAAAGAAAATAGCCTATGTGTTCTTCCAGACTATGCTCTACATCTGTGCCACATTTCATCCAGATTCGTTCAGTCGTTTAGACTAGAAACTCAAACAAACATCCATCGATCCATCCATCTAAATTTTCGCATTTATATGATTAAATACAAACTAAGCAATAATAATGTCAAAGATGTAACGATTTAAATTTTCAAGCAGCGAAAAGCTGAGGCATTCGAAGAACACATTGACTACTCTCCAATCTGGTAATAATAACGAAGTAACGGCGCGAGCCGAGGCTCCTGAGGCAGCCCTCGAGCTTAGTTACTTATAAACGAGGTTTAGGCTGAGCGCCATCGGCGTTCGTCCACCTAAAGCCCGATGGAGCTGTAAATGCCTCTTCAAGGCAAACAGTGACAACAGTCAACATTAAAAAAAAAGTTCTATTCTTGACGTTAAGTATGATAGAATACTGATAAGTATTTTGTCAATAGTTTTCTTAGCATAGGCGTTTCCAGATGATCTAGGTCTAATGGCTACCAATGTGGTCTTAATAGAAGCAGTCGATTCTCTAGTAGAGAGCAGTTACCCTACATCCTTCAAACAAGACCAGTGCTTCTTAGCATGACTCTGAGGTTTGAATCATCCTTATTTAACGGCTACATCTGTTTTCTACGACAGTAAGAAACTTCTTTTAGATGTTTTAAGAGTGCGTTTGACAAAAAACATCGGCTTCGGTTGGTCCTGTTTTGAGGATTGCGAACCTATTCCGCGGTGGCGTATTTACCGAAAATTTTTATTTCAATTTCTTGGAAATGTTTTATACCCGTTGTATAAACAGGAGATATTTTAAATTAGTAATTAGATATTCGTTTTTAAGTTAAATTTTTTATAGCAAAATAAGGATAATTTATGAAACAATTATTATCTAAAAACAAATTGCATTACTTTTAACATACAGCCTTTATTTAAATAATTTCGAGTCCGTACCTGTTTTAATTATTACTACATACATATTTTTACAACATGTTTTAATCAAAAAATGAATCATTTTATTTAACAAATAAATCGCAGACGAATAATTTACAAAAATTTAATTACAAGGATTCACATACATTTAAGACTAATATCTAAAAACACCCAATTTACAAAGATACCTTGTGACTAACAAAATAGACACCAGTGACGGTTCCAGTAAAAATGGACATTCAATTTACACCGTCAATGACATAAACGGTACGGATTTTCAATCACGTGTTCGAATGTTTAAATACCATCAAAGGAATTTTGTTGTAACCATATACAGGCACAAGCCTAAAACTTAGTTCGAATGTAATATAAGTAAATTAACAAAAATCTAAAATTTTAAAAAAATAAAATTGCCTATTACAGCAACACGTACTTAACTACCAAAATACTAGGAAACCGCAAGACAAATATTAATAAGACAATTTCACAGAAATAAGAGTTATTCTTAGATGACAAAGAGTTCAAGTTATAGTGGAAATAACAGTAATGTCAATTGCTTTGTTATCTACAAGCATACGTATTCGCTGTCCATCATAAGTTGAGCTCCTTCGCCCCTCTCTAGCAATGCTTAGATGGACCTTATCGGGGTATTTGTTGTAGTTTTATGGGTCAAGTTATACTGGTGAGATGGTCGTGAAGTGGTCGCGACGGTGAGTGCCATTGTTTTTCTCGTGTAGTTTTTTCCCGGCGCGGCCAATGGGGGCCGTTCGTGCCGCTCATTGGCGCGCTACGGGGGCGTGAGAGGCCACCGACAAGCCCCCCTTAGTACGCTACCCTAGCACGGCAATTACTACGTGAAAGCGTTTCTCGACTTATTGGTGTTTTGATGGTTAAATGATTTTTTTTTCAGTTAATTTATAATTTATGTTAATTGTTCATTGTAAAGCGTAACTGCACACACACACACACGTAGTGAGAAACTTATTGGTTGAAAATTATATACCTATTTAAGGAATAAAACTATAAATAAAATAAACTAAACACTTAGAAATATCTACTATAGGTACCTACCTATACCTTGTTTTAATTTACTCCAATTTTCTGAATAATATTTGCAAATTGCAAATTAGATTTTAAAAGTAAAGAAAAAAATGACATATTTGAGCCTTACAATAATTGTCTCTCAATGAATAAATATTTTTTGTTCTGGAAAGTTCGATTTTCAGTTCGAAAGTTCAAAAAATAAAACCAAACTCATATTTTTTATAACCACACTACATCAAACGGAGAAAGATTAATTTCATATCAGTCCAGCGGTTCCCGTGCATCTGTGTGGTCCATAGGGGCAGGTTCACACGCGCGGCTCACGACGCGCCCATATTACGCCGGTCCGCGTCGCACGCTTCGCCTTATCTAGCTATCAACTAAGATACATCACGTATACAGATATGATTATTTAACTCCTTTGTACAGACATGCGAAAACTATACATTTATGTCTACATTATGTACGATTACACACAGATACATCTCATTCTTTGATCTATACTATTATAATAAAACGTAAACACACACTTCTTTGTTGCCTAAGATCTCAGCAATTACAGCATATTTTTGAATAGTACTTTTTTAATAATAAGTCCTACACTTACGTCACGCTTTAGGCTATATATTTTCACGCCATTAACTTAGGGGTAAATATTTTGGATAAAAATCCTAATGTGGGAAAGAGACCATACGTTGCTGCCAACATCAAGGAAGCAATTGTCATTTGTGCATTTGAATTTTGACATTTCATGCGGATGAAGCCGCACTGGAACAGCTAGTAGATAATAAAAAACAAAATACACGAAAAACAAAACAAAATGCACTAAAAACAAAACAAAATACACCAAAAACAAAATATTCTCAAAAAAAACAGTACA
>NW_013525135.1:1666748-1706248 GCF_000836215.1 Papilio polytes
AGTTATGCCGTAACACACATAAAAAAAAAATAAAAAAAAAATATACCGACGAATTGAATACCTCCTTCTTTTGGGAAGTCGGTCAAAAAACACAGTTAATGGAGAATGAACTACATTCATACTAAAGTAAACGAAGTTGTTTAAAAACAGAATACAAATTTCAAGATTGTACATTTAAAAAGCCACCTTCAGTCGTTTAGTTTGAAATAAACAAATTCGACTGTGTAGATAAGCCTTTAATATTAACAGTTCAACTGAAAGTTGAAATTTTCCAGGCAATTGCAGGCCAGTGTAGAGAGTTGAAACTGGACATACATACGAACAGTTTTGACGGAGTCACGAGCGTAAGATAATAGGTTATACTCAGATAATAAGACTAATTCCTGACATTCTAAACGCATATTTACCCTATTAAAAGTTATTCAAGTGAAAACATCCTTACAGATACCCTAATCAATTTGTTTTCAAAATACTCCTTAATCACAAGAAGCGTTGAAGTATTTCAAGTTACGTGCTATATAATTAGAGGATAGACAGCGAGTAAAAAGCAAAAACGAGTAAAACATTTGTGTTAGCGAGATGTGAGAGCACTTAGCGCGTGACTAATGAAGGAGGTTCGCGCGATCGCTTTGCATCACAAACGGCGGCTGCGGGCCCTTGAACACGACTGCGAGAGTGCGAACCCTCCGCCTGCGCCGGCTCTGCGCCACAGCTAAAGGTTTGTACTACCACTATGCACAAAAACTAATATAGCCGTTGGACGACAGTCAATGATCCAGGGGGTGCCAGCTATCAAGAGACCAAGAAGTTAAAATACTTTGATCAAAACGTATGATCCAAATTTTAATGTCAAACTTACAAGTCGTTTTTAAGTTCTATATGTGGCTGTCTAGGGATTGTAGGCACTCTAGCATTTTGAATTAATTTATATATTTATTTTACAATTTTCAACTCCTCTCCGGACGCTGCACATGCATACTTGTATCTATACTAACATCATAAAGATGAAAGTTTTGTATCTTTGTCTGTATTGAAATAACTCAAAACTGAGCCGATTTCATTAATTCTTTCACTATTAGAAAGGTAATTTATCTGTGAGTAACATATACTATGTTTTTTATTATTATTTTACACCTGGTCGAAGTCGCGAGCAACAGCTAGTCAGTCATAAACTTGGCGCCTGTACTACCGGAACAGTCGCGATAACGAACTAATACTTGTTCTAGTTAAATTGATGCAATTAGTTCTCAGACCGGCTCCGTGGTGGTCTCGTGTTGATTACTATTGATAATTGATTCAATGTTGTAATTTCTTGATGTCATACAAGTAACTGGTATTAATACAAAGATTAACAAAAAACAAAAGCGATACGATGCGAAGCGTCAGCGATAAAAAACGCGCTTCCAATTATAATTACGATGTAAGTTAAAAATACATATTTTTTATATGGCAAATACATGGCGCATTTGTGTCTTGAAATATTGTGCTGAAAATACTTTACCTTTTACAATAATTTCGCGTAATAGGAAGCAGGTGATGTTTGTTTATAGATTTCCTTAGATACCTCAATTATTTGTAGACACAATATTCAATTATTAACGGGTTATAACTTAAAAGGAAATTCATCTTGCAATTACTTGGTTAACATATTAGTAAAACATAATAAAAACACAAGAATCGATTGTAAAATGTATTTAACTCAATTAGAGTGATCGTTACGACCCGCGACGTCGCGTCGAGTCGCATCGACAATTAGACGCGCGCCAACTGACATAGAATTGCAAAACAACCGCCACGAGAGGGCGCCGGTGACGATAGACACAGACCAGGTAAACAGATGTCTCAGTTCAATAAAAATTGATAATGTCAAATATCATTGAAACTATATATTTATGCCCGTAACACAGAAATACTAGAAAGGCAAACCTAAGAAGGGTTTATGTGAAAATTTTCATTTTTAAAATTATAATTGGTTATGCAACTAAAAAGTAACATTAAGCCAATTTAAATAATACCAGGTACACATAACAAATGTATAATTAAATTTAGGTATTTCCAAACTTTAATGGAAAATTAGGGTTCCATAAAAAACTGGGGTTTAAGGAAAATACTTGCGCCAGAGTAGGCGTTACCTCGCAGGTGTACCCGCGACTTGCCGATATTAAGTTTGTTTTGTCTCGGAGGGTCCTCATTTAAATGCGAAGACCCGTGTCGCTTTTATTTTTATTTGCTATATTTAGCATAAGCAAACATCCGGCGCACGACGAGTGTTTGACCTGCGACGAATTACGTTCGCATTTCGCAATACACAAGTATTGCATTAGAGTGGATCGCAAATAAACTAAGCAATAGGGTGCGATGATACGAATTGTACAATACCAACAAATAGAACTATACAACTAAACGACAAATTTCTAAAAGAAAACCTTAAAAAGTGAAATCCAAAAAACATACTTTTCTCTACGCATATTTATCCATTTGTATTACATGTTTTGTATCGACTCCACATAATATGGGACTAGAACAAGAGTACTTATCCTGTTTCATAAGTCTTCAGCCGATGAGATAAGCTGGTCTGGGAGAGCAGCTACTCTCAAAACGATCTTATCCGTAGTAGTTTTTATTACAATTTCATTTTTTGGTATCTCTAGGTGGGTATATGCCACCTTATCCCCCTGGTAACGCCCATGGTGTTTCCTTAATATTTATAATACGACTTTTGCATAAATCACATAATCGTTTTGACATTCTCTTGTTATTAAAGTGATATTAATCTTTAAAATGTCTTAAACGTCCTCATTAGTGGTTTAGCAGTATAAATAAACAGTGGGGGGGCTACCTAATATATTGTAGGGCGTCGTGTGCCGCACGGTGCAGTCGCGTGTCGACGTAATGATGCGACACGCAAACAAACAAACAGACGCGCAATCACTGCCCCAATACGACAGGGAACCTGGGAAGTTGACAAAACACCCTCCTAAGTCAGTCGGGTAAAAAGAATGGTCTTTGTACGATCTATTAACCCTTTACCGGAATCGATTTTTTGTTCTACCAATAAAGATATTTTTGTGGTTAGTATTGGTTTAATTATAAATTGCTCGACATTCAATTGTTTATTACAACAATAATATTGTAAACATTTAATTAAAATTATTATTGCGAATAATTTAATGTTAAGCCCGCTGATTACGCACAACTGATCGTGTACAGAAGACTTTAGGATTAGCAAACTAATTGGTTTTTCTGTTCGTGTATTATTGCTTAATCTGTTACTTTAATAACTTGCCAACTTACATTAAATTTCAGCTACGTATTAACTTTATGTTGGCATAAGATCAAGCGTGAAAAATTGTAAAATCTTTTGAATTTATATAGATATTTGATACCCCATTTTAGCAATCAAATTTATTTGTATTAAGAATTAAAAACACACCTCATTAAATTTTTACCAAAAAAATATTGACGTTAGTGACCTCAATATCTCTACAGGGGTCCATTCGACAGCCAAGTAAAGCGTGGCCTGGACCCCAGCGTTATGTCGACCACAAAAACATATGCTCTTTATTGTGCAGACCAACAATAGATCGCGCTTTGTCAATTGTGGGAAGTGTTAGCTGATCGATTGATTTGTGCAATATTCTACAAACCCCAGGGGTCGAGTAAAATGCAATTTAAACGTCTGGATTAATTGTTAAAACAAAAGAGAAACTAACAAAGGAATGCGGCTTGGGGTACTTCAAGAAAACAACAAATTGATTTTGATCTATGACCTGTACACAAAACGACTAACCTTTGAGGAGTGTGTCATTCGATTGTTATGTATTTATGAAAAACGAGCTGTTGTACGCAACTTCGTCCGCGTAGTATTGAATAGAATGATTGAGTAAACATTAAAAAACTAAATTAATGAATCCCAAGATAACTGTTACTATTCCCGGGATAAAATACCCTAAATCTGTGCCAAATTTCATGCAGATCCGTTCAGCCGTTTAGGCTACAAACGCTAACAAACATCCATCCATCCATCCATCCATCTAAACTTTCGCATTTATAATATTAGTAAGAAGTAAGATTTAATTATCAGTAGGGTAAAAAGTTATTGCATAGTCCTGCTTCAACCCCTTAGCAATATTGTCCGTGCCAACAATACGAGCTTTATTTAACGAAATCCCAAATAAAGGGTTTTGTACGGGACAGGCGCGCTGATGCGACAAATCGTCTTAGTTTTTTAATTTAACAGGGTGACGTAATCCCGCCGGGGACAGACTCCTAATGAAAATTGTCCGTTCACAAGCAACCACCCATCGTGTCATGTAATGCGAAATAAAACTATAGCGTGGGTTTCTATGGACTAAAGTCATTTAAATTTTTTGCTAAATTGTTTTACAATATTGTCTACGAATGGCATTAAAAACCCAATGTTATAAGAACGAGTTATTTCAACACATATTAGGGATTCTTTTCTCTGCGCTGATTGCAATCAGATCATCCAGCATCAGGAAATACGGCTGAAAACGAACGCCACGTACACAATAAATCGCTACCACTGCAGGAGCTACACTACGTGTTAATAGACATCCAAACGGCCATGATCTTATCTTCCTTCTGTAGAATACCTCACACTTAGTTAACCATAAATGTCACAAAATACGGGACTGTCCTGCCGTGTTTATCAAAAAATGTTTTACATGACATTTTCATCACCTTTCCCATTGTCAAATTTAAGTGCCAATAAAATGAAAAATCGACCAGTCCAGGAAAATCAAGTTACTTATATGCTTTTATACTTCAGATTTCCATCTTCCAATTCCAAGATTCACAGGATGCGTGTATATTTGTTTAAAACAATCCTTATGAGTTCTTTTATAGTGTCTCCTACATTATAATTAAATATGGTCATCGTAGTTGCACCTGTGCTAAGAGTTTTTGTCGCAGGACGCATTGTGTCATTTAAATCATACCGTTGTTGTGCTGTGCAGGGGAACCCTTTGCGTGATTCTCCACGCTTGTCGTCGGCCATTCACGATACTGCCTGTCTGCTGCCTACTGCTAGGGCTGCCTGTGAATAAAATTAGACCAGAAAAACAACTAACGATCAGTGTTATATCAACCCTTGACTAGCCACTCTGTAGCGCGAATATGCAATACGTAACAAAAGTTTGGTCAAACATAAAGAAGTGGCAGCCCTACACCGAACACATTCAGTTCTTCTGATTTATGTCACTCGATATAACAATCGTATCGGTTCTTCTATGCTCTATACATCATCTATTTATCAAAAAATAGATATAAATTGAACGATCTTATTTAATCCGTGACCAATTTCCTTCTCTAAAAAGACACTTTATTTTTCCTATCAAAAATGTGTTCAGGTTATTGAGAAAAATAAATTTTATTAATATTTATCATCAACAATTTTTGTCATTTGCGGATCGGAATTAAATTGAGGGTAGATATGATTATTTTAGTGTTATATTTAATTTCAGGGCCGGCAACGGATTTGGAATTTTTTTTGTCGTTTGCCAGCTATTACAAAAAAAGAATAAAGCATACAAGATACTGATTAGGGAGAAAGAATGGTGGTTATATGTAAAGCAAGCAGTACATAAGTCACACATAATTCTTGGCAGTCTAAATGCTTATGTATGTAGAACATTCGAGACCAAACAAGCGAACAGCGCGAAAACACTTGAATAATTCAAGCTATCATGTAAATTGAAGAGTGACGGCCGTAGGTGTCAGTGAGGCGCATCTCATTGGAGCCAAGTGTCCAGATGTATGCAGATGATATGGACGTGGACCCGACGACTTGAGATTTCGACATCTCATCAATATTTGATCCCAATTTGAGTTGCTGATGTCGCCCGATGACGCCAATGGCCTGGTACTGTACCTACAATAAAAACGTTTTGGTTTTCAGCCAAGGCTAGCGTGTGCAAAGTCTTTAAGTGGAATAACAATGCGTGTAACAAACATCAAAATCTTCATAAACGGTACAATATTTTTCTATATTATTAAGCGAATACGGTCTTCAAAAAAGTCTATTTCTCCACGCCTCTATAAATCTTTACTTGGAACAACACATTTTTGAGATATTATCAAAACAAATTACATGATTTACGAAAATTTATTGTTAAATAAATGAAACATTATGTCTTCACTCTTCTTCCCACCATAATTCGCAAAAAATGTTAATGAATCCTAATCATTTTTCATAAATACTTCAATGTATCTTAATAAGCCAATATTCTATCAAAAAAGTTGTTTTCATCTAGACAGTGACATTGACCTCAGTCTTGGAGGCCTGATGAAGGATTCACGAGGCCTGGATACATAACACGCAGCTGGACCGACATACTTTATAATCATCCGCACAAAATAGAATATCATTTTAGTTACATTGTTAATATGCGCATTTTTTCAAGGTATCACGCTTTACCTTTGAATTTCAAAACGTTTTTTTTTATATTTCATGGCGATTTTTAACGTCAATGAAACGAAATGTAAATGTGTAAACGTTTTGGTAATATTTTAGGATAATCTGTTAGAATTATACGTTTGCGAGCCTTAAAAATTTATCACAAATCAAATAAAATATACAACATAAATAAATTAAAATAAAACAACGATATCTTACCATCAAGTCATAAGTATTCTGTTCTATTCTAATCTTCAACACAAAACGTGCGAAACCGGTAGCTTATCATCCAGCATTCCTAATGTTTATAAGATATTGCTGTTATTAAATAAAATAATGCGCACGTCACTGCGACAAAGGTTCAGCAAAACTTCGGGGAAGGAGACCTTTGTAGAGCCACAAAAACTGCTCATGTCCCGTTCTCTACCTGTTGCTCTTATCAGATGTTTATTACTACGAATACAGTTGCCTCTTTGTGCTTTTTTTCTTTTTTTTTAATCTAATTCATTTGAACGCAACATCGTGTCCGACTTAACAAATAGTTTTATTATCTGTTAAACATCTTATTGAATAAAATTTCAGCTGTTAAATAAAACAGTATCTAATAAATAAATGTGAGACTTAAGAAAATACTAGCTTCTACCCGCGACTCCGTCCGTGTAGTATTAATAAAAACAAAAAAAAGTAGCTATGTGTTCTACCTGGCTATCCTCTACATCTATGCCAAATCATCCAGATTCGTTTAGCCGTTTAGGCTGCAAACTCTAACAATGGATGAATGAATGATGAATGGATGGAATTCATCCAAACTTTCACATTTATAATGTTCTACCTAAACAGTCGAAGTATAATGTTAAAACTGGAACTTGTGAAGTTAACTGAAAGTTTAGCCTACCCGCGTGTTACGTTTTACTGTTTGACTATATACACTGTGCAATTAATAATTATTTTTTTGTTCAATTTCGCTATAAAACAATATACAAGTTATTTCCAACTATTTGTACAACAGGTTACAGCAACTAAAGGACATCGAATGTAATAACGCAACACAATGCGTGACCCGACCACGCTACCAAAAAAACAGGCCATTCTTATCCTAAACACAAAGTGTACCGAAGAACATACGAAGAATTTGTAGATAAGGGTGTGAATGTATCGATACTTTAACAATGTTTAACAGATTTTTTGTAATCTTCATGCTTTTTATTAGAACCTAATGAATTACAGATACAATGTTTTTGAGATACAGATATAATAATTTTGAATAGAAATGGATGAATTTTGGATTTGATATACAACACGATAATGGCAGACCTCTTAACAAGACATGTATAATGTAGAAAAGTGTATCTTTTCGGTTTTTAAATTTGCGCAAAACGTTGCGTAGAATACATTTTTAAGTGTAGTGGGACCTATCAGACATCAAAGATATTTGAAATGAACTGTACCAAAACCCACAGAAATGTGCCCATAAATAATACACTTTTTATATTCCATTACATTTACCATTTAGCATTTGTATAACCTAAAAACATTTGTATGCTTGTATATCGATATGTAATGCGTACATCACTAGTGCGGGTAGACGCGATTTTTTCCCGATCTCACGGCTAGTGCAGACAATGGCAAGTGATATACGACACGAGGTGGTGATTTACCGCCGACACAACTGCACGGTGCAGCTAACCGCCGGTTTACACTGCTGAATGACCTGTACAAAAATGTACACCGTCCCTCTCTTCCTCATTTCAAAAATAGAGACAAGAATACTAACGAAAAAATCACCGGCTAATGTCTTTGAAGGTACTTGCCTAAGTAAATGCTATTTCTAGTTAGTGTATGGCTAATTACATTACGTGGTACAGTCGACTGAGTCTACGCACTAGATATAATTTAGATATATATATGTTTGTGTGAATGTGTATGTAGACGCAGCCGGGGTTTGATTAAGCAGCCGGATCCGGTAAATCAATGTTGTCTTACGTATTGCTCATACCGATCTATGATTATATTACTGGGGAAATACATAGAGACGATACAACTGTACATTATTAAAATTAATAAAAATGACAAAGCATGCAATGGCTTTAATAAATACTTTATCAATATTAATTTATGCATTTAGGGATGTTTTAATTTGGTGCAGTTAAATTTTATTTGTAAAGATATTAATAACCTTTCAGACTTATAGCTGTCACAAATGCAACTGTCAAATTAACTTAATATTTAAATTAATGAGAATTAATAAGAAAATAATTAATTAATTTCTTAATTATTAAGAATTGCAACTCTCTAAAGTTCCATGTTTAGCCAGGGCGGGCGGCAGCAGGGCGACGTTGCCTAACTAACTATAAATTACAAGGTCACCAATTAAGATAACACCGCGCCGGACGCGAATCCACGCCGCTCTATTAGGTCTCTACCACACTGTTAAAGCGAAGAACCGAAGCGAACAGCAATATTATCTGAAATTCGGTTAATCTTGGTGAAATGTTTACGAAGAGGGTTAATTAAGCGAACCTGAATCTAATTTAGAGCAAATTCTACAGTGCGTTTACACATCACCGTTGATTTAGCTTTTGCTACGCTTCGCTTTCGGTTCGCTTTCGCGTTTGTGTACTACACGCCTTACCTACTTCTAGTCTAGCATAAATCATATTCTAAATACGCATTAGTATACAAATAGATGTCATTGCTTAATTTTAAAATTAATAAGAAATAAAAATAAGTAACTATTAGTAATTTAAAAAAAGCAATATTCTCACAAATAAATTCAGTAACCTCTCGCAGATTCCCTTTATTATATGATATAAAATAATAAGGCTCCGATTCCAAAAGGAACAAGATACGTAAATATTACAAAGTATGAGTGAACAATCGACAATGCCCGGTGGAAACAAAGCGTCGGCGGTGCTCAGAGCGAGCCATAAGTTACCGAGCCCAAATAAAACGCGCGGACAATGCCGCGGCGAAACAGTAGCACGTATTAGCATATCGACCATCGACCACTCGCCACACAGCACACACCACGACATAAACAATTTCAGTCTTATCTCAAAGTAATAAGGTATAATTTTGGTTAAATATGTTGTATCGTTGCTGCTATTGTCTCGTGAGCTTTATTCCAAGTTTTGCTCTTTTAAAATTCGCATATGAGGTGAAAATCTTATCTCGGTTTGGTACAACATGAATCTGTGAGGCGGTATTTGTTTGGTCTAGCTGGCAATGCTATAATGGTATAAGGAAAATATATTTTTACTAGCTTTTACCTGCGACTCCGTCCGCGTTAAATTAAAAGAACAAAAGTAGTTAGCCAATGTGTTCTTCCAGACTATTCTCTACATCTATACCAAAATTCACTTAAATCCGTTCAGGCTTTAGGCTAAAAACTCTAAAAAACATCTATGCATCCATACATCTAAACATTCGCATTTATAATGTCAAGTACAGATGAACTATGATTTAAAAGATTTGGATTGGAATTTATTATTCTTAAATCTATATTACTTTTTTCTTTTTTATAGCCGTGACGTCACAATATGGCGTGATTTCATGCACATACTTGAAACACAATAAAAATCATCTGTAAGAATAATATAAAAAAACCAAGGATAAACTATTTTATTTATTCAGAGTGGCAGCTTTTTATTACAGCCGTTTTTAAAAATCTGAATATTGTATTTGTCTGAAGTCATCTTACATTAGGATAATTTTGGAATATTCTGGTAAACATTGACCGGACTTGTCAATCAATTCAAATGTATGGTAATGTCTCACGTGGCCCTCCACAAGACTTCTGCATAATCAGTTTTTGTTTACATTTCGCGAATAAATCAAATGAGGATACCGAAATACATAAGTTAACAAACATTTTATAATAAATCAATTAAAACACATTGGTTATAATGTCCTGAAATTATAAGAAACTTCATATTTTTGTTGACTGTAAGTCTCTCTTCTATTCCTATGTCCCTAAAGTGGGGCAGAGGGCGTCCACAGTACGCCGCCAGCTCGCTCTGTCTTGGGCTCTGCGTTGTATCTCGGACCATGACAGCCCGATTACCTTCAAGTCGGCCGCCACTGAACGCCGCTAGGTTTGTTTAGGGCGGCCACGCTTACGTGTTCCTTGTGGGATCCACTCCAGGGCCTCCCTGGGAATGTGGCTGGATTCCCGGCGAAGCGTATGGCCAATCCATAACCACTTGCGTCGTTTTATCTGCTGGCCGATCGGCTGCTCTCTACAACGTGTCAGGGGTTCTTCGTTGCGTATCGTTTCTGGCCAGAAGATTGTTGACTGTGAGTAATACCTTTTTAATCAAATGACGGTGTAACAGCTGAGTTTAAAGCTCACGCACAGATTTATCTGAACTCGACTGTACAATAAAACTGTCAGTTACAAATGACGTAGTATAAAATGTACTTCCGTATTAGTAGTTTCAAATCGACATTTAAAAACAAATAATTAACTATACTAACACACATTATAAAATAAGATTTTCATTTTATATTGTTAAAAACAATATTTCGTGTGTTAGAAAGCTAAACACAAGAGAGTGAAATGTGCAGCAGGGGGTCACAGCGGTGTCCGTGTCTACAGGACTACCCCCCGCCCCCCGGAGGTCTCTCGCCCGCTTCTTGCGACTCCCCAATTCCCAAAATGGGCCACGCTTATGTATAATTCAATTGATTTAGTTAAGGATAGTTTTTCAAAGTCGGGTCACAATACATATGAATGTACGGCCTACTCTAATAAATTGGTCGGAGCCACGTTTTTAGGCTAGCTTCCCAACTTGTATATCGTACTAATAATGACTGCCATATAAGTGACTGTGAACTTTGATTTAATATTCATTGATTTATCGTCGAAAATCTCATATATTTTTAGAATTAACAGACATCAAAAAAAAATTTAAAACAGGAATTATTTAAAACTAGCTGCTCCCGTGCGGTTTCATCCGCTTGATATAATGAAAATTTTATTTTATTGTTTACATTTGTCAAATTATCAATAACAAATGTCAAAATGACATGACATGATGACAACCTTGCTTCCTTGATGTTGGCAGCAACTTATGGTATCTTTCCCACATTAGGGTTTTTATCCAAAATATTTACCCCCTAGGTTTAATGGCGTAGAAATATATAGCCTTTAGCTTAACGCAAGTGTAGGGCTTTTTATTAAAAAATATTCAAAAATATGCTGTAATTGCTCACATCTTAGGCAATAAAGAAGTGTGAGTTTACGCTTTATTATATTAGTATATATGTTTCATACTTTACGGAAATGTATTGTTCGTTTTTCTACTTTGGAAGATTTTTACCGTGTATGGTATTCTTTAAATTTGCAGTGCACTATTAAACTCTATTTCTTGTCGTTGTCTCCAGTCCAATAACTGGATTTAGATCACGATTCTGTTCAAAGGTTTAACAAAATAAAATCGGTAAGCACACTTCATTTTATATTTGTAGGAGATTAAAATTGCATTTAAATGATAATTATACCTCAGAAACCGATAATGTTTTCTTAACAGAAATTGTATTTACGATGAATTCCATCCCATATATTATTTTTGAAATTAAGTCTAAAAACGAAATTCTGGAAATGAAGATTCTTCCGGCAACTCTCAAAAGAAACGGAAAAAAGAATTAATCATACTAATATTATAAATGCGAAAGTTTAGATGGATGGATGTTTGTTAAAGTATGAAGCCTAAACGGCTAAACGGATTTTGTTGAAATTTAACAGACGTAGAGGATAGTCTGGAAGAACACATAGGCCACTAAGTTTTTTTTTCTTGTAATTCCACGCGGACGGAGTCGGGGGCGAAAGCTAGTAGAAAATAAAACAACGGTCAAGTTCTAAATATAATAATTAAAGTCTTAAGTTTTACATAACTGTAACTTAACAGCAGACAACTTCTAATTTAACGGAGACGTCTTATAATATAGAATTAAAAGTTTTACGTAGTAAGGAGTTAGTAACTTGTATAAATATATTCTCTTCACACCAGTTTACTTTATAGTACAAAAACTAGTAGAAACATAGCATACAAAATATGAAAGAAATAAATTTTTACTAGCCATATTTAAAGCAAACATAGACAGAATTAAATATTCTATTAATCAAGCATAATATTCTACATGTCTGTCTATCCAAAATCGGAAAATGTTCGGGTAACTTTTATGATTTTTAATTCTATCAATATGGCAACACTCGCGGCTGATAAAGCCTGGACTCCCGTGCAATCGTTAAAGCCCCGTCTATACTCTGCAAAAGTTACACAGATAAAAAAAGGAACCATAAATCAAGCGGACATACACGGAAGTTGACTGCGACGCGCGTACGCCAGGAAATTGCAGTATTTATTTTATTGATTAAATTTACTGCAAGAAGTTGTTTTATGTTATTTTATTAATTAATAAATAAAATCTTCCTTCTGTCCATATGAGTGTTTTTTTCATGCATTTTTGTAAGTTCATAGCATAAAAATTTGGAAGAAGTATTCGTAACGTCATTGAGTTTTGTATGAGTTTTGTTGGTGTACTTTTGATCCGGTAGGGGCGCTGCACAAATCTAATACTTTGTTGACGACGTTTCGAATATTTTCTCAGTTTTCTTGGTAGCCCCTCTGTTTTTCAGGAATATCAGATGTTTTAATGTTGCCAAAAATGGCTAATTTAATTACAAATATTCATTGTTTCTTTCAGTTTGGTGTTGTGCAGTTAATACTAGTGTTTTTAACTCAAAAACGTGTATGCTCATAAAAACCCTTGAATAGTATAATATGTTTGTTTTGTGTATTACATTAAAACAATGTGCTATAAAAATTTACGAGTCACATCGTTATAGCCAATTCACACGCCACGGAGACGAGAAAAACAATGGCCACTTCGACGTCTCATTGTCCTTACAATTACAATATCATCACCTGTCATTTATTACGTGCGGACAGTTATAAATGAAGTATTTAATATACTAAAAATATCTGTTAATAGCCTACTGTAATAGATGTTCTTTCGGCCAAATATCGAATCTTAAATACTTTGCTTGGTAAACGATGACACTCTGACAACAAAATTTTACCGGGATTTGAGTGTCATTTTAGTATTCGGCCGTTAGAGTTAATAATAAAGATATTTTCCTATTCCTATAATGTTTTGGACTTTCTTAAACTACCTGGTTCTAATGAGTTTTCAAAAAATCTGTATTTATGGGCGAGCTGCATGTGTAGACTCGAAATATTGAAGATTTATAAACTGAACAAAAAAATTCATAGTAAACTTAAAGTAAATCTTTCGGATGCAATCATTAAGGCAATAAATAAAAAGCTATTCATTGATTTCGTAAAAAACGTCCGCCATGGCGGGAGGAAGCGCGCCACGCGGCGACGTCTAGCGCGCTTTTTTACAACAAAAGCGCGCGGAAGTGGCGCTGCGAGCGCTGCGAGCGCACGCGTCATTAAACCGCGCGCTCCTACGCTCACGACAACTATATATTTATTGCTGTACGCTTTGACAATTCTGTCCTTCGTATTTGCAACACCCTTACACCAAACACAGCATTTTTATATTGCACTCTATTCTTAAACACATATAGTTTGAAATACTTTACATTATGTCTCATTTTCGGGGGTAATTACGTGGGAGAATGATCTGGCGGAAAGTTCCAGTGTCATTATTTTATGATGTCTTCATCGGGGACGCATCGGACACGGCGCGGGATATTTGTCAAGTCATACTAGAATAGTTCCAAAAAGGGCAGAACGAATTTATTGCGTTTTATTTGTGTTTGGATTTTATTTGTAAGTTTGTTGATATTGTGTTCTTAAAACATGGATTACGGATAATTTATGTTCACCTTAGCTTCTAAGCTATAATTATGTTGGAATAAATTGGTTTTTTGTTAACAAAAACGAAAAAATGGGTTTGAAAGTAAAGACTTTAGCAAATGAGTTTGTTTAACGTTAACAAAATAATCTATATTCCGCTTTATTAGCCGGTGCAGTATGCGTATTCAAAGGATTCGTGAAACATTTTTGTTAAAACGTTTATGGAAAACCTCACAAGGTCTTGAGATGTCACAAATGCATGACAAAACCAATTAATTACTATGACACTAAATTTATACCACTTATAAGTAGGCACGAAATGTAAATAAATTCAAATGAAAGGATAAAAATCCAAATTTATTTGGCGACAAGGAAGAAATAATTAATGTTATTATTTTTAGTAATTTCATTTTAATTTTGAAACCCAAATCTAATTTAACGCCATCTAGTGATGTAAGGTTTAACTACTACAGCGCTCAATTTAGTATGCGAAAAAGACCGATACAGTTAGTGTAAGGCGTGTGCAACAGATGGCATTGTTATTGAAAGTCGTATGCCACCGCTTTTTAGTACATTTTTTGTTTAATTTCACAAAATACCGACAACTGTCTGTTTAAATGCTTTATAAGTTTTATTTCAAATAATTTCATTTTAATTTTACGCGCAATCACGTTTTAAATTAGACAATTTCATCAGAGGCTTATCCTTGAATAAGATACTCTTTGGTGATAGATAACCAATGACCGGAAGAGTTTGTTTATCGATCACCATGGTAATAGAAGACTAAAAAATAACAACAATACTGGCCAGTATTGTATTTTATGATTAAAAGTGATGTCAGAGGCAATTAATTTATTAGAAAGGAGGATGAATAGTTCGATATCCAAACCAGTGTCTAAGTGACTTTTTACGTCATTGTTGATAGTGCGTGGTGCTGTGTGTTTGTGTTTGATTTCCACCTGTTGAGATGAGTATGTCAATGCGGTCTGTGCTCGTGGAGGGCCCGCAGCGGCCGAAGGGACCCTTCACGTACGCCAGCACGCCTCGGGCGCTTTACAATAACATGAAACTCAGAAAAGATCCATCATGGTAAGGGTTAAGAATTTCAAAACTATTGTCAAGGTCATTTGAATTTTGGTAATAATCTCAAATAAGGCCACAAAGTCTCTATTAAGTCGTCGAAAACTGGTTAAAACAATCTCGCAATGACAAAAATCACCTCCCGTAGTCAGATGCTTTGGAAACATAAAATTAGTGGGTAGACGTGACCAAAGACAAAATCGTGTACGACTTACATAGAACACTAAAAGATATCGGTGACTTAATAACATTCCTCGTTGAGTTGCATGTCGCCTGACATTACAAATATCAATGTTACGATTAATATTGTTTCTTTGATGCAGTGCATATAAATGTGTGCCGTCACTCGTATACGACCACTGTAGGTCATACCTGAAAAAATAAGCCTTGAACGACATGATACAAGTAGCTTTATAAAAGAACTATCTAAAAGTTTGTCCACTGTCTTTGATTTCGCGCCTTTTTCCGTCTTTATTTTTTGTGTCTGATACCATTATAATGAGTTTTCATCACTCAAACAGATGAAATTTTAACTTACAAAAGCGACAATAAGTAATTCCATTCCAGAATTAACGACAAAAGCTTATAAATGACGCAAATATTGATTTTAATTTCGATACGTGTTAGTCATATAAATACAGTACAAACAAGTTTTAAAATTATAGCTCTGTTGTATTTCCAAGTAATTTTTAATTAAAACACATTGAAATCGATGACCTTCGATAGCTGTACATTTAATATACACGTAAATAAGATGTGAAAACATCAAATTTAAATGTATATACGCATTTTTTTTAATATATCTGATTAATATGACGGTAAAAGACTCATAGGAAGGGGAAATGTCCTCTTCATGTGCGTCTCCTTCACCGTCGATCAAAGGTAGACAATTCATCTGCTATTGCTGCTGTCTAAAGCCAGCGATCGCTCCTCTTTTTAGACGAATTTAGTTGGGCGCTCGGTTGTTTGCCACATAAAAAAAACTGCTTACTTTCGTAAGCCAAAAGTGAAACATTGTTCATCATCATCTCCCCTACCTTATTCTATTCCCGTAGTGTCGGCGCACCGGGTTTTCCTCCTCCAAATAACTCTATCATCCGTGATCTCAGTCATCACTCCCTTGATCATGTCACTTTCACGAAATCCATCCTTCTCTTTCTATGTCTAACTCCACCGGTGTATCTCCACACTCAAAATTATTGTTCTTCAAAGTTAAACTATGTTATTTTTTCTAATATAACTTCAGCCCTGGGGAGCAAAGGAGTTCAAGGTCTTGTTACTTTACACATATATGTAAAAGCGACTAATTGACATCCCCAGTCACGGCAACTTGCAATCTAGATAACGTCAATCTTACATACTCATTTTTCTTCGTATAAATACTTTCTTGGTTAGATTTCTTCATTTAACCTTGAGTTTTCACTATCGATATCTCGCACTTTATCTGTCTTCTAGAAAAGCCACTGAAGAAATATTTTAATAAGTCACAGAAATATTAAGAACGAGCTGTTGCCCGCAACTTCGTCCGCGTGGTATTAGAAAACATACGAACTACATAAATTATAAAAAGCTACGTATCCCTCGGGAACCGGACATTTCTCGGGGATGAAGCTTATCCCATGTGTACTCCAGACTTTGTTTTATATCTGTGCCAAATTTCAATAAGATAACTAAATTAATGAATCCCACGGAAACCTTAACTATTCCCGGAATAAAAAGTAGCCTATGTGTTCTTCCACACTATGCTCTAAACCTGTGCCAAATTTCATGGAGATTCGTTCAGCCGTTTAGGCTACAAACGCTAACAAACATCCATCCATCCATCTAAACTATCGCATTTATAATATTAGTAAGAAGTATGATGTGTTGAGTTTTAAAAGTTTAGAAATAATTATAGAGTAAGTTGAATTTTAGTCCCCTCTAGCCTATGGTTGTCCTACTCCAATCAGATTTATGTTTCATTCAATTCTTATTTTTGTTTTTTAACCTACTTTCTAGAGTAGGCATATTTTACTGGCCAGATGGTAACTTTTTATTTATTTAAAGTAGCTGTTCCCGTGCGATTTCATCAGCATAAAATTATTTTATTGTTTACATGTGTCAAATTGTCAATGACATGACATTACAAAACTTGGTAATCTAACTTTGATGTTGGCAGCAACTTATGGTCTCTTTCCCACATTAGGGTTTTTATCCAAAATGTTTAGCCTCTAAGTTTAATAGCGTGAAAATATATAGCCTAAAGCGTGAAGTAACTGTAGAGAAGACGTTGAATTTCTTAAAATACAATTTTCTTATGTCCTATTTGACCTGTGAGAGCTCGCGTGGTGATGTAAGATAAGCTACAAGGCGTCTAGCATGTTAGTACTGTGGTGGAGAGCAATGCCCTTAACCTTGGTTAATAGCAGCGCCCTCTAGGGTGGACTGCGCACATCCGTTTGCTAGCAAAAGGGGGACTTTTATACCTTGGCTATTAACACTAGCTTCTATCCGCGATTCTGTCCGCGTGGAATTAAAAGAATACAAGAGTGAGTAGCCAATGTGTCCTATCCTCTACATTTTTATCAAATTTCATCTTATTCCTTTCAGCCGTTTAGGCTACAGACTCTAACAAACATCCATCCACCTAAACTTTCGCAATTATCATATTAGTAATATTTTGTAAGTAAAAATTACAATCAATAAAAATCAAACTATTCCAGCACTATTTGTAGTTAAATTGTATTAGTCATAGCGCAAAACAGACGCAAAATTATTATTCTGTATACGTATAATTTATTTGGTAGACTTCGTTTAATGGGCAATCTGTAGATGTTGCGATAATACTGACCAGGGGGCGGTTGCTAGGCCAGTGCGAAATGTACAAGAGCTCGTGTTACTTTTTTTTTTCTAATTTGATTAGCATTGATCAGTTTATATTACGAAAACTGCTCATGGTTCATATTTATCTACCTTATAGCTTAAACCAGGCACTTTACTAACATGGGTGGCAACAGCAAAAATACTATCGTAGTAAAATAAAATGTAAAAGATGGTTATATTGGGCTTACACTATAGTTTTTGCATAGTTACATTCTGTAATACCTAAATCGAAATAAAAAGATGAATACTTATATTTTGCAATGGCTCCTAGACTATGTTTAAATAGAAGACCGTTGCGTCGCAATCGTATTCGTAGCTTTCATTACGCGTAGCCCAATGTAGCGTACTGTGCTACGGCATTATGTAGGCGGAGTAGCATGACGCACATCCTGGCTACGCGGTTCTACAAAACACCACAATGGACCCTCAAGGTCAATTCGAAAATTAAACTGACGCCAAAAAATAAATGCGCGTTTATTTTTAAGTAAGGTTTATATTCTAAATAATAAGTTATTATTATTTTCGAAGTTAAATATATAAATTTGAAGTTTGATTGGTAAGATGACCGTTACTACGTTTATACTAGTTGCCCTAACCTTCTAAATATGAAAGCTTATTTATTATATATGCCATTACATTAATATACATAGGTGTATGTGGAGATTACATCAATAAGTTTAAAAGCTTAATTCCTAATTAATATATACAAAAGTATAAATAGTTATATTTTAGTAGAAATTTCTGTACAATCCAGTATGATAATTGACCAAGAAAGAAGTCTCGCGACTTGACTCGCAGCGGTCAGCCGTAGCGCCTGCGCGACCACACGCCGCAGCATTAGCGTCAACTCTATAATGCATCAAGCGCCACCTGCTGGTGGACGGTAACGTCGTTTTGTTGGTAAGCGCTAATGACCGTCGGCCGGCGCCCAGTCCCACAGCCAGTACCCGCCGGCCCCCGCCGCGGACTGCCGCCCGCACATGTGACACGCGATGTCTGCCTCACAAGCGCCGTCCGATGACGGCTTACCAGTCGTCGACAACGAGACCACACAAACAGACCACGCAGTGAAACGTAATCCCAATGTTAACGTAGTCCGACCCCTCGCCCGGCCAACGGTGGACACACGCACCGCTCTCAATCCGAAGTTCTCTCGCGCGCTCGACTTTAAATTGCGCCGGTTAAAAGAGAAAGAACTATTAGAAGCGAATCTACGACGTCCGATCAGACCTCGCTACGGTATGGGGGCGTTGGCCGCCTCGGAATGCAACCTCAACCTCAGTCAAGACCGAGCCGAGCGGGAGAAGGCAAAGAATCGTTCTCACCCAAATATCAACTGTATCCCTTCAACGGAAAGAACAAAGATATCCCCGAGAATGGAAGACAGTCCATCGCCGGAGCAAAAGAAGCGAAACAAGCAGAATGAGGCCGACAAACCACGTTTCGTAACGACAGTTAAAACTGGACAGTTTCTCTTGCCTCCCCCTGAAGTCGCTTATCTTTTGGGATTGCATACTCTCTACCCTTCTCAAGAAAGAGAGAAGGTTGTTTATTCATATGCTAGTAAACCGAAAGCTGTAACATCACGTCCGAAGCGGACAGTTATCGAAAATAAAGAGAACAGAATACCCAACGGAGGTCCAAACGTTGAGGTCAATAAAAAAGGAATGAACCCCGGGGAGGCGTTCCGCGGGGTAAGAGCGCTGATCGCCAGCGTCGCCGGAATGAGACATATGGTTGAGAAACAGGACAAAGTGTATGTTTTACTATTTATAATATAAAATAGCACATTAACTTATACGAAAGCAATAACCTCGTATGGATGACTTGATAAAATAAACACAAATGTTTCTCAAAACAACAGTCATTTTCAGGTTCAAACACATTTAATGGCATTAACCTTTTATTTAACAAATTTTTACATGATACAATTTGATGTAGTTGACTAAATAGGCTTTTAGACAAAATATCTCATGCTTATAATCTTTTAGCGCCATACGCATGTAAAGATATGTTTATTTATAATGAATTTGTGATTTTTATTGACCAGTGGTTATAACGATTCATTCTTATGATGTCTTTTAGATGTAGCATAGTGTTACTTTCTATGATTCGACAGCCACATCGCCTGAAATGTACAACATATGTAGATGTGAATGAAAGTTGGAGGAGGGTCGGAAACGGGGTCAAGCAGTGTGTAATGACCGCGGCTGCATGCCCCATTTGCCTGCCTCCGTCAACCCCCCCACATACCCCTCGAGCCGCAACCGCCGGTCAACTACCCCCCGGCCATTTATACCTCTTATCTAATCTTATCAATTATAAATATATCGTGTCCCTGATGCCAGCACACCTCATTTAAATAATTATAAATGTAAAATTATGTTTGTTTTATGTACACTTTTATTACACCTCTTTCGACCATAAGAAGCGGAGTAAAATGTTATTTTACTACCACTTACAATGATTCATGCCATTTACTACTACCATCTGCGCGTAATTATAAAAATAAAGTACGTAGCCTAAGTATTCTTTTAGACTTTGCTTTACTGTGGAAAATTTCATCGAGATTCGTAGAGTCGTTCCGTAGATACCTTCTAACAAACCATCCATCCATATAAACTTTGACATTTGTGATTTTACTAAGTAATTAATTATTTATGGCAACGTTTCTTTCCTTACAGCGAAGAGATGGGGCCACGAAATCTGATGCACGACAGGCGCGTGGTACGCGGCAGCACATTCGCCCCGCAGACTGCGCATGCGCACGCCGCGGTGAGTGTCAAATAGAATTGAAACGCTGTAGTTGGGATAATTCGATTTGACCATCAGTGTAGAATCGAATTGACCCATATACATTTAGATGAATTATATATTCTCTCTCTCTCTCTATCTCTCCGGATCGTTTCCTCGTTCTTTAGGGTCGAGACCACTCTCCTTGACCATCTCTCGAAGAGTGTTTCTCCACTCTGTGCAATTGTATATTGTAGTCTATGATAAAACTAGAATAGCAACAAATGTACTACTTAATGCTACCACTGTTTATGGTCTGTTTATGTAATCTGAATTCCGTAAGTCGTCAACACCAAAGGTTGTGTTTTATTTAAAAGAGTAAAGTGTTGATGAAAGTCAAAGTAAACAACATGACATGAGCCGTAAATCGGTAACCAGGCGTGCACGATTACGAGTCGTATTCGTGTGTAATTGAGTTAATACTTGTTCAGTTGCAGTATGCTTTTACAATTTACATATTGTGACTTATATGACATATTATTTGATGTAGATTGATTTGATAGGTTATGAGTGCATAGGTTCCGGTGTTCCTTGGAGATCCCGGAACCTTCGACTATGTGAGTTGATGATGGCCACCGCGGGGGTTTTAGTGGGTCAAATCCTACATAATCCTACCTTCCCTCTAGTAGGCAAGGTATCTTTGGATGACTTTTCCCCCCCCCCGACACCAAAAAAAAAAGTATGAAATATGAGTGCATATTTGTACTAAAGTTTGCAAAAGAAGTGTAACAACTGTGTTAAAATACGTTATGTATGTACATATTTCATATCTATCGAGTAACAAAAGGTTGCCACATCTGACATGATACGTTGTAGAAATATTGCTAGTTATTATCATTTTTCAGTTAACAGCTCTTCATAAGAAATTACAGTTTTCGAATTTAATATGATAACGACTAAACCACTTGTATCATATTACAGTAACAAGCCAACTAACAATGTATCAAAAATTCATCGAAATTTATCATGACCCGTCCATAGCACAGACTGGATAATTCACTGCAAGCTCGCCCTTAATGCAAATTGAACTCAACGTCGATCACTTCAAAGGTTAATTTTGATTGACTAGATGTAATCGATGTAGCCGCGTGCAATTTGTACGTGCATTAAAGGCAAAGAAATCGAAAAGAAATGTTTACTTGCAGCGTTTAACGTGTAAGTGGTACACTAAGTAAGCAATTCCAGGCGCAGTTAGTTTTACAATTGGCTTGAATTTACGTAATTTTTAAAGAAAAAAGTAATATTCATTAAGACTTATATCTATTTTTAAACTACATATAACATCGTCTTAAAATAAATGGTGAATTATAATTAGTTAGTTTCCATTTATTTCCGTTATCCAAGATAATATAATAAATAAACATTTTAATTAGAAAAAACTAATATCTTCGTAATCTGTAATAATTATATTTATTTTTTATTAATACAGCAACTCTCAGTGTCGCACAAGCATGCGTGTTACGTTTCATCACGCGAACCCCAGGCGACCAAAACACTGATTTCGTGGCCCGACCCTTTTGTTTTGAACATTTTGAAAGTGACCTACGAAAATCTTGACTATAAAAATTAATTGCTTACGTTTTGTTAATAATACCTTGATATGGTCGACATTAATTAATTCGTGAGTTTTGTTATAAAGTACATCTTGAAGGTTACCTTTCTTAATAAATTTTATTTTATTTTTCGTGATTACTTTAAAAATTTCGTAACTTTTGGTAATAAAATTTGCGCTATATTTCTAATTTACAAATTAACCTTATTCTACATTGTTATGGTAAAGATAAGAGTTCAATTATTTTTATGAAGGAAAAAGCAATTTACTTGAAAAACGATAAACACGTTTGAGACTTCAGTTTTCTAAATTCCTCACAAGAAGTCTCTCGTAATTTAATAATATACCACGCACAATTATTACTGAAATTAGATTTCTTTCTTATTGTCTTATCAGGGCGATGGCGCAAGCAAGTCTAGGCGGCGCGCATTAGCTCGGCGAGCAGCATTGGCGAGACTGAGACCAGGCACGCCGCCTCCCGCCCCCGGCCGGCGACATCTGCCGGTGCAGACTGAACACTACTTGCAAGAGGTGAGAACTTCGCGTCTTAATGTCTTTTCTATCTACAACAGTATTTAATATACTCTCTCGTGCAGCTGTTCGACAAAGGCGTGGAACTGGAGGTGGGCGTGCAGACGGACCTATTCGCAGACCGGCCCGCCACGCCAATCTACGTGCCTGCCAAGACAGGTGCCGACGCACACACGCAGATATACCCTGGAGACGTAAGTACCTGAGAACCAGTTAAAAACCACAACTCTTATAATGTTTACTCTAGCAGTGAAGGAATCAGAAGTCCGGTGGTTGACTTCAGCATTCTGATAATCGTAGAATGTAATTTTTAATATTCTTTTCCCGCCAGCTGTTCGACTTCGACTTGGAAGTGCAGCCGATCCTGGAGACGCTGGTGGGCAAGACGGCGGAACAGGCGCTGGCGGAGGTGGCGCAGGAGGAGGAGCTGGCGACGCTGCGCGAGCAACAACGCCGCTACCTCGAGCTGCGGGACGCCGAGCGCGCTGAACGCCAGCGGCTGCTTGCGCAAGACATACGCCTGCAGGCTGAGAAGGTACACAGAATAACAGACTGAGTGTTTGGATAAACTGAACTCCTGACTTTAATATAACATCTACTTTTACAATTATTGTGTTTCAAAATAGTTACTGAAGTAAGTAAAAATGATTATTAAGCACGTCGGGAACAAGAGTACTCTTCTACTTGACATGTCAAGTTAAGCACCATGATAATTATTTATGACAATGGTTTGTTATTTGTGCAGGAGCGTCGTGTGGGCGAGGCGCGGCTGGCGCAGGCGGCGGCGGGCGAGGCGCGCGCGCGCGCTGCGGCGGCGGCTCTGGTGCAGGGCTACGTGGCCGAGCTGCTGCCCAGCGTGCTGGCCGGCCTGCGCTGCCATGGTTATCTAATCGAGAGGATACAGACTGGTAATTATCTTCCTTTTTGCCGTTTTACTTAAGTCTACTAGAGTAGACACGACACGACTATGCCTGAACATAGTAAGTCTTGTATCTTGCTCTTACTTCTGTTTTTTATCTGCGAATTTGTTTGCAGGCGTGAACGAAGAGGTAATGCCGTGGCTGGTACAAGAAGTGTCGCTGGAGATTGAATCCATTATCACAAGCCGCGATGTCATCACAGGTACACGTTGCCACTTACATTGTGTTGTATTTAGATTCCATGATATAAAAAAAAAACTTTCAGTAAGTTTGAAGTTAAGGAAAACTTCCATTTTGTAGTTGAAATTTATCTTATCGTTTATAACAACAGAGATCGTACGCGAGGTTGTGGAGACTCGTGCGCAGGCGCCGACGCCGCGGTACATGCCCGACTCCCCCACGCCACCCTCCACACCCAGCATGATGCTAGAAGGTGAGCCAACACTGCAGAGTTACGACTTGAATTACCCAGTTTTCGTTAACGTCGTATAGCCCGTGGCACCATCTTGCCGCACTTGCAGTGGCAGGCGGTGCAGGCCACACCGGCTGCCGGCACGTGCGCATTCGCCACGCCATACCATCCCCATTAGACCACTATTCAACTCTAAGCGGACCTTACAATACTTGCAATAATATCGTATTGCCCGCTTCATAATATCAATCTAATTTGGCCTCTAATACATTTTCAAGTTAGGATTACGATGTTTAAACTAGATCTTAATATCAAGGTAATAAAGTTTAGTTCACATAAATAATTTTAAGGTTAGATCTACAAGTGTCGTTTAATCGAATTTTGTCTTTGTTACCTTTCAATAAGGTTCATTTTCTATTTCTAAGTCTCGCCTAGTCTGCATTGAAGAATAGATGTAATAAGGTTGCAATTTGTGCGACAAGGCACAGAAAAAGGGCGCGTTTTGCGGCCGGTGCTGCGGTCACGGGCGATTAGCTAACGCGGCGTGACGTCACAGCGGCGTCGCGGCGCACGTGCGCACGCGCGCTAATCTCTCGCGACTCGCGACACTAACGCCATCTCTAATCCAACCACTTGTCAACTACAATACGCATAATAACTATTAAAAATAAATTTTTGTTACATTATATTTGATGCGGGGCGTTGAGTGCGCTTATTGTTGATACAATTTAAAAATGCAGATTAAAAAAATGTTTGTAAAAAAAAATCTCCTACCGATTAACTAAGTACTCGTATATCTTGCTATTTTTTTCTAAAATTTTATCTTACATGTATAAGTTTATTTCTAACTAGCTGTTGCTCGCGACTTCGTTCACGTGAAATTAAAAAAATTACAAAATATGACCTATGTTGCTCACTGATAACGTAGCTTTTGTTTGGTGAAAGAATTTTTAAAATCGTCACTGTAGTTTTTTAGTCATTTTAATACATACAAAAATTCTAGAAAATAAATCTTTCCTCTTTATAATATTAGTATAGGAGAATTAAACTAGTTTCACTTTTATCCATACACAAGAAACATTTGTCGAAAAAGCTTCCTATGTGTTGAATTAAATCGTAGGATTTAAAATTATAAAAAGAAAATAAGGTCTTACTTGAGTTGAAATATATGTAATGTTATTTTTGTACAAAATAATTAAATAAATAATAATAATCATACTTCATACTAATATTAAAATGCGAAAGTTCAGATGGATGGATGTTTGTTAGTTTGTAGCCTAAACCGCTGAACCAATTTCCATGAAATTTGGTATGGATGTAGAGGATAGTCTAGAAGAACACATAGGCTATTCACTTTCATTTTTTAAAAATTTTACACGAACGGACTCGCGGGCGAAAGCTAGTAATAAATAATTAAATAAAAAAAATTTCTTATGCCCCTTACCACCTGGAATTATATAAACGGATATATATACTTGTTTAGCAATTGTGTTTAATTTAATTCAAATATGAATAAACGGCACTCTATCTCCCGTCGGGTTTCTATTACTGTCGGTTTGGCGACGGCTATCTGATGAGATGGGAATTAAGATAAAGCGCACGTGGTCACTGCACGCTCCCCGAACACTTGACTCGGGTAATTGTTACTGTTAGTGAAACGAAACTTTCATCTATACTAAATTATGAGGAAAGATTTGTATTTTTGTATGTATTGACATAACTCAAAACTACTGGGCCAATTAATTCTTTCACCGTAAAGAAGTTAAGTTATCGTTGAGTAGCATAGGCTATTTATTATTTTTTAATTTCATGCGGACGAAGTCGCGGCAACAGCCTGTATGTTATATTTGCGATCCCCTCCGTAGGCAGATTTTAAGGAACAATAGTTATTGATATACTATCTTTGACACTTTTAGAATATTAATCAAAGGATATGTAATTAAACTAAGAGTCGAGAATTATAAAATGAATACAAAAATGCACATAATTAATAATAACAATCAAGTAATATTTTCTGGAATCCCGCATTGATAAGTCAAAAACCATTTGTCAGTTTTTCATTAGAAAATTGGACTACTACTTACTACCTCCACCCTTGATCTTTGGACTAACCTACTTATGCAATCACTAGTCTCCTAGATGCAGCCCATTGTTATAATTAGTCACAATCTATTTGAAACAAACGGCATTCTAATTGCAATTGTTTTGCCAGACATGAGATAGCAGTAAATGAAATTAGCAAAAGTCACGGGGACTTTATCAGTGGGGTCTGAGTGTTAAACAAACTTGTGAGGCGAGCGGTCTGGCACGACACACTACACATGTCGCATTTGCCCCATCCTCCTCTATATTCGCTAATGCACATCTAAATGGACTTTAAGAGTTCTGCAAACAGTTTTTATAAAATCAACCTTAACACGATCGGAAACGATTCATTTTGTTACATGAACTGGACTGTTCCGGGATTTAAGAATTGATTATTGCGTCATTGGAAAATAAACCTTGTTGAAGCGTGATATGGTTCACAATCGTATGTTTTATTGCGTGTTTGTGCAGCTGCATGGAGTCGCGTCGCCTCTGAACAATGCAGTAATGATGTAAAGAGCTTAAATGTTACAATTTTGATCACTCAATTAAAATGAGCAACGCGACAAATCTGACCTGTTCTTTATCCTAATAGGGGCACATAGTCGGTTTTGTTATCTGCATAAAGTATATTTTATAAAAAAAAATTATACCATTTTACTTTACAAAGAGCCATATCTACGATATCCAATTTCCTTAAACCTCTGCGAAGTTACTGGCCAGTCCTTATTCATTTAATTATATTAAATTTAAAAAGTATGATTTTTTTTAATTTCAATTTATATTACATTTACCTATTTATTTATAAAACCTTATTAAAATTTAATATAACGGGCCGCTACTAGCGGCCCACCACAACTGCTGCAGGCCGCGGCTTAGGGCGTGGTGGAAACAATTAAAATAATGCAAAATCAAAACACGAGAGGGCGCGCCGTGCACCGGCTCAATGTTGCAGCTTTTTATCAAATAACAGATTAATTCAGCCGCCAAATCTCTACATCGCTTGTACAAACACACGCACACGGTCACCATATTGCTCTACAATTAAACTGTTTATCTTCAAAATATATATAAATTGTAGTGAATTAAAGCTGTAAGTGTAAGTTTCCTTGTTGTTGAACGCTTGATACAGGTACATAATCGAATATGAAATAATATTCCTTCATTTTATGAGCCAAACTAAAAAAAGTTAAACCAAAAAATTTACCCTTAGTTTAATTTAATTTACCCATCATAAAATGAGATAGTTTCAACAATAGCTTTTACGCAATACTTGTCCTGAAAAACTTTTAACGCGTCGCCATCTTTTGTAATAGATTTTACGCGACATGTGCGCGATGCGGCACGGCGCTTATGTGACAGTTATCCTCGCTCAATGGTCGTGTAAACCAAAGCGACACTTGAACTCAACATCACACCTGACACTCTGTACAGCGTCATATTTGTCTGGATTATTTTTTTAAATGCGAAAGATGAATGGATGTTTGTTACTATGAAGGTCCAAAGCGTTTTACTTAATGTCGCTCTGGTATAAATGTAGAACAAAGTCTGAAGAATAACGTTGGTACTGGCTACTAATTCATTTTATTTTTAATTGTGCTCGTACTTAATCGAGGGCAACGTCTACTTAATAATTTTTACAATTTAGGTGTATGAATAACAATTCTAAAATAAAAACCTAGCGAGGAACATGCACCTTTTATTTTATGGTTATTTTTGCTTACAGGAATGGAGGAAGAGTAACGGTAGCGTGCTTGCGTATCAAACTACGCTTAGAAAAGTTTCAGCGATTGTAATAAGATGATCAAATTGTAATGTGTAAATATCTAAGTAGTTTTGTAATAGTTTTGTTAAAAATTTACATTGTTATTTTGTCATTGTTGCATAAATCAGTTTTTAATAAATGAAATATTGTAATTCATAATAAATGCAAGTAAACCTAAATTAATTTACAATTATCCGAATAAAACGTATAATTTTCGGATGTAAAATTATTGGTCCTTCGAGTCGGTTAAGAAATTACATTAAAATACGTCTATGGAATTAAATTAAATGAAGTATTCATTTAAATAAATAATAAGATGATAGAAATTGTTAATTAAATAATGTCAAAGTATCTAGCGGACGGTTTTTAAAATTCAATTATATAAAAAATAATTAAGGTTTCATGAAATTGAATTTTACGTATCGTTGATTGTTTTTTACACATGTATATACTTTTAATAGCGGTAGTTGTTTTGTTATAGTAATTACTGTAAATTGCAAATGTTTAATAAATATGTTTAAAAACACTCGTTCATTTTATTTACTTTAGAAACCTAATCTTACATTTAAAAGTAACGTTTGTTTTCACTTGTTATGAAAGTTTTAGCAATCGTCTTTTAAATATAGGTGAGAGTAACCGTTTGAAGAAAAAAAGCTCAAAATTGAGATTTAAAACCTAAGTCTACGCGTAAATTTGAAACAACCAGACTATAACCCACCGATGTACTTAAATAAATTCGGTACAAAATGTTAATAGGTTTATAAATGAAGGATTTTAACACTTGGATAAATAATATAGATGATGTTATTAGAGGGCGATATATTTTTTTTCACGGATATTTTGATTGCGGGGTCGGAGACAATATGTGTCGGAGTGTCGGGGGCGGTCGGAGGGCGGAGTGCCGCCCTGAGGGTTGCCACCCTCCGGGACGTAAATACGAGACGCACGCGGCGCACGCGCCACTTGCATTCCACCTGCAGCACTGCACTTGCTACTGGAATATATAAATTTCATTAAAAAGAACGTTACGTAAGAGGTTTTCGTGCAGCAGTTTAGAGGTTACATTGTTAAGGTTACGATTTCGTCTACTTCAATATACGGACAGTGGTAGACCATCAGCATGAGAACGCTGGCTCGCCGAGGACTGTCGTCCGGAGCGTGTTCTGCTGCCTTCGGGACGAGGGAGCTGAGATCGGCGCTGCAACATGCCCTCTTAACACCACACAACGTAAGTTACCATTCTGTTTCTATTCAGTCAGTAATCAGTGCAAATTAAATGTATAAATTCTCTATTTAACATTATCAATTTAGGAACCTTCCGATAATAAGGTGCCGGAGGCTTAATTTTAGTCACTTTCCCTTTCCACCCTTTTCTTAAGAGGAGAGGATGGGAAGGAAAAGTGGACTTGATGGTGGAGGAGACGCATAGGAAGGGATAATGTCCTCTTTATGTGGGTCTCCTCCTCCGTCAATGAAGGGTAGGCAACGCATCTGCAATTGCGGATGTCTATGGGCAGCGGTAGCTTTCCATTTCGGTGGATTCAGGTGGCCGCTTACTCGTTTGCCACCTTATATTATAAAAAAAATGGATAGGAAGCTTGAACTATACCTAAACATTTTTGGGACTGGACACTTTTGGATATCAATTGTTTTTAAGTCTGATGTAATATAGTCGATAGCTGTTGTTACAATATAGCTTGTTTTTTTTTAATAAATATTTTTTTCTTGCACAGGTGTACATGGATTTAGACGTGAACGGTCGCCTATGCGCGCGAGGAGGGCCCGCGGGCGCGGCAGTGTGTGCGAGCCTAGCTCCAGCCTCTCCCGCGGCCACGCTGCTCCTCTGTGCCTCTTCGGCCTCTTTCCCACAGCAACTGGGCTCCCAACTGGATGTAACGGATGCCAGCTGCCTCCGACTGCGCCTACAAGCGGAAGCCGCGCCCCTACAAGAATTGCAGATATGGTTTGACGATGCAACGCTCGCTCTACTCGATATGCCCTTTTTATCATTGAAGAATATTCAAGGTAAATTTAATTTAATTATAGTTGTTGTTCTTTTATTTCAATTTCTGTTTATGATTAAAAAACCTTGTTTTTTTCTGTCTCTACAGTTGTAACTTATTTATGTCTGAAGAAATTAATAATTAGTACCATAAATATTTAACATTAATGAAAAACTAAATTTACAATCATTGGTAAAAACACATAGTACAAATTGTGTATATCGCTATAACTGCTTACAATATTACAGGCAAGAAAAATTACGTCTGCCACGATTGCGGCGTAGAGTTTGAGCAGCCGAATCCGTTGAAGGTTCACCTGTTCTTAAAATGCGGGGACTACTCACTGGCAGCATTCTGGCAGACCTGCCTCGAACGTCTGGAACAATCTACATCCCAACGAAGCTCTGCCTTCCGACCTTATAACATTTCTTCGATACAACATTCTGGTAGTCCTATACCACACTGGCCGCTTTTACCCCTACCAGCAGACGATGCGGCGAGCGCAGCCGTGGAGGCCCTAGCAGCCGCGTGGGGCAAGTCGCGGGGCGGTCACACTTGCCTCTACTGCGGCAAACTCTACTCACGTAAATACGGCCTCAAAATACACATCCGAACTCACACGGGCTATAAACCGCTCCGCTGCCGACATTGCTTGCGTGCCTTCGGTGACCCATCTAATCTCAACAAGCACGTTCGCCTACACGCGGCCCGGGCTCCGCACGCGTCTGAGGATTCCGCCCCGCACGCGTGCCCGCGCTGCGGCAAGCCCCTCGCCCGCCGCAGAGATTTGGAGCGACACATGCGGGCGAGGCACTCACATTCACCTCACACGAGCACAGCCTAACCTGGTCATTCGTCTTGATTCAAGATTGATGCAATTTTTGTCTTGTAATTGAGATGGA
Source organism: Papilio polytes (assembly GCF_000836215.1). Classification (NCBI taxonomy): domain Eukaryota; kingdom Metazoa; phylum Arthropoda; class Insecta; order Lepidoptera; family Papilionidae; genus Papilio; species Papilio polytes. The sequence goes on from NW_013525135.1 coordinate 1,697,901, forward strand.
GTACAAATGATCAGGTTCAAGAGAAGTTCGTACTGAATTAGTTATAATAGCGATGAAGAATTATTTAGTGTAGTGTAGATAAAAATTAGATTATAGATGTTTTTAGAGGTACCTAATTTGTATTTAAATTCGTTTTTGAAGGACAAATACGATGTTTTATCAGTGCTACACTACGGTCCAAAATACTAGTTAAAAAACTTAGTTGTTGTGTAAATAAATAGCCTTATATTGTTTAAATCGTGTTTTCTTCATACCTATTCTTTTTTAGTTCCTTTCGATTTCAATATGTATCAACATGTCAAGTAGTTAATTTTTACCTTGCATTTTCCTAGATTCAATATGGGCAGCAATGCAGATTGCAACGAATTATGTGCCACAACTTTTATTAACTAGCCTAACTGTTTCTATTAGAAACTTTTGCAAATCTCAACTGGTGGGACCACTACTTAATAAAAGCAATCATTTTCTTGTTCAGCAATCAAAAGTACTCATTTGCCTTACATCGTCAGCTCACTATACGTCCCCACCGAGGGGCTCGGAGCCTACCCTAATAAGGGGTGACTAGGCCATAGTCAACTACGCTGCACTGCGGGTTGGTTAACTACACACATATATTTGAATTTCTCCGCCGATATGTGCAGGTTGCATCACGATGTTTTCCTTCACCGTAAGAACGTCGGGTAAATTGTGTATATATGAAAATTCGAAAAATCGAAAATCACATTGGTACATGGCGGGATTCGAACCCAAGACTTGTAGATTACAAGTTAAGTGCTTAAACCACTTAGCCACCGACACTCTTACATGCCCTACATGGCATTATATTAAAAAGATGGTAAAAAGGGTTAATAATAAAAGAGTTGTTATAGTCTTATATTTTAATGTGCAGTTCACTGCGCGGCGACCTTGGCGGCGATGCGCTTGTCGCGCTCCTCCGCGATGGTGAGCCGCACGCCCTTGCCGCGCGGCAGCGAGATGTACGCCTTCGTGCCCTTGCCGATTATGAACACGTTGTTCATCCTGCACACACACACAATTGATCATAATTACTAAAAGGTTAAGAAACAAAAAAAATGGGACCGACCGAGGCGATAGTACATGAAATAACGCCATCTATTGGCTGTGTTTCAAAACAAGGATTTCAAACATTTTAATTTAGACCATAACCATTTCTTTTTATTTTATTTTAGTACATACTCGAAAACATCGAAAGAAATTTAAGAAATTACGGCGAGTGAGTTAAGTTAAATTGAATTCGTTTTTCAACATTTTTTACATTTTCAATGTTTTAGGGCCAATTTAATATAACCTCGTCAAAATTGGCTTACAATTGTATAAATTTAGATACCACAATACGAGAAAATCTCTACACATTAGAACCAGGTATAAAACCAAGTATAAAAGTCATATAAAATATAACAATAGATTACCTAGTGGCAAATGTGTGTCCAGTGGAATCCCGGATGTGGACAATGTCGAAGGAACCTGGATGTCTCTCGCGGGACACGATCGTGCCCACTCGCCCCAAGTTCCTACCTCCGGTGATCATACACAGGTTGCCTAATGAAAAAAAATATCTTTATTATTCTTAACTTCAGACAATATTCATAAACATGTTTTTTCTGCATTATTTCCTTGACAAAACTGTACAATGAAAGTATTCATAACAAAGAACCCTAATTTAAAACTTGGCAAAGTAATTCAGAACCAAACTATAGCAAAGAGAACTTAAATCATAATCCATAACTCACCAGACTCAAACTTGATGAAGTCCATAATCTTGGAGGTGGCGATATCCAGCTGGATGGAGTCATTGACCTTGATGAGGGGGTCTGGGTAGCGCACAGTGCGTCCGTCGTGCGTCACCAGGTATGGCACGCTCTTGGGGCCAGTGCCCACGGCACGCACTTTGCACAGCTTGTACTGCAACAAACAAATAACATATTGGAAGACACCAACAGAGAGTAGAGTTACAGCAACCATCTTTTCCGTAAACATTTAGGTTACATTTAAACAACAGTGGGAGAGCCCAGAAATAACTTCTTTAGTAATAAAAATGGACAGCTGAACTTGTGCAATACCACAAAAACATAGAAGACAGGCAGTGAGTGAAACGAATTCCTCATTTTTATATTTTCCGCCGCTTCCTACACTTTTCTAGAAGGAATAGCAAGAGGTGGATTTAGATGAGGATACATAGAATATATCTGTTATCTGTGCATCTGTAAATATGCCTATAGACAACTGTCACTTTGCAATGTCATACAGTAGTTAGCAGATAATTAAACCTACATATTTACTATTCCTTGTTTAAGTTGCATTAATTTAGCAAACATTTGGAGAATGACATCAAGTTGCAGTTACATTTTTCAACTATGTTAATCATTTATGATACTTTTGTTAAAATGATTTAATACTCCTTCCAACATACCTTAGCTTCTTCTGGGGTAATACGGTGAATTGTGAAACGGCCCTTAACATCATAGATTAGCCTGAACAATTCATTGGTCTTCTCAATGGATACAACATCTGAAATTATACAAATATAATTAATTTTCTTTTAAATGCATAGAATCTTTAGAGTGACATAATTATGAATACGATTAGGTTTTTAATTTATTTTCAAAGTTATTATTATCAAGAACTTGCAAACTTTAAATTTATAGTGCTATCTTCCGTGTTATTTTTACAAATGCAAATGACTTTAGAGATGCATAAACTTATCTATGCTTACCCATGAATCCAGCAGGATAAGTAGGGTCTGTTCGTACTTTGCCGTCAACTTTGATCAAGCGCTGTTTAACGATCTTGAGCACCTCATTACCGGTGAGGGCGTACTTCAGCCTGTTGCGCAGGAAGATCACCAGCGGCAAACATTCACGTAGCTTGTGGGGACCAGTGGATGGTCGAGGCGCGTACACGCCACCCAATTTGTCCAACATCCATGCTTTAGGCGCGTTAAGACGCTTTAAGTGCTTCTTCGGACCACGAGCCTGAACACAATAACAAAAATTTATTGATAGTATGTTTTGACTAAAAAAACAAAAAACCTTAAAAAACTTTTTAGATGCTTATCGAACTGTAGGATATGTTAACTTGTAATTGATTTAATATTAACCATGGCTTAGGTGTTTAAATCTGTAATAGATAGGACTATAACAACTTTAAACAACTTCGGTTTATTTTCAAACTACGTACAACTTTCACATAGACCACTGAAAATATAGTATCCTATATGTTCCAAATTTAACCGAGAACTATTTCACATGAAAGGAAATTAATTTTTATAGACACTTCTTCGGATTTAACTGGATATTTCACAAAATGGACATAAAACTCACCATGTTGGACTACAATATTCACAAGAAAGACATAAGATCTGTCAAACGAACAATATGTCAACTACTAATAATGCGTTCAAAATTATGAAACTATTTTTTAAATGTCTAAAAATATTTTTTTAGGGCAACTTAAATTACAATCAATGCACAGTTATTTACAAATTGCGCAAGTAATGCTAATAAATAAGCAACGGGTACTCCTAATCATACTGTTAAGGAATAAAAGAACTAGAATTTAATTGTGAAGAAAATTGAAGAAACGGAATAAACTCAACATTTGACATAAGTCAGTGTCAACTGTCATAACACAATACAACACATGTCACATGCATTGAAAAATTGAAGGTTGTATGTGTTAGGTTATAAATTTCAACTTTAATATTATAACTTAAAATTCAATGGTATGTGTACAAAAACTTAATTGCTTAAAAATTTAATGGAATCCTCTGACGACTTTGCTTGGACGGACACTTCTGAAGACTCGACGTAAGTTACCTTTATTTTGAGCAGTAATGCGATTACTATTTTTGTTGGTTATTAATATAACACATTAATCAATTTATTTTTTTAAATTAACCGTTATTTTAGTAATGCGAAATTATTACATAAGGTATTGTCATATGCAGTTAAATTGATACTTTTGTAATACATAGTTACTCTTTCAGAATTATGAAAGAAAACGGTGATGATGGCGATTCGGAATCAGGATATAGTTATAAACAAAAACTTCAAAAGCAACTATTCAACCACAGTCAAGAAAATTCCAAAGAGGGCAATAATGAAAAGAAGAAATCAAAAAAACGAAAGCATAGTGAGTTAGAAAGCAGTATTGTGGAGGAAATAAAAACAAAACAAATAAAAACGGAACCAGAAAGTGATTTAGATATTAAACCTAAAAAGAAAAAATCAAAAACATCGATTTCTGATAGTTTTCTGAAGGATGAAGAATTCTTAAATTTGAAAGTTAAAGAGGAGCAAATGTCCATAGACATGAAACCACCGAAGCCGAAAAAGAAGAAGAAACATAGAACAAACTCTGAAAATGCGGAATATTCCAGCTTCAGTGAATCTCAATCACAAGAGATAGATAATTCACATTCAGAAAATGCTGATATACATTTAGAACTAAGCCAACAAAATGAATATTCTAATTTCAAAGAAGAACCAGAAGACAATGAAAGGGTTAAAAAGAAAAAGAAATCTAAAAAGAAAAAAGAAAAAGACAATATTGAGGATACAATAATAGAAGAAAAGTTTAATGCAGAAGAAACTATAGTAGAGGAAAGAATAGCAAACGTTCATGAATCACAAAGTAACATAGAGAATAAATTACAAAAAGAAAGAACCGATGAAAGTATGGATGAATGTGAAGGTGCTTATAATGATACAAAACAAAATATCTCCAGACAACTAGATAATACAAGTCACACAGAAGAAATTCGAGATAAAAGTAAAATAAAAAAGAAACAAAATAGTTTATTTGATAATGTTGCCGTTACTGATGAAATTATTAGTGCTAATGGTAGCATCACCCCTTCAAAACCTTTGAGAAAAATCACTGACAGAATAAAATTCGAAAACGACACTCTCGATTTCAGTAATGACGAAATAGAAGTAAAAGGTTCAAAACATTCAGCAGCACTAAGGAAATATTTGAAAAAAAATGCTCATCTAAATCAAATCAAAGTAAATCACAATAGTGGAGCTGTTATTACAGAAGAAGATGAGGTGTGGGTGTTGAAATGTCCCAGCGAAGTTGACATCAATAGTTTAAAAGACACAAGTTTTGTCTTAGACACTAAATGTAAACTTAAAGCAAACAATCAAACATATGTTGGTTATATCGAAAACTATACTCCTCAAGTTGCTATCTTGACGATAGATCAGAATAAACCGGTTATAAAAAATGTACCAATTTCTGGTATGATACAGTTTTCTAAAAGAATCCCAAAGCCTCATTACATGGAAGAGAATTCTGTAAATAATCAAAGTAATTTCATACCTCTTCCTGAAACAAAGTCACGTCATCCTCTGTTCGGTGTTCATTATAAGAGTGCAATAAAGATACCAAAACACATATCAGACCGACTCAACGGTTTAGAAACTGAATTAATACCGGAAGATAATGAAAAGAGAAAAAAGAAAAAGAAGAAGCATAAAAAAGAGACCAATGAATCAGAACACGAAATGAAACCGGAACCGGAACCAGAGCCTGTTCGTAAAAAAAGAAAACGCAAACATTCTAATAATGATGATACTTCACCAAAGTTATCTAAACGGTTGAAACACGATCCTGATTCCGCTGAGGCTTGGGATTCAGAAAAAGCAATTGAACAGCAACTATTTAATTTTTAAAAGATTACTTAAGTATAACATGTACAATCAACAATCAATATAGCATAATTATATTTTTTTTACTATGTTTCTTTTTATTTTTATATCACTAGAACAGCCTAAAAATATAAGTTAGTTTTTATAACTAGTCCATTTATTAAATTGAATAAAAATTGACAAATCGTAATTTTTTTAATTACGTAAATATGTATTTTTTTAACATGTTCAATGTTTGCTTACTAAATTGGAATGTACTACGTATTTATCACTTCTTTTTGGCTTCTTCCTCGATGAATATGCGAATGACATCAGCAAAATTATTATCCGCGATGAAGCCGAGCCGATTCGCACGAGTCGTATCAAATTCAGGCGGAAAACTGGCCACCATACGTGCGATCATCTCGTCCTTAACGAACTGCACGCGAGAGGCGACTTCCTCGCCGGCCACCTCACGTAGCGCACGCACCATCTCTCCTACGGTGGCGGTCAAGCCGGGCAAATTGATAACCCGCCATGGGTCCAGCTGCGCGCCCGACAATGTTCCCGCATGTAGTATGTTTTTCACAACAACTTTAGGGCTACAAAGCCACAAGCGCTGAGCTTCCTCCACCGGACACACCGCACACTCGCCTCGTATGGGCTCACGAACTATTCCACTGGCAAAGGACGTGACTGCGCGGTTAGCAACGCCACCACGAACCGATACTGTCGGCAGCCGCACAGCGAGCCCATCGACGAACCCTCGGCGTGCGTATTCATTCACCAGCAACTCACTCATCGCTTTCCCTACCCCGTATGAAGTCTGTGGGGTAACAGCAGTGTAGTCTAAGACGACAGGCGGAAGGTCACCGCCGAAAACACCTACCGTGCTCACGAATACAAATCGCATATTTTTGGCGCGTTTTCTAGCTGCTTCAAGTAAAGCTCGGGTGACATCAAAATTGACGGCCAGACCCAAATCAAAGTCGGCTTCAGCATGTCCACTGACGACTGCTGCAAGGTGGAATAAAATCTGGCGATCGGATGTTACTATCTGGTCAGCTGCCCCGGGTGCTGTCAGGTCCAAAGCCAGGCTGCGTACGCGAGGGTCGTTACGAGGCCGCGGTTCGATAGTATCCACCAGCAGGAGACTTTCCACCTTGAGAGGCGAGTCGCTCGCCAACAGAGCATCTGCTAACAGGTGTCCTATGTACCCGGCCGCACCAGTTACAGCTACATTCATTTTTATGTCACTTTTTGTATACTTCCTTGGGTTGTGAAAGACTGAGTGTTAGTACTGAACAGGTCAGAAAATAAAGATTCCACTTGCTTAGAGTCTGTATTGAATACTCGTGAACTTCTTATGAACGATACTGATTTGTTAAAAATAATTTTATGTTAACTTATTATGTAACATCTGTAAGATACGCAGATAGTTAAATGTAAATATTTTGTTATAAAATATCACTCGATCTCATTATTTAAACAGTTTGTAAACTACTGTTTAATTTTGTAGTTTTGATAAGCAAAAAATATTGATAAGTTACAGTTGCTTTTAATTCAGAAGCTGTAGAGTAAATTTCCACGACAAATGTTAGTGGATCGAGACGTATTCGTAATTTTCCTTTGCTAGGCTAGTTTATTTTACTCGGCATAACTCTGCTGTTGTAAAAATGTCCCAATAATATGTGTACTACAGATAAGGAAAAGGGATATTTGGAGGTTAAATACAAACCAAAATAATTTAAATTGTATATTAAAATTAACAAATCCACAACAATAGGTAAAACATTAAACATCCTAAATCTACATTTTCTACGAACACTACATAAATAATTCTTAAATAATAAATATTTTTTGTATCCACATTATATTTGTATAAAAATTAAACCTATTTTTTGTCCCCTGTTTTGATTATTGCATTGTACTAGATATCGAAGTTAATAGTTCAGTTTGATCAACGTAATTAAATTCCATTTACCACACTCAAACTATGCGGTTTACAGGAATCATTTATACATAAAAACATTAAATAACGTACAGGTTATAAAACATTTAAAATAATATCTATTTTATTTTTAATTTAACTTTTTAACATCCGACTCGAAGGATCAATTACCGTTGTGATATTAATGTATTTATGAACTTTTACTAAAATAAATCATAAAGAGAACATTTAATACATGAATTCCCAAATATTACGTCTATAATTTAAGGCTCCTTTTAACGAGACAACACGAATGTTTACCTAGCAACTAGTGCGCTAGTCTTTACTAATGCAACACAGGTTACTACAAGTTGTAAACAATTTTTAAACTTATAACAGAATAGTTTCATTTACTAGTACAATAAATTGGCTCAAAATAAACATTTTTATCTCAGTAACAATAATAATCTTCCCGTTTCTAACCTAAAATCATATAAAAAAATATAATAATTATAACTCTCAATCACAACGATATATGGACAACGCCTTTATAGCAAAAATATAAATTAGTGTTGTAGTTGCTCAAAGCGCTAGAGTATTTATTAAATATCGCTAAAACATAAAATATGGCACATTGTCCTTGTCAGGCCAGGCTGAGGAAGTAGAAGGCGATGAAGGCGAGCGCGTAGAAAGCGCCGCTGAGGGCGAGCAGCGCGCGCACGAAGGCCCGCTGGCGCGCCGCGTGCTTGCCGCGCGCCGCCCGCTCC
>NW_013525135.1:1709264-1714317 GCF_000836215.1 Papilio polytes
CCGTCAGACCGTTGATGTACTGCGGATGCTTCGTGAACGCGCTCGGCTGCTGGAACGGCCGCCCCGTTGATCTGGTAACATGTTTTGTAAATTGATTTACTAAATTACAACAATTCGCATATCCAAAATTATACTGCATATTTTTAGTCGCATTGACGATATAAAGTCGTGAACACGTACTTGTAGTCGACGTGTCGTATGCTAGCTTCCAGCACGATCTCGTCGAGCTGTCCCTCGAAGCGCAGCGGCTTCACGTAGCGTCCGCCGAAGCCCGGCTCGGGCGCGCTGAACGCAGTGAACGCCACCAGGATCACTGACTGAGGAACAACAACATGTACACTATGTAAAACTAAAAATCTATATTATTTCAGTATATTACATAAGGTTGACTAACCTTTCTAGATTTAGGTTCGTGCCTTGTTACGGCGACTACGTCAGCGTCCATTTGATCCACATATACCTGTAAAAAAAACTAGTTTAATATCAAAATTATCTACATTTAGTATAATTACTACATGAAGCTTATTACCTCATCATACCCTTCCGCAGCGAGCTGGTAGTGCAGCGCGTTGAGTGCGCGGCGCGCCGCCACCATGCCGCAGCGCGCGCTCACCCGCCCCGCCCCCACCTCGCCCCACTCACTGTACAGCCGGTTCTCGTCCACCACGTGGATCTGTTAGCAATTAACATTACAACTTTCAAATCTAACTAAAATAATATATCGTATTCCGCAACTAGTGGTGCAACATTTTTATGTTATCATGTTTTATTCATTTTAACTAAATAAAAAAATAAAGATATTAATAATTCTTAATGTGAAAGTTTGGATGGATGAATGTATAGATGTTTGTTAGAGTTTGGAGTTTGTAGCCTAAACTACAGATCGGATCTCGATGATGGCATAGATGTAGAGGATAGTCTGGAAGAACAAATAGGCTACTTTTTTTTTTATTCCACGCGGAGTCGCGGGCAAAAGCTAGTATACTAATAATATAGTACACTATAATAAACACGTTATAGTATAGTAAATGTGTACATACATGGTGCGGAACGAGCTCGTCGTATCCGCGGGTGCTGCCGGTGGCGCAGCACGCCATACACACTAGCGCTGCAGACGGCAGCATGTCGAATACACTCCTGTATACAAACATAAGGCTCAGAATCATCATCATCATCACCAGCTCACTGTACGTCCTCACCTGGGGATTAATAAAAAACAATAATCACGCATTAATCTACCTTCCAGTCAAAATCCTGTCATAATCGGTCTGTCTGTTAAAGAGATAGCAGTCGCTATTTTGAAAGCGCGGAATTAATGTCCACATCGGTTACCCATCAGTCCCTGTCAAAGCCCTGTCAAAATTGCCCCACATAACTTCGCGTCCCCCCGGGCGCCGAGTATGTATAGCATTCCCCTCTATAAAAAAAAACTCCGAGTCCCTCGGACGATAACATTAATTTTTTTTTATTATGTAATTTGAAACACATATGCAACATATGTACAAACGGATAAACAAATAAATATAAGTATGCAGGTTGGTTACCTCTTATCCACAGGCGAGGGGTTGTCGTGCGTGAGATCTAGCAGCAGTGCGTGCGCGACGCGCGGCGCGGCGCGGCGGCGGGGCGCGCGCGCGAACGACCCCACAGCGCGCGCACCGAACCGGTGCAGCAGCCGGCCCTGCTCGTGCGAGTCCCATGCGCTCAACGCCTCTGTATAATAATTTACATTTATAAATTGTTACCACTTCAATACGTCCCCCACTGAGGACCTCGGAGCCTACCCTAACTGATTAGGCCAGTGATTCTCAACCTTTTTTTGTCAACGATTTCAAAATTTGGTGGCACACAAAACAAAGATAAAAATTATTTACTTACTGCCACACACTGCATAAATATTTTATCACAAAAATGAGCAAAATTTGGTGTCACACTTCTGAAATTTGAGGGCACACAAAAGTGTGGCGGCACAGTGGTTGAGAATCACTGGACTAGGCCATATAGTCAACCACGCTGCACTGCGGGTTGGTTGACTTCAATTCCAAAAATTGAAAACCGCGTTAGTATATGGCGGGATTCGTCAAGATCTGTAGATTACAAGTTAAATGCTTAAGCCCCCGAGCCACCAACGCTCGCATATGATGCATATGCTAGCATAAAAAATAGAGATGTTTCCGTGTACTGTAACGACTTCGGCGTCGTCAGAGAGGTGGAGTGATAGCTATCTTCCAAAAATAAAGGTATAAAAAACGTAGAATAGATAAAAACACTTCGAATAAGTTCATATTAGTAATATTAATAATAATAACTTTTATTTCAAGCGTACAATCAGCTCATAAACTTATTAGTAAGTTTCTTAAATTATGTTAGTAACAAAACAGAATATACACATTTTTTTTTACGCTTCAAAATCCAGAGAACAGAGTGCAACTTTAGACAGCTGGTAAGGTATCGACAGTCAGTCCTGCCGGCTATCATGTGGAGCTGGCTCGCACCCGACTCACTCGTAATGATATCATAACCCTAAATATAGGCAAGATAATCGCATGGTTCACTTTCGCAGACTAACCGCGTATGAGCGAGGTGATGCCGAGCCGGTTGACGAAGATGTTGTCGACGTGGTCGGAGTTGGTGAACAGCTCGCCCGCCACGTACAGGTCCGGCTTCACGTTGCGCGCGCAGTCCAGCATGTACTCCGCCACCTTGCAACAATTCACTTATGTTAATAATGCGAAATATCTCATTTATTAAGATAAACCAACAGAACAAAATTATGACACATACATTTTTACACAATACAATAACATGCAGATAATTAATCCTAATTACAGGTTTACACGACATATAATACATAAAAAAATAACAACAGTAAACAGAATATGTTTTTGTCTATTTTTTATTGAACCCAAAACGTAAAATTTAAATAAATTAATTAAAGCGATAGCCTCTCGTAGATATTTCTTAAATGGATTTGTTGGAGAAGATGTCGATTATAGGCATTATATCTCTGGCTCCTTTGACGCACACACACATAGAACTGTGACTGTGAACTGAACTAATCTTGATAATATTTAGCATAAATGTAGAACATAGTCTAGAAGCCCTCATTGGATATTTTTTTTAATTCGCACGGATAAAATCTTGGGCGAAAATTAATAGTCAATACAGCGCCCTCTTTCGCAAGGAATTATACACTTGAAGAGCTAAGTCCTGGTAGGTGAACTTACTAGCCTACTGTACTGGCATAATGAAAACCAGACATAAAAAACATTCCCGTACTTTGTGGAACAATAAAAACAATAGCAGTGGTTATTAACATCGGAAAGTACTAATTCATGAATGAGAAGATCAGTAGTTTGTGTGTGTGTTGTGTGTGCTCACATGCAGCGGCGTGGAGTGGCAGTTGTCGAGCCGCAGGCCGTCGAACACCTCCGCTGTCAGCTCCACGTACTCCCGCATGTGCGCCCACAGGAACGGACTGTCCTCCGGCTTCTCACCGTACCTATATAATTTTTTTTATTATAATCGAGAATGAATCTAATTTTTTTTTTTTATTACTAAATGTACTGTCGCGGAAATTCGCAGTGTTGCACTTACAGAAAAATTGCCTCATTTAAAGACTAACTCTACCACCGCATCTAAATAACTAATTAGTTAAAATTGTTATTTATACAACTTTTTGGTGTATAACTACATATAAAAACATTGTAGCGACGATGACGATATACAACGAATAAAAAAAAAGCCTAGTACCAGTTTTTTTTTCAGACATTTAAAACCTGCGGCCTATTGGTCATTATTCCGTGTCCTAATATGTATAGGCTACAATCGTGTGAATGTTAAGATAGAGAATTAGGTCCACCGGCAAATTTCCCGATTGTACATAACCTAAAAACAAATTATTTTCCCTTTCCTTGTTCTCAGTTGGTACTCCACCGACCTGAGTTTAACGCTGTCCCCCCAGGCGATGAGCTCGCGGCGCAGGTAGACGCCGGCGGCGGCGCGCGCGGCGAAGTCCTGCAGCGGGTCCGCGTCCATCACCCAGCCGTTGTGCGCCATCACGTAGCGCCCCGCCTCCGAGTAGATCACCGCCTCCATCTCCGCCAGCGAGCCCACCGCGCACGGGTACGTGAAGTATCTACACGTTTCATTTAACTAGATATCGCTCGGGACTCCGTCTACGTCGAATTAAAAAGTGAATAGCCTATGTGTTCTTCCAGACTATCCTCTACATCTGTACCAAATTTCACCGAAATCTAGCCGTTTAGGTTCTAACAAATATCCATCTAAACTTTTACATTTATAATATTAGTTAGATTAGATTGTTGTATTATTTTTAAGAAGAAAATTAGTACCGCGCTGTAAAATTGGCTCAACGCTAGATCATCGGCATAAACTTCACGTCCTTAGCTGACAGCTGTCAATGTCATTAGAAGGATTGATGATTCGCGGAAAAAAACTAATTGTTTAAAACTATACGCTAATATGGGGCATTGGGCAACCCTGAGAAGGGAAGTAAAAACTTAACGCTTAAAGAGACATAGTTGTGTTGTAAGGAGATTCTATTCTCCCCTTTTTTAGTGATGTTGGCGACCACCATGGGGTTTTAGTCGGAATATCTCGGACCTAGAGGTCCCAATAGATAAATAACCAAAAAGAATACAAACAATAATGTTTCAAATTACAATTACCAGGTAATATTGAAGTAATAATTATTACCTGGGCACTAGCGGATGTTTCTCGCTGACTTCTTCAATCTTCGGACCGTCTGATTGCAATCTATAATATCTGTATAACAAATAAAATACATCAAATTACAACCGAAGTGGAAAAAATTCTTTACAATTGGTAGAATTATGGAGATGAGCACGTAAGTTCAACCGCAAGCAACAACAGGCAGGGGTTTTTTTTATTATCTTTATTTTTGACCGACTTCCCAAAAGAAGGAGGTATTCAATTCGACGGTATATTTTTTTTTATTTTTTTTTTTATGTGTGTTACGGCATAACTCCGCCGCTAGTGGACCGATTTGGATAATTCTTTTTTTATCCGA